>NC_140028.1:319494-870602 GCF_963513975.1 Fringilla coelebs | reverse complement strand
GGGACACGGGGAAAAGGTCACCCAAACTGACCCCAAAACTGACCCCAAACACCCCAAACACCGCAAAAACATCAACACCGCTGTTCATGCAGCCCTGGGGACGGGAAAAGGTCACCCTAAAACTGACCCCAGAACCCCAAAAACATCAATCCCGTTGTTCATGCAGCCCTGGGGACACGGGGACATGTCACCCCAAACTGACCCCAAAAACATCAATCCCATTGTTCATGCAGCCCTGGGGACACGGGGACAGAGAACTGTCACCCCAAAACACCCCAAACACCCCAAAAACATCAACACCGCTGTTCATGCAGCCCTGGGGACACGGGGACAGCAAAATGTCACCCAAACACCCCAAAACTGACCCCAAACACCCCAAAACTGACCCCAAACTGACCCCAGAACTGACCCCAAACCACAAACCCCGCTGTTCATGCAGCCCTGGGGACACGGGGACATGTCACCCCAAACACCCCAAACACCCCAGAACTGACCCCAGAACCCCAAAAACATCAATCCTGCGGTTCATGCAGCCCTGGGGATGGGAAAATGTCACCCAAACACCCCAAAACTGACCCCAAAAACATCAATCCCGTTGTTCATGCAGCCCTGGGGACACGGGGACAGCGAACTGTCACCCCAAAACTGACCCCAAACATCACAAAACTGACCCCAAACACCCCAAAAGTGACCCCAAACACCCCAAAGTGACCCCAAACATCCCAAAACTGACCCCAAACACCCCAAAAGTGACCCCAAACACCCCAAAACTGACCCCAAACACCCCAAAACTGACCCCAGAACCCCAAAACCATAAATCCCGTTGTTCGTGCAGCCCTGGGGACACGGGGACATTGTCACCCCAAAACCCACCCCAAATAGCCCAAAATTTCCTCTGTCCGTGTCCCTCCCCCCTCACCTGTCCCCTGTCCCTCACCTGTCCGTGTCCCTCCCCTGTCCCCTCCCCTGTCCCCTCCCCCCTCACCTGTCCGTGTCCCCTCCCCTGTCCCCTCCCCGCTCACCTGTCCCTGTCCCCTCCCCCCTCACCTGTCCCTGTCCCCTCCCCCCTCACCTGTCCGTGTCCCCTCCCCCCTCACCTGTCCGTGTCCCTCACCTGTCCCCGTCCCCTCCCCCCTCACCTGTGGTGCCGCTCACCTGGGAGGCGGCGCAGACGCCGAACGCGCGCAGCACCACGTCCACCACGCGCTGTGACGTCAGCACGTTCCCGCCCACCACGGCGGCGTCGGGGGAGGGGTCAAGGATGGAGCCCGGGGGGATCCGCACCTGCACCGGGGCCAGGCAGCCCTGGGGGAACACACCTGGGCACACCTGGGCACACCTGGGCACACCTGGGATACACCTGGGATACACCTGTGCACACCTGGGCACACCTGGGCACGCCTGGGCACCCCTGGGATACACCTGGGCACACCTGGGTACACCTGGGATACACCTGGGCACACACCTGGGCACACACCTGGGCATACCTGGGCACACCTGGGCACACCTGGGGGCACCTGGGATACACCTGGGATACACCTGGGCACACCTGGGCACAGCTGGGATACACCTGGGCACAGCTGGGCACAGCTGGGGGCACCTGAGATACACCTGGGCACACCTGGGATACACCTGGGCACACCTGGGATACACCTGGGCACAGCTAGGCACGCACCTGGGCACACCTGGGGGCACCTGGGCACACCTGGGATACACCTGGGGTACACCTGGGCACGCACCTGGGCACACACCTGGGCACACCTGGGCACACCTGGGATACACCTGGGCACACCTGGGCACACCTGTGCACACCTGGGCACACTTGGGGGCACCTGGGCACACCTGGGATACACCTGGGGGCACCTGAGATACACCTGAGCACACCTGGGATACACCTGGGCACAGCTGGGCACAGCTGGGGGCACATGAGATACACCTGGGCACAACTGGGATACACCTGGGCACACCTGGGCACAGCTGGGATACACCTGGGCACACCTGGGCACACCTGGGCACACCTGGGCACACCTGGGATACACCTGGGATACACCTGGGATACACCTGGGCACAGCTGGGATACACCTGGGCATACCTGGGCACACCTGGGCACAGCTGGGCACACCTGACCCCCTGAGGTGCCCAGGGAGGGGCTGTCAGAGGGATTTGGGGTCTCACCTGGTTCGGGGTGGTTTGGGTTTTTGGGGTGCCCAGGCTGTTTTTGGGGTCTGTTTAGGATATTTGGGGTGGTTTTTGGGGTCTCGCCTGGATTGGGGGTTGTTGGAGGGTTTGGGGTTTTTGGGGTGTATTTGGGGTGGTTTTTGGGGTCTCACCTGGTTCAGGGGGATGTCGTGTCCCACCAGGCACCGCAGGCAGTAGAACAGCGCCAACAGGGGGGGTTGGGGTTTTTGGGGTGTGTTTGGGGTTTTGGGGTGCCCAGGCTGTTTTTGGGGTGTATTTAGGGATTTTTGGGGTCTCACCTGGTTCAGGGGGATGTCGTGTCCCACCAGGCACCGCAGGCAGTAGATCAGCGCCGACAGGGGGGGTTGGGGTTTTTGGGGTGTGTTTGGGGTTTTTGGGGTGTGTTTGGGGTTTTGGGGTGCCCAGGCTGTTTTTGGGGTGTGTTTGGGGCAGTTTTGGGGTCTCACCTGGTTCAGGGGGATGTCGTGCCCCACCAGGCACCGCAGGCAGTAGATCAGCGCTGATGGGGGGTTTGGGGTGCGTTTGGGGTTTTTGGGGTGTGTTTGGGGTGTGTTTGGGGTTTTGGGGTGCCCAGGCTGTATTTGGGGTGTATTTAGGGGTTTTTGGGGTCTCACCTGGTTCAGGGGGATGTCGTGCCCCACCAGGCACCGCAGGCAGTAGATCAGCGCCGACAGGGTGATGGCGCGGGGGGCGTTGCAGTTCCCCAAAACTTGGGGTCCCGTCCCCCCGAAATCGAACACGGCGCTGCCCTGGGGGGGAGGGGAGGGGGGTTGGACCCCAAAAACCCACCCGGAAACAGGGGGGACCCCAAAACCCACCCGGAAACCGGGGGGGGACCCCAAAAACCCACCCAAAACCCCGGCCTGACCCCAAGACCCCCCAGAGCCTGGAGGGACCCCAAAATCCGGGGTGACCCCAAAAACCCGGGGTGACCCCAAACACCCCCCAGAGCGCAGGGGGACCCCAAAACTCGGGAGGGGCCCAAAATCCACCCAGAGACTGGGGGCACCCCAAAACCTGGGGGGACCCCAAAAACCCACCCTGACCCCAAAACCCGGGGGGGACCCCAAAATCCACCCAAAACCTGGGTGTGACCCCAGACTCCAGGGGCGACCCCAAAACCCCACCCCGAACCTGGGGGGACCCCAAATTCCCCCCCAAGGCTCAGGGGGACCCCAAAACCCCCCCAGAGACCGGAGGGGACCCCAAAACCCAGGGGGGACCCCAAAACCCACCCAAAACCTGGGTGTGACCCCAGACTCCAGGGGCGACCCCAAAACCCCACCCCGAATTTGGGGGGACCCCAAAACCCCCCCAGAGACCGGAGGTGACCCCAAAATCCAGGGGGGACCCCAAAACCCCGGGGGTGACCCCAAAATCCAGGGGTGACCCCAAAACCCGGGGGTGACCCCAAAATCCAGGGGTGACTCCAAAATCCAGGGGTGACCCCCAACTCGGGGGTGACCCCAAAATCCGGGGTGACCCCAAACCCGGGTTCCCCCTTTCCCCCCCCCCGGCCTCGTGGGGGTCCCGCCAGATCGGGGTCCCCAAACCTTGGGGACGTCCCCGTGTCCCCACAAGGCCCAGGCTGTCCCCAGGGTGTCCCCAGGCTGTCCCCAGGACACGCCCGTGTCCCCAGGGTGTCCCCGCAGTGTCCCTGAGCTGTCCCCATGTCCCCGTGCTGTCCCCATGGTGTCCCCATGGTGTCCCCAAGCTGTCCCCGTGCTGTCTCCAAGCTGTCCCCATGTCCCCAAGGTGTCCCCATGTTCTCATGTCCCCAGGACTCTCCCCAGAGCTGTCCCCAAGGTGTCCCCAAGGTGTCCCCGGGCTATGTCCATGTCCCTGTGCTGTCCCAGGCTGTCCCCATGTCCCTGAGCTGTCCCCAGGCTGTCCCCAAGGTGTCCCCAAGGTGTCCCCAGGTGTCCCCAGACCTCCTCAGGCTCCAGGGTCACCCTCAGCCGGACGGGGGTGCCATCGTCCATCGTCCCCAGGGTGTCCCCAGGCTGTGCCCATGGCCCCAAGGTGTCCTCATGATGTCCCCATGTCCCCAAGCTGTCCCCAGGCTGTCCCTGAGCTGTCCCCGTGTCCCTGAGCTGTCCCCAGGCTGTCCCCAGGTGTCCCCAGACCTCTTTGGGCTCCAGGGTCACCCTCAGCCGGACGGGGGTGCCATCGTCCATCGTCCCCAGGCTGTCCCCAGGCTATGCCCATGTCCCCAGGCTGTCCCCAAGGTGTCCCCAGGCTGTCCCCGTGTCCCCAATCTGTCCCCAAGGTGTCCCAGACCTCCTCGGGCTCCAGGGTCACCCTCAGCCGGACGGGGGTGCCATCGTCCATTGTCCCCATGATGTCCCCATGTCCCCAGGCTGTCCCCAGTCTGTCCCCATGGTGTCCCCAGGCTGTCCCCAAAGTGTCCCAGACCTCTTTGGGCTCCAGGGTCACCCTCAGCCGGACGGGGGTGCCATCGTCCATCGTGTCTTCGGCCGCCAGCGACGTCCCCCAGCGCGCGGCCACCGCCCGCAGCGTGTCCCTGACGGCCACCTCCGCGTTGGCCTGGGGTCACGGGGGGGTCAGGGGTCACTCAGGGGTCACAGGGGTCACAGGGGTCACTCAGGGGTCACAGGGGTCACACAGGGGTCACACAGGGGTCACACAGGGGTCACACAGGGTCACAGGGGTCACACGGGGTCACAGGGGTCACTCAGAGGTCACTCAGAGGTCACTCAGGGGTCAGGGGTCACAGGGTGTCCCCAAACAGGCACCGCCCGCAGCGTGTCCCTGACAGCCACCTCCGCGTTGGCCTGGGGTCACAGGGGTCACAGGGGTCACTCAGGGGTCACAGGGGTCACACTGGGGTCACACAGGGGTCGCAGGGGTCACACAGGGGTCACACAGGGGTCACAGGGGTCACTCAGGGGTCACAGGGGTCACACAGGGGTCACACAGGGGTCACAGGGGTCACTCAGGGTCACATAGGGGTCAGGGGTCACAGGGTCACCCAGGGGTCACAGAGAGGTCACAGGGTCACACGGGGGTCCCACAAGGAGATTTTGGGGTTCTTTGGGCAGTTTTGAGGGGTTTGGGGTCTCTCAGCTGTTTTGGGGTTTATTGGGGGTTTTTGGGTTTTTGGGGTGTATTTGGGGTTTTTGGGTGTGTTTGGGGTTTTTGGGTGTGTTTGGGGTTTTTGGGGCATGTTTGGGGTTTTTGGGGCGTGTTTGGGGTTTTTGGGTGTTTTGGGGGATTTTGAGGTGTGTTTGGGGTTTTTGGGGCATGTTTGGGGTTTTTGGGGTGTGTTTGGGGTTTTTGGGGTAGTTTCAGGGATTGGAGGGATTTGGGGTTTTGGGGGGAATTTGGGGTTCTGAGGGTTTGGGGGTTCTGAGGGTTTGGGGGTTTTGATGTTTTTGGGGTTTTTGGGTTGTATTTGGGGTGAATTTGGGGTTTTGGGGGTGTATTTGGGGTTTTTGGGTTGTATTTGGGGTTTTTGGGGTCTCACCTGCACGTGCCCCGTACACACCTGCCCAGCCCCCAGCCCGTGCTGCCCAATGAGCTCCGGGCACAGGGATGGGGGTTTTGGGGCGGATTTGGGGTTTCTGGGGCGGATTTGGGGTTTTTGGGGTTTGTGATGTTTTGGGGTGAATTTGGCTGTTTTTGGGGCTGACCTGGACGTGTCCCATGTAGGCCTGCACCACCTCCAGCCCGTGCTGCCCGATCAGCTCCGAGCACAGGGGTTGGGGTTTTGGGGTGGATTTGGGGTTTTTGGGGTTTCTGGTGTGTTTAGGGTTTTTGTGATGTTTCTGGGGTGAATTTGGCTGTTTTTGGGGCTCACCTGGACGTGTCCCATGTAGGCCTGCACGGCCTCCAGCCCGTGCTGCCCGATCAGCTCCATGGACAGGGATGGGGGTTTTGGGGCGGATTTGGGGTTTTTGGGGTTTCTGGTGTTTCTGGTGTTTTTGGGGTGAATTCAGGGTTTTTTGGGGCTCACCTGGACGTGTCCCATGTAGGCCTGCACGGCCTCCAGCCCGTGCTGCCCGATCAGCCCCATGGACAGGGATGGGGTTTTTGGGGCGGATTTGGGGTTTTTGGGGTTTCTGGTGTGTTTAGGGTTTTTGTGATGTTTTTGGGGTGAATTCAGGGGTTTTTGGGGCTGACCTGGACGTGTCCCATGTAGGCCTGCACGGCCTCCAGCCCGTGCTGCCCGATCAGCTCCATGGACGGGGATGGGGGTTTTGGGGCGGATTTGGGGTTTTTGGGGTTTCTGGGGTTTCTGGTGTTTTTGGGGTGAATTTGGCTGTTTTTGGGGCTGACCTGGACGTGTCCCATGTAGGCCTGCACGGCCTCCAGCCCGTGCTGCCCGATCAGCTCCATGGACGGGGTTGGGGGTTTTGGGGGCGGATTTGGGGTTTTTGGGGTTTTTGGGGTTTCTGGGGTTTCTGGTGTTTTTGGGGTGATTTGGGGTGATTTTGGGGCTGACCTGGACGTGTCCCATGTAGGCCTGCACGGCCTCCAGCCCGTGCTGCCCGATCAGCTCCCGCACCAGCCCGATCCCCTTCTGGTTGGCGGCCACCTGCGCCCGCAGGTCGGCCAGGTTGTCCCGCAGGTTCCGCGTCCCCGAGCAGCCGGGGACAGCGCCGGGGGCCAGCAGCGCCTCGGTGACAGCTGGGGACAATGACAATGAGGGGACAGGGACAGGGACACCCCCTAGGGACAGCGCCGGGGGCCAGCAGGGCCTCGGTGACAGCTGGGGACAGGGACAGTGACACTGAGGGGACAGGGACACCCCATGGGGACAGCGCCGGGGGCCAGCAGGGCCTCGGTGACAGCTGGGGACAATGACAGGGACAGTGACACTGAGGGGACAGGGAGACCCCATGGGGACAGTCCCGGGGGCCAGGCCAGCAGCGCCTCGGTGACAGCTGGGGACAGGGACAGGGACAGGGACAGTGAGGGGACAGGGACAGGGACAGTGACACCCCCTGGGGACAATGACAAGGACAGGGACAGGGGACAGTGCCACCCCCTGGGGACAGGGACAGTGCCAGCCCCTGGGGACAGTGACAGGGACAGGGGACAGTGCCACCCCCTGGGGACAGGGACAGGGGACAGTGCCAGCCCCTGGGGACAGTGACAGGGACAGGGGACAGTGCCACCCCCTGGGGACAGGGACAGGGGACAGTGCCACCCCCTGGGGACAGGGACAGTGACAGTGACAGTGACAGGGGACACCCTGAGTCCCCTCCCGGGCCCCGCCCTGGGGCCAGCAGCGTGTCCCTCCCCCCTCATCCCTGTCCCCACTGTCCCCCCTGTCCCTCCCTGCTCCTGGAGCTCCCAATGTCCCCAGGGATGTCCCCAGGGATGTCCCCAGTGTCCCCCCAGTATCCCCAGTGTCCCCAACGTCCCCAATCCCCCCGATGTCCCCCAATGTTCCCAATCCCCTCAGTGTCACCCCAGTGTCCCCTCAGTGTCCCCAGTGTCCCACCTTGCTCCTGGAAGTGTCCCTGTGTCACCAGCTTGAAGGACCTTTGTCCCCTCAATGTCCCCAATGTCCCCAATGTCCCCAGTGTCCCCAGTGTCCCCAGTGTCCCCAGTGTCCCCAGTGTCCCCTCAGTGTCCCACCTTGCTCCTGGAAGTGTCCCTGTGTCACCAGTTTGAAGGACACGAAGGCCATTGTCCCCCCAATCCCCTCAGTGTCCCCAATCCCCCAGTGTCCCCAATCCCCCTGATGTCCCCAATGTTCCCTCAGTGTCCCCCTGTGTCCCACCTTGCTCCTGGAAGTGTCCCTGTGTCACCAGTTTGAAGGACACGAAGGCCGCGCCCTCCTGGGCCAGGCTCTGCGAGTGCGGCGGCATCGAGCCGGGGCTGGAGCCGCCCACGTCGGCGTGGTGACCGCGGCTGGCCACGAAGAACACGGGGCGGGGCTCACCTGGCCAGAACACCTGGGGCAGGTAAGGGTGACACTGGGGTTAGGGACATGGGACAGACACCTGGGACAAGGGACACTGGGGTTAGGGACATGGGACAGGTGACACTGGGGTTAGGGACATGGGACAGGTGACACTGGGCCAGGCGTGGTGCCCGCGGCTGGCCACGAAGAACACGGGGCGGGGCTCACCTGGCCAGAACACCTGGGGCAGGTAACATCGGGGTCAGATAGGGGACACTGGGGTTAGGGACATGGGACAGGTGACACTGGGGTTAGGGACATGGGACAGGTGACACTGGGTCAGGCGTGGTGCCCCCTGCTGGCCACGAAGAACACGGGGCGGGGCTCACCTGGCCAGAACACCTGGGACAGGTGACACTGGGTCAGACAGGTGACACTTGGGTTAGGGATATGGGACAGGTGACACTGGGTCAGGTGTGGTGCCCGCGGCTGGCCACGAAGAACACGGGGCGGGGCTCACCTGGCCAGAACACCTGCGACAGGTAACGGTGACAGTGGGGTTAGGGACATGGGACAGGTGACACTGGGTCAGACAGGTGACACTGGGTCAGGTGTGGTGACCACGGCTGGCCACGAAGAACACGGGGCGGGGCTCACCTGGCCAGAACACCTGGGGCAGGTAACATTGGGGTTAGGGACATGGGACAGGTGACACTGGGTCAGACAGGTGACACTGGGGTCAGGGACATGGGACAGGTGACACTGGGTCAGACAGGTGACACTGGGGTTAGGGACATGGGACAGGTGACACTGGGTCAGGCGTGGTGCCCCCTGCTGGCCATGAAGAACACGGGGCGGGGCTCACCTGGCCAGAACACCTGGGACAGGTGACATTGATATTGGGACATGGGACAGGTGACATTGAGGGGTCAGACAGCGGACACTGGGGTCAGACACCTGAGACAGGTGACATTGAGGGGTTAGGGACCTGGCCAGAACACCTGGGACAGGTGACATTGGGGTGGTTAGTGACCTGGGACAGGTGACACTGGGGTTAGGGACATGGGACAGACACCTGGGACAGGTGACTTTGCAGGGGCTGAAAACCCAGGGGACACCCAGCCAGGACACCTGGGGGGGACCCAGGTGTGCCCAGGTGTGCCCAGGTGTGTCCCCAGGTGTGTCCCCAGGTGTATCTCACCTGTACCCATCAGTCCCGCTCATCCCAGGTGTGTCCCCAGGTATCCCCACCTGCCCCAGGTGTGTCCCCAGGTGTATCCCAGGAGTGTCCCAGGTGCGTCCCAGGTGTCCCCACCTGTCCCAGGTGTGTCTCAGGTGTCACTCACAGGTGTGATGACAGTCAGGTCGGGCAGGTGGCTGCCCCCCTGTCCCAGGTGTGTCCCCAGGTGTGTGTCACCCCCAGGTGTGTCCCCAGGTGTGTCCCAGGTGTCCCCAGGTGTGTCCCAGGTGTGTCCCCAGGTGTGCCCCAGGTGTGTCCCAGGTGTGTCCCCACCTGTCCCAAGTGTCACTCACAGGTGTGATGACGGTCAGGTCGGGCAGGTGGATGCCCCCCTGTCCCAGGTGTGTCCCCAGGTGTGTCTCCAGGTGTGTGTCACCCCCAGGTGTCCCCAGGTGTGACTCACAGGTGTGATGACGGTCAGGTCGGGCAGGTGGCTGCCCCCCTGTCCCAGGTGTGTCCCAGGTGTGTCCCAGGTGTGTCCCCACCTGTCCCAGGTGTGTCCCAGGTGTGTCCCAGGTGTGTGCCCAGGAGCCCCCAGGTGTGTCCCCACCTGTCCCAGGTGTCACTCACAGGTGTGATGACGGTCAGGTCGGGCAGGTGGCTGCCCCCCTGTCCCAGGTGTGTCCCCAGGAGCCCCCAGGTGTGTCCCAGGTGTCACTCACAGGTGTGATGACGGTCAGGTCGGGCAGGTGGCTGCCCCCCTGTCCCAGGTGTGTCCCCAGGTGTGTCCCAGGTGTCCCCAGGAGCCCCCAGGTGTGTCCCACCTGTCCCAGGTGTCACTCACAGGTGTGATGACGGTCAGGTCGGGCAGGTGGCTGCCCCCCTGTCCTAGGTGTGTTCCCAGGTGTGTCCCCAGGTGTGTGTCACCCCCAGGTGTGTCACTCACAGGTGTGATGACGGTCAGGTCGGGCAGGTGGCTGCCCCCCTGTCCCAGGTGTGTCCCCAGGAGCCCCCAGGTGTGTCCCCACCTGTCCCAGGTGTCACTCACAGGTGTGATGACGGTCAGGTCGGGCAGGTGGCTGCCCCCCTGTCCCAGGTGTGTCCCCAGGAGCCCCCAGGTGTGTCCCCACCTGTCCCAGGTGTCACTCACAGGTGTGATGACGGTCAGGTCGGGCAGGTGGCTGCCCCCCGCCCTCGGGTGGTTGCTCAGGATGACGTCGCCCTCGCGCAGCTCCGGGCCCAGGTTACGGATCTGGGGGGGCGGGGGGGTGAACCCCAAAATCCCAAAATCCCCAAATCCCCCAAAATCCCCAAAATCATCAAAATCCCCCAAAATCCCCCAAATCCCCCGGGACCCCAAATTCCCCAAAATCCCCCAAAATCCCCCAAAATCCCCAAAATCCCACAAAATCCCCCAGAACCCCCAGGACCCCAAATCCCCTCCTGAACCCCCAAATCCCCCCCGGGACCCCCCACCCCCCCCACCTGGAACTGCACAGCTCCTGCATGGTCCTGGGACCCCCCAACCCCCCCAAATCCCCCCCAGGACCCCCCAAATCCCCCCCAATCCGCTCACCTGGAACTGCACGGCCTCCTGCATGGCGCCCAGGTGCACGGGGATGTGGGGGGCGTTGGACACGAGCCCCGGGACCCCCCAAACCCCCCCGGGACCCCCCAAATCCGCTCACCTGGAACTGCACGGCCTCCTGCATGGCCCTGGGACCCCCCAAACCCCCCGGGGACCCCCCAAACCCCCCGGGGACCCCCCAAACCCCCCAAACCCCTCACCTGGAACTGCACGGCCTCCTGCATGGCGCCCAGGTGCACGGGGATGTGGGGGGCGTTGGACACGAGCCCCCCGTCGGGCCCGAACAGGGCGCAGGAGAAGTCGAGGCGCTCCTTGATGTTGGTGGAGATGGCCGTGCGCTGCAGGGTGCGCCCCATCTGCTCTGCGGGGACACGGGACCCTCAGGGGCGCCCCAAAAACGGGACCGGGCCGGGGACCCCCGGGACAGCCCCGGGACCGCCCCCCGGTACCGCCCGGGACAGCCCGGGACCGCCAGGATCACCCCGGGACCGCCCCAGCGCCCCATCTGCTCTGCGGGGACACGGGACCCTCAGGGGACCCCCAAAAACCGGACCGGGCCGGGACAGCCCCCCGGTACCGCCCGGGACCGCCGGGACCACCCCGGTACCGCCCCCGGTACTGCTCCGGTACCGCCCCCGCGCCCCATCTGCTCTGCGGGGACACGGGACCCTCAGGGACACCCCAAAAACGGGGCAGCCCCGGGGACCCCCGGGACAGCCCCGGGACCGCCCCCCGGTACCGCCCCGGAACCGCCCGGTACCGCCCCGGTACCGCCAGGACCACCCCGGGACCACCGGTACCGCCCCAGCGCCCCATCTGCTCTGCGGGGACACGGGACCCTCAGGGACACCCCAAAAACCGGACCGGGCCGGGGACCCCCGGGACAGCCCAGGGACCGCCCCCCGGTACCGCCCCGGGACCGCCCCAGCGCCCCATCTGCTCTGCGGGGACACGGGACCCTCAGGGGCGCCCCAAAAACGGGACCGGGCCGGGACCGGGCCGGGACAGCCCCGGGACCGCCCCCCGGTACCGCCGGGACCACCCCGGTACCGCCCGGTACCGCCCAGTACCGCCCCAGCGCCCCATCTGCTCTGCGGGGACACGGGACCCTCAGGGACACCCCAAAAACCGGACCCGGCCGGGGACCCCCGGGACAGCCCCGGGACCGCCCCCCGGTACCGCCCGGTACCGCCAGGACCACCCCGGGACCACCGAGACTGCCCCAGCGCCCCATCTGCTCTGCGGGGACACGGGACCCTCAGGGGCACCCCAAAAACCGGACCGGGCCGGGGACCCCCGGGGGATCCCCCTGAGACCACCCCAGAGACCCCCGGGACCACCCCGGGACCCCTCTGGGACCCCCTGTCCCGGTTCTGCCTCGGGGAGCTGGGGGAGGGGGGTGAGATTGAATTGAGGGGTCCCTGCGGGGACACGGACCCCCCAGGGGCGCCCCAAAAACGGGACCACCCTGGGACCACCCCGGGACACCCCCCGGGACCACCCCGGGACCACCCCGGGACCCCCGGGACCACCCCAGGGCCCCCTCTGGGACCCCCTGTCCCGGGTCTGCCTCGGGGAGCCGGGGGGGATGAGTTGGGGGATGAGGGATTGGATGGGACATTTGTGATCGTGGGGACCCCCAGGGACACCCCAAAAACAGCGCAGGGCCGAGGACCCCCTAGGACCCCCCAAAGCCCCCCCAGGACCCCCAGGACCCCCCAGAACCCCCCAAAGCCCCCCCCGGGACCACTCCAGGACACCCCAAAGCCCCCCCTGCGATGCTCATGGAGCCCCAGGAGACCCCTAAGAGACCCCTCAGGTCACCCCGAACGCCGCCAGCACCTCCCCCAGGACCCCCAGGACCCCCCCAAAGCCCCCCCTGCGATGCTCATGAAGTCCCAGGACCCCCCCAAACCCTCCCAGGACCCCCCAGGATCCGCCCAGCCCCCTCCCCAGTCCCCCTGCGATGCTCATGGAGTCCCAGAACCCTCTCAAAACCCCCCAAACCCCCCCCAGGACCCCCCAAAACCCCCTCAAAACCGCCCCTAGACCCCCCCAGACCCCCCCAGCCCCCTCCCCAGCCCCCCCCCCCAGCCCACCTGCGATGCTCATGAAGCGGTGCGAGAACACCGAGAGCGTCACCTGCTCTGGGAGCCCCCCAAACCCCCCGGGACCCCCCCCAAACCCCCCCAAACCCCCGGGACCGCCCCCCAAAGCCCCCCCCCAGACCCCCCCCGGACCCTCAGCCCCCTCCCAGCCCACCTGCGATGCTCATGAAGCGGTGCGAGAACACCGAGAGCGTCACCGGGGCCGGGACCCCCCCAAACCCCCCGGAACCCCCCCGGGACCCCCCCAAACCTCCCCGGGACGCCCCCAAAGCCCCCCCAAACCCCCCCAGACCCCCCCGGACCCCTCCCAGCCCACCTGCGATGCTCATGAAGCGGTGCGAGAACACCGAGAGCGTCACCGGCTCCAGGGCCGTGCCCGCCGCCCGCGCGGGCCCCGCCGTCACCGCGATGCTGATGTCCCCGAGCGGCGTCACCCGCGCCACGCAGCCCGGCTCCACCACGATGGTGCTGGGGGGCCGGGGTCACCTCGGGGTCACCGAACCCCCCCCCGGGGCCCCAGGGGTCACCTCGGGATCCCCGAACCCCCCGGGGCCCCAGGGGTCACCTCGGGGTCACCAAAAACCCCCCGGGGTCCCAGGGGTCATCTCGGGGGTCCCCAAAACCCCCCCGGGGTCCCACGGCTCATCTCGGGGGTCCTCTGAACCCCCCCGGGGTCCTACGGCTCATCTCGGGGGTCCCCAAAACCCCCCCGGGGTCCCAGGGGTCACCTCGGGGGTCCCCAAAAACCCCCGGAATCTTCTGAACCCCCCCGGGGTCCCAGGGGTCACCTCGGGGGTCCCCAAAACCCCCCAGGGTCCCAGGGGTCACCTCGGGGGTCCCCCAAAACCCCCCCGGGATCTCCTGAACCCCCCCGGGGTGCCAGGGGTCATCTCGGGGGTCCCCGAACCCCTCCGGGGTCCCCCCAAACCCCCCCGGGGTCCCACCGGCCATCTTGGGGGTCCCTTGAAGCCCCCCGGGGTCCCTCAAATCCCCTCGGGGTCCCACAGGTAACCCTGGGGTTCCACCCCAGCCCGGGGGTCCCACGGGGGTCCCCTGAACCCCCTCAGGGTCTCATCCCAGCCTGGGGGTCCCACAGATCCCTCTGGGGTCCCACCGGTCACCCGGGGGTCCCCCAAATCCCCCCAGGGGTCTCATCCCAGCCCGGGGGTCCCCCCAAACTCTCTCAGGGTCCCACTGGTCACCCGGGGGTCCCCTGAACCCCCCCGAGGGTCCCACCCCAGCCCGGGGGTCCCCTGTCCCCCAGCAGCCCCTCGGGGTCCCCATCCCCCTTTGGGGTCCCTCTTACGGGGTCCCGGGGGTCTCCATTGGCTCCCCGCTGTCCCCCCCTGTCCCCAGGGTCCCCTCCTGTCCCCCCCATCCCAGGATCCCCCCAGTGTCACCCCACGCCCAGGGGTCCCTCTACCCCCTGCCTTTGCTGTCCCTTGTCCCTGTCCCACTGTCCCCTGTCTCTGTCTCCCTGTCCCCATTGTCCCCCTGTCCCTGTCCCCATGTTCCCCCCATCCCTGTCCCCTGTCCCCATCCCCGTCCCTGTCCCTCTCCCCATCCCTGTCCCCCTGTCCCTGTCCCCATATTCCCCCTGTCCCCATCCCTGTCACCCATGTCCCTGTCCCTGTCCCCATGGTCCCCATCCCTCTCCCTGTCCCCATCCCCCTATCCCCATCCCAGGCCTCCTGTCCCTGTCCCTCTGTCCCTGTCCCTGCTGTCCCCATCCCTGTCCCCGCTGTCCCTCTGTCCCCCTGTCCCTGTCCCCCTGTCCCCCTGTCCCTGTCCCCTGTCCCCCTGTCCCCGCTGTCCCTGTCCCTGTCCCTGTCCCCCCTGTCCCCCTGTCCCTGTCCCTGTCCCCCTGTCCCTGTCCCTGTCCCCCTGTCCCCATCCCTGTCCCTGTCCCCCTGTCCCCGTGTCCCCCTGTCCCTGTCTCCCTGTCTCCCTGTCCCTGTCCCCCTGTCCCTCTGTCCCTCTGTCCCTCTGTCCCTGTCCCTGTCCCCCTCTGTCCCCCTGTCCCTGTCCCTCTGTCCCCCTGTCCCCCTGTCCCCATCCCTGTCCCTCTGTCCCCACTGTCCCTGTCCCCCTGTCCCCCTGTCCCCATCCCTGTCCCCCTGTCCCCGCTGTCCCCCTGTCCCCGCTGTCCCTCTGTCCCCCTGTCCCTCTCCCTGTCCCTGTCCCCCCTGTCCCCCTGTCCCTGTCCCCCCTGTCCCCATCGCTGTCCCCCTGTCCCTGTCCCCTCTCCCCCTGTCCCCGTCCCTGTCCCCCTGTCCCTGTCCCTGTCCCCCTGTCCCTGTCCCGCTGTCCCTCTGTCCCCCTGTCCCCCTGTCCCCCTGTCCCCCTGTCCCCCTGTCCCGGTGTCACCTGTTGGTGTCGATGACGATGGCTGGCCCGGGCAGGGCGTGGTCGGGGCCCAGCTCCCCCAGCAGGAACACGGGGGTGTCCCGGTACCCCCCCTCGAAATAGCACCGGGTCACCTGGGGGGACACCTGGGGTCACCTGGGGTCACCTGGGGTCACCTCATACCCGGTACCCCCCCTCGAAATAGCACCGGGTCACCTGGGGGGACACCTGGGGTCACCTGGGGTCACCTGGGGACACTGGGGTCACCTGGGGTCACCTCATACCCGGTACCCCCCCTCGAAATAGCACCGGGTCACCTGGGGGACAGGGGGGACACCTGGGGTCACCTGGGGTCACCTGGGGTCACCTCATACCCGGTACCCCCCCTTGAAATAGCACCGGGTCACCTGGGGGGACATGGGGACACCGGTGTCACCCCTGGGGTCCCTTTGGGTCACTCCTGGCCCCCCTTGGGTCACCCCCAGACCCCAGGTGCCCCCCAGACCCCCTGACCCCTGCCCCCCCCAGCCCCCCCCAGTGCCCCCCGGTTCCTGTGACCCCCGGTGCCCCCCGGTGCCCCCCGGTTCCTGTGACCCCCCCAGCCCTCCCAGCCCCCCCCAGCCACCCAGGCCCCCCCCCAGCCCCCCCCCCAGCCCCCCCCAGCCCCCCCAGCCCCCCCTCACCGTCTCCACTCTCGGGGGCTCCCCCCGGGGCCGCAGGGGGGGCTCGGGCACGGGGTCGGTGCTGCCGGTGCCCCTCACCCGCAGATCGTCCACGAGCACGGCCCGGCCCGGGATGGTGAAACCGAACTCCTGCTGGTACCTGGGGACAAGGGACACCTTGGGGACATGGGGACACCTTGGGGACATGGGGACAGCCTGGGGACATGGGGACAGCCCGGGGACAGAGACACGGCCCGGCCCAGGATGGTGAAACCGAACTCCTGCTGGTACCTGGGACAGGGACAGGGACATGGGGACACCTTGGGGACACAGTGACACCCTGGGGACAGAGACACGGCCCGGCCCGGGATGGTGAAACCGAACTCCTGCTGGTACCTGGGGACAGGGACAGGGACAGGGACACCCTGGGGACATGGGGACAGTGACACAGGGACAGGGACAGCCCGGGGACAGAGACACGGCTCGGCCCGGGGTGGTGAAACCGAACTCCTGCTGGTACCTGGGGACAGGGGACACCTTGGGGACACCTTGGGGACACCCTGGGGACATGGGGACAGTGACACAGGGACACCCTGGGGACATGGGGACAGTGACACAGGGACAGGGACACGGCCCGGCCCGGGATGGTGAAACCGAACTCCTGCTGGTACCTGGGGACATGGGGCAGGGGGACAGGAGGACATGGGACAGGGACATGGGGACAGGGACAGGGACACACAGGGGACAGGGACACAGGGAGAGAGGGGATGGGGGGCTGGGGTGAGGGGATTGTGACAGCACTGGGACAGTGTGGTGGCACTGGGACAGGGCTGGTGGCCCTGAGCAGGGGGTGGTGGCACTGGGACAGGGTGGTGGCCCTGAGCAGGGGGTGGTGGCCCCAGGACAGAGTGGTGGCACTGACCTGGCAGTGAAGGCCACCAGGATGTCCCCAGCCCTGCAGGTGCCAGGCCCCGGGGGGTGGCACTGGGACAGGGCTGGTGGCCCCAGGACAGGGTGGTGGCCCTAGGACAGGTTGGGTGGCCTCGGGCAGGGGGTGGTGGCCCCAGGACAGGGTGGTGGCACTGTGCTGGGGTGGTGGCACTGTGCCAGGGTGGTGGCACTGTGATGGGGTGGTGGTGGCACTGTTCCAGGGCGGTGGTGGCACTGTGCCAGGGCGGTGGTGGCACTGTGCCAGGGTGGTGGCACTGTGATGGGGTGGTGGTGGCACTGTTTCAGGGTGGTGGTGGCACTGTGATGGGGCAGTGGTGGCACTGTTCCAGGGCGGTGGTGGCACTGTGCCAGGGCGGTGGCACTGTTTCAGGGTGGTGGCACTGTACCAGGGTGGTGGCACTGTGCCAAGGTGGTGGTGGCACTAGGACAGGGTGGTGGCACTGTGCCAGGGTGATGGTGGCACTGTGCCAGGGTGGTGGCACTGTACCAGGGTGGTGGCACCGTGCCGGGGTGGGGGCACTGTGATGGGGCGGTGGTGGCACTGGGACAGGGTGGTGGCACTGTTCCAGGGTGGTGGCACTGTGATGGGGTGGTGGTGGCACTGTTTCAGGGTGGTGGCACTGTGCCAGGGTGGTGGTGGCACTAGGACAGGGTGGTGGCACTGTGCCAGGGTGATGGTGGCACTATGCCAGGGTGGTGGCACTGTGCCAGGGTGGTGGCACTGTGATGGGGTGGTGGTGGAACTGTTTCAGGGTGGTGGTGGCACTGTGCCAGGGCGGTGGTGGCACTGTGCCAGGGTGGTGGCACTGTGATGGGGTGGTGGTGGCACTGTTTCAGGGTGGTGGCACTGTTTCAGGGTGGTGGCACTGTGCCGGGGTGGTGGCACTGTGATGGGGCAGTGGTGGCACTGTTCCAGGGCGGTGGTGGCACTGTGCCAGGGCGGTGGTGGCACTGTGCCAGGGTGGTGGCACTGTTTCAGGGTGGTGGCACTGTACCAGGGTGGTGGCACTGTGCCAAGGTGGTGGTGGCACCAGGACAGGGTGGTGGCACTGTGCCAGGGTGATGGTGGCACTGTGCCAGGGTGATGGTGGCACTGTGCCAGGGTGGTGGCACTGTTCCAGGGTGGTGGCACTGTGATGGGGCGGTGGTGGCACTGTGCCAGGGTGGTGGCACTGTACCAGGGTGGTGGTGGCACTGTGCCAGGGTGGTGGTGGCACTGTGCCAGGGTGGTGGCACTGTTCCAGGGTGGTGGTGGCACTGTGCCAGGGTGGTGGTGGCACTGTGCCAGGGTGGTGGTGGCACTGTGCCAGGGTGGTGGCACTGTGCCAGGGTGGTGGTGGCACTGTGCCAGGGTGGTGGTGGCACTCTGCCAGGGCGGTGGCCCCAGGACAGGGCAGTGGCACTGTGCCGGGGTGGTGGTGGCACTGTGCCAGGGTGGTGGCACTGTGCCAGGGTGGTGGTGGCACTGTTTCAGGGTGGTGGCACTGTGCCGGGGTGGTGGCACTGGGACAGGGTGGTGGTGGCACTGGGACAGAGTGGTGGCATTGTGCCAGGGCGGTGGCCCCAGGACGGGGAGGTGGCATTGTGCCAGGGTGACAGTGTCACTGACCTGGCGGTGAAGGCCGCCATGAAGTCCCCCGTGGCGCAGGTGCCCGGCCCCGGGGGGTGGCAGGGGGACAGGGCTGTGGTGGCACTGTGCCGGGGTGGCGGTGGTGGCACTGTGCCAGGCTGGTGTCACTGACCTGGCGGTGAAGGCCGCCATGAAGTCCCCCGCGGCGCAGGTGACGGGTCCTGGGGGGTGGCACTGGGACAGGGTGGTGGCACTGGGATGGGTGGTGGCACTGGGACAGGGTGGTGGCACTGGGATGTGTGGTGGCCCCAGGACAGGGTGGTGGCACTGTGCCAGGGTGGCAGTGTCACTGACCTGGCGGTGAAGGCCGCCATGAAGTCCCCAGCAGCACAGGTGCCGGGTCCTGGGGGGTGGCACTGGGCAGGGTGGTGGCACTGGGATGGGTGGTGGCCCAGGACAGGGTGGCAGTGTCACTGACCTGGCGGTGAAGGCCGCCATGAAGTCCCCCATGGCGCAGGTGCCGGGTCCCGGGGGGTGGCACTGGGACAGGGTGGTGGCACTGGGACAGGGTGGCAGTGGCACTGTTCCAGGGGGGTGGCAGTGTCACTGACCTGGCGGTGAAGGCCGCCATGAAGTCCCCCATGGCGCAGGTGCCGGGTCCCGGGGGGTGGCAGGGGGACAGGGTGGCAGTGGCACTGGGACAGGTTGGTGGCACTGTTCCAGGACAGGGTGGTGGCCCCAGGACAGGGTGGCAGTGTCACTGACCTGGCGGTGAAGGCCGCCATGAAGTCCCCCATGGCGCAGGTGCCCGGCCCCGGGGGGTGGCACTGGGACAGGGTGGTGGCACTGGGATGGGTGGTGGCACTGGGACAGGGTGGCAGTGTCACTGACCTGGCGGTGAAGGCCGCCATGAAGTCCCCCATGGCGCAGGTGCCGGGTCCCGGGGGGTGGCCCTGCGGTGACACCATCAGGGCGCAGTCGGTGCCCTCGTAGCGCAGGTGCAGGAAGGGCTCGGTGCGGATCTGCTCCCTAAGGACAGACAGACGGACACTGTGTCACCAGTGTCACCTGTGTCACTGTGTCACTGTGTCACTGTGTCACTGTCACTGTCACTGTGTCACTGTGTCACTGTGTCACTGTGTCACTGTCACTGTCACTGTCACTGTGTCACTGTCACTGTCACTGTGTCACTGTGTCACTGTGTCACTGTGTCACTTTCACTGTGTCACTGTCACTGTGTCATTGTGTCACTGTCACTGTGTCACTGTGTCACTGTGTCACTGTGTCACTGTCACTGTGTCACTGTGTCACTGTCACTGTCACTGTGTCACTGTCACTGTGTCACTGTCACTGTGTCACTGTGTCACTGTCACTGTGTCACTGTCACTGTGTCACTGTCACTGTCACTGTCACTGTCACTGTGTCACTGTCACTGTGTCACTGTGTCACTGTGTCACTGTCACTGTGTCACTGTCACTGTGTCACTGTGTCACTGTGTCACTGTCACTGTGTCACTGTGTCACTGTGTCACTGTGTCACTGTCACTGTGTCACTGTGTCACTGTGTCACTGTCACTGTCACTGTCACTGTCACTGTGTCACTGTCACTGTGTCACTGTCACTGTGTCACTGTGTCACTGTGTCACTGTCACTGTCACTGTCACTGTCACTGTGTCACTGTCACTGTGTCACTGTGTCACTGTCACTGTGTCACTGTGTCACCGTGTCACTGTCACTGTCACTGTCACTGTGTCACTGTCACTGTGTCATTGTGTCACTGTCACTGTCACTGTCACTGTGTCACTGTCACTGTGTCACTGTGTCACTGTCACTGTGTCACTGTCACTGTCACTGTCACTGTGTCACTGTCACTGTCACTGTGTCACTGTCACTGTCACTGTCACTGTGTCACTGTCACTGTCACTGTGTCACTGTCACTGTGTCACTGTGTGACTGTCACTGTGTCACTGTGTCACTGTCACTGTGTCACTGTCACTGTGTCACTGTCACTGTGTCACTGTCACTGTGTCACTGTGTCACTGTGTCACTGTCACTGTGTCACTGTCACTGTCACTGTCACTGTCACTGTCACTGTGTCACTGTCACTGTCACTGTGTCACTGTCACTGTCACTGTGTCACTGTCACTGTGTCACTGTGTCACTGTCACTGTGTCACTGTGTCACTGTCACTGTGTCACTGTCACTGTGTCACTGTCACTGTGTCACTGTGTCACTGTCACTGTGTCACTGTCACTGTGTCACTGTCACTGTCACTGTGTCACTGTCACTGTGTCACTGTGTCACTGTGTCACTGTCACTGTGTCACTGTCACTGTGTCACTGTCACTGTCGCTGTGTCACTGTCACTGTGTCACTGTCACTGTGTCACTGTGTCACTGTCACTGTGTCACTGTGTCACTGTGTCACTGTGTCACTGTGTCACTGTCACTGTCACTGTCACTGTCACTGTGTCACTGTCACTGCCGCTGTGTCACTGTCACTGTGTCACTGTCATTGTGTCACTGTGTCACTGTCACTGTGTCACTGTGTCACCGTGTCACTGTCATTGTCACTGTGTCACTGTCACTGTGTCACTGTGTCACTGTCACTGTGTCACTGTCACTGTGTCACTGCCACTGTGTCACTGTGTCACTGTCACTGTGTCACTGTGTCACTGTGTCACTGTCACTGTCACTGTGTCACTGTCACTGTGTCACTGTGTCTGTGTCACTGTGTCACTGTGTCACTGTCACTGTGTCACTGTCACTGTCACTGTGTCACTGTCACTGTGTCACTGTCACTGTGTCACTGTCACTGTGTCACTCTGTCACTGTGTCACTGTCACTGTCACTGTCACTGTCACTGCGTCACTGTGTCACTGTGTCACTGTCACTGTCACTGTCACTGTCACTGTGTCACTGTGTCACTGTCACTGTCACTGTCACTGTCACTGTCACTGTGTCACTGTCACTGTGTCACTGTGTCACTGTCACTGTGTCACTGTCACTGTGTCACTGTCACTGTCACTGTCACTGTCACTGTGTCACTGTCACTGTGTCACTGTGTCACTGTGTCACTGTCACTGTGTCACTGTGTCACTGTGTCACTGTCACTGTCGCTGTGTCACTGTCACTGTGTCACTGTCGCTGTGTCACTGTCACTGTGTCACTGTGTCACTGTGTCACTGTCACTGTGTCACTGTCACTGTGTCACTGTCACTGTGTCACTGTCACTGTCACTGTCACTGTCACTGTCACTGTGTCACTGTGTCACTGTGTCACTGTCACTGTCGCTGTGTCACTGTCACTGTGTCACTGTCGCTGTGTCACTGTCACTGTGTCACTGTCACTGTGTCACTGTCACTGTCACTGTCACTGTCACTGTCACTGTCACTGTGTCACTGTGTCACTGTGTCACTGTGTCACTGTCACTGTGTCACTGTCACTGTCACTGTCACTGTCACTGTGTCACTGTCACTGTGTCACTGTGTCACTGTGTCACTGTCACTGTGTCACTGTCACTGTCACTGTCACTGTCACTGTGTCACTGTCACTGTGTCACTGTCACTGTCACTGTGTCACTGTGTCACTGTCACTGTGTCACTGTGTCACTGTGTCACTGTGTCACTGTCACTGTGTCACTGTCACTGTGTCACTGTGTCACTGTCACTGTGTCACTGTCACTGTGTCACTGTGTCACTGTCACTGTCACTGTGTCACTGTGTCACCGTGTCACTGTCATTGTCACTGTGTCACTGTGTCACTGTCACTGTGTCACTGTCACTGTGTCACTGTCACTGTCACTGTCACTGTGTCACTGTGTCACTGTCACTGTGTCACTGTGTCACTGTGTCACTGTCACTGTCACTGTGTCACTGTCACTGTGTCACTGTCACTGTGTCACTGTCACTGTCACTGTCACTGTCACTGTGTCACTGTCACTGTGTCACTGTCACTGTCACTGTCACTGTGTCACTGTCACTGTGTCACTGTGTCACTGTGTCACTGTCACTGTGTCACTGTCACTGTGTCACTGTGTCACTGTCACTGTGTCACTGTCACTGTGTCACTGTCACTGTCACTGTGTCACTGTGTCACTGTGTCACTGTGTCACTGTGTCACTGTGTCACTGTCACTGTCACTGTGTCACTGTCACTGTCACTGTGTCACTGTGTCACTGTCACTGTGTCACTGTGTCACTGTGTCACTGTGTCACTGTGTCACTGTCACTGTGTCACTGTGTCTGTGTCACTGTCACTGTGTCACTGTCACTGTCACTGTCACTGTGTCACTGTGTCACTGTCACTGTGTCACTGTGTCACTGTCACTGTGTCACTGTCACTGTGTCACTGTGTCACTGTCACTGTGTCACTGTGTCACTGTGTCACTGTCACTGTGTCACTGTGTCACTGTCACTGTCACTGTCACTGTGTCACTGTCACTGTGTCACTGTGTCACTGTCACTGTCACTGTCACTGTGTCACTGTGTCACTGTGTCACTGTGTCACTGTCACTGTCACTGTCACTGTGTCACTGTGTCACTGTGTCACTGTGTCACTGTCACTGTCACTGTCACTGTCACTGTCACTGTCACTGTGTCACTGTCACTGTGTCACTGTCACTGTGTCACTGTGTCACTGTGTCACTGTCACTGTCACTGTCACTGTCACTGTGTCACTGTCACTGTGTCACTGTGTCACTGTCACTGTGTCACTGTGTCACCGTGTCACTGTCACTGTCACTGTCACTGTGTCACTGTCACTGTGTCATTGTGTCACTGTCACTGTCACTGTCACTGTGTCACTGTCACTGTGTCACTGTGTCACTGTCACTGTGTCACTGTCACTGTCACTGTCACTGTGTCACTGTCACTGTCACTGTGTCACTGTCACTGTCACTGTCACTGTGTCACTGTCACTGTCACTGTGTCACTGTCACTGTGTCACTGTGTGACTGTCACTGTGTCACTGTGTCACTGTCACTGTGTCACTGTCACTGTGTCACTGTCACTGTGTCACTGTCACTGTGTCACTGTGTCACTGTGTCACTGTCACTGTGTCACTGTCACTGTCACTGTCACTGTCACTGTCACTGTGTCACTGTCACTGTCACTGTGTCACTGTCACTGTCACTGTGTCACTGTCACTGTGTCACTGTGTCACTGTCACTGTGTCACTGTGTCACTGTCACTGTGTCACTGTCACTGTGTCACTGTCACTGTGTCACTGTGTCACTGTCACTGTGTCACTGTCACTGTGTCACTGTCACTGTCACTGTGTCACTGTCACTGTGTCACTGTGTCACTGTGTCACTGTCACTGTGTCACTGTCACTGTGTCACTGTCACTGTCGCTGTGTCACTGTCACTGTGTCACTGTCACTGTGTCACTGTGTCACTGTCACTGTGTCACTGTGTCACTGTGTCACTGTGTCACTGTGTCACTGTCACTGTCACTGTCACTGTCACTGTGTCACTGTCACTGCCGCTGTGTCACTGTCACTGTGTCACTGTCATTGTGTCACTGTGTCACTGTCACTGTGTCACTGTGTCACCGTGTCACTGTCATTGTCACTGTGTCACTGTCACTGTGTCACTGTGTCACTGTCACTGTGTCACTGTCACTGTGTCACTGCCACTGTGTCACTGTGTCACTGTCACTGTGTCACTGTGTCACTGTGTCACTGTCACTGTCACTGTGTCACTGTCACTGTGTCACTGTGTCTGTGTCACTGTGTCACTGTGTCACTGTCACTGTGTCACTGTCACTGTCACTGTGTCACTGTCACTGTGTCACTGTCACTGTGTCACTGTCACTGTGTCACTCTGTCACTGTGTCACTGTCACTGTCACTGTCACTGTCACTGCGTCACTGTGTCACTGTGTCACTGTCACTGTCACTGTCACTGTCACTGTGTCACTGTGTCACTGTCACTGTCACTGTCACTGTCACTGTCACTGTGTCACTGTCACTGTGTCACTGTGTCACTGTCACTGTGTCACTGTCACTGTGTCACTGTCACTGTCACTGTCACTGTCACTGTGTCACTGTCACTGTGTCACTGTGTCACTGTGTCACTGTCACTGTGTCACTGTGTCACTGTGTCACTGTCACTGTCGCTGTGTCACTGTCACTGTGTCACTGTCGCTGTGTCACTGTCACTGTGTCACTGTGTCACTGTGTCACTGTCACTGTGTCACTGTCACTGTGTCACTGTCACTGTGTCACTGTCACTGTCACTGTCACTGTGTCACTGTGTCACTGTGTCACTGTCACTGTCGCTGTGTCACTGTCACTGTGTCACTGTCGCTGTGTCACTGTCACTGTGTCACTGTCACTGTGTCACTGTCACTGTCACTGTCACTGTCACTGTCACTGTCACTGTGTCACTGTGTCACTGTGTCACTGTGTCACTGTCACTGTGTCACTGTCACTGTCACTGTCACTGTCACTGTGTCACTGTCACTGTGTCACTGTGTCACTGTGTCACTGTCACTGTGTCACTGTCACTGTCACTGTCACTGTCACTGTGTCACTGTCACTGTGTCACTGTCACTGTCACTGTGTCACTGTGTCACTGTCACTGTGTCACTGTGTCACTGTGTCACTGTGTCACTGTCACTGTGTCACTGTCACTGTGTCACTGTGTCACTGTCACTGTGTCACTGTCACTGTGTCACTGTGTCACTGTCACTGTCACTGTGTCACTGTGTCACCGTGTCACTGTCATTGTCACTGTGTCACTGTGTCACTGTCACTGTGTCACTGTCACTGTGTCACTGTCACTGTCACTGTCACTGTGTCACTGTGTCACTGTCACTGTGTCACTGTGTCACTGTGTCACTGTCACTGTCACTGTGTCACTGTCACTGTGTCACTGTCACTGTGTCACTGTCACTGTCACTGTCACTGTCACTGTGTCACTGTCACTGTGTCACTGTCACTGTCACTGTCACTGTGTCACTGTCACTGTGTCACTGTGTCACTGTGTCACTGTCACTGTGTCACTGTCACTGTGTCACTGTGTCACTGTCACTGTGTCACTGTCACTGTGTCACTGTCACTGTCACTGTGTCACTGTGTCACTGTGTCACTGTGTCACTGTGTCACTGTCACTGTCACTGTGTCACTGTCACTGTCACTGTGTCACTGTGTCACTGTCACTGTGTCACTGTGTCACTGTGTCACTGTGTCACTGTGTCACTGTCACTGTGTCACTGTGTCTGTGTCACTGTCACTGTGTCACTGTCACTGTCACTGTCACTGTGTCACTGTGTCACTGTCACTGTGTCACTGTGTCACTGTCACTGTGTCACTGTCACTGTGTCACTGTGTCACTGTCACTGTGTCACTGTGTCACTGTGTCACTGTCACTGTGTCACTGTGTCACTGTCACTGTCACTGTCACTGTGTCACTGTCACTGTGTCACTGTGTCACTGTCACTGTCACTGTCACTGTGTCACTGTGTCACTGTGTCACTGTGTCACTGTCACTGTCACTGTCACTGTGTCACTGTGTCACTGTGTCACTGTGTCACTGTCACTGTCACTGTCACTGTGTCACTGTCACTGTGTCACTGTGTCACTGTCACTGTGTCACTGTCACTGTGTCACTGTGTCACTGTCACTGTGTCACTGTGTCACTGTGTCACTGTCACTGTGTCACTGTGTCACTGTCACTGTCACTGTCACTGTGTCACTGTGTCACTGTCACTGTGTCACTGTCACTGTGTCACTGTCACTGTGTCACTGTCACTGTCACTGTGTCACTGTCACTGTCACTGTCACTGTGTCACTGTCACTGTCACTGTGTCACTGTCACTGTCACTGTCACTGTGTCACTGTCACTGTCACTGTGTCAC
Source organism: Fringilla coelebs (assembly GCF_963513975.1). Classification (NCBI taxonomy): domain Eukaryota; kingdom Metazoa; phylum Chordata; class Aves; order Passeriformes; family Fringillidae; genus Fringilla; species Fringilla coelebs. The sequence continues at coordinate 844,266 of NC_140028.1, read as the reverse complement.
TGTCACTGTGTCACTGTGTCACTGTCACTGTGTCACTGTCACTGTGTCACTGTCACTGTCACTGTCACTGTGTCTGTGTCACTGTCACTGTGTCACTGTGTCACTGTCACTGTGTCACTGTCACTGTGTCACTGTCACTGTGTCACTGTCACTGTCACTGTGTCACTGTCACTGTGTCACTGTGTCACTGTGTCACTGTGTCACTGTGTCACTGTCACTGTGTCACTGTGTCACTGTGTCACTGTCACTGTGTCACTGTGTCACTGTCACTGTGTCACTGTGTCACTGTGTCACTGTCACTGTGTCACTGTCACTGTCGCTGTGTCACTGTCGCTGTGTCACTGTCACTGTGTCACTGTCACTGTGTCACTGTGTCACTGTGTCACTGTCACTGTGTCACTGTCACTGTGTCACTGTCACTGTCACTGTGTCACTGTGTCACTGTGTCACTGTCACTGTGTCACTGTCACTGTGTCACTGTGTCACTGTCACTGTGTCACTGTCACTGTGTCACTGTCACTGTGTCACTGTGTCACTGTCACTGTGTCACTGTCACTGTGTCACTGTCACTGTGTCACTGTGTCACTGTGTCACCGTGTCACTGTGTCACTGTCACTGTGTCACTGTCACTGTCACTGTGTCACTGTCACTGTGTCACTGTGTCACTGTCACTGTGTCACTGTCACTGTCACTGTGTCACTGTCACTGTCACTGTGTCACTGTGTCACTGTGTCACTGTCACTGTGTCACTGTCACTGTGTCACTGTGTCACTGTGTCACTGTCACTGTCACTGTGTCACTGTCACTGTGTCACTGTGTCACTGTGTCACTGTCACTGTGTCACTGGCACCATGTCACCGTGTCACTGTGTCACTGACACCATGTCACTGTGTCACTGTGTCACCATGTCATGGTGGCACCGTGGCACCAGTGTCACCGACACCACGTCACCATGTCGCCATTGCACTGCGTCACCATGTCACCATGTCACCCTGTCACTGTGTCACCGTGTCACCATGTCACCGTGTAACTGACACCATGTCACTGTGTCACTATGTCACTGTCACCGCGTCACCGTGTCACCGTGTCACTGACACCGTGTCACTGTGTCACTCTGGCACCCTGGCACCGACACTGTCACACAGGAACCTTGGCACCAACACCATGTCACCCTGTCACCCACCCTGTCACCCAGGTGTCCTGGCACTGCCACCATGTCACCCACACTGTCACTGACACCGTTACATGGGCACCGTGTCCCCCTGTCACCAGTGTCACCCACACTGTCACATGGGTGTCCTGGCACTGTGTCACCGTGTCACTGTGTCATCCTGTCACCCACACTGTGTCCCCTGTCCCCATCCCCCCATCTCCAGGGTCCCCTGTCCCCAGCCCCTCCTCCCGGCTGTCCCCTGTCCCCAGTCCCTGATCCCCGGTGTCCCTGATGTCCCCAGCCCCTCATCCCCAGTGTCCCCGCTGTCCCCTGTCCCCATGCCCCCATCTTTGGTGTCCCTGTCCCCAGCCCCCCATCCCTGCTGTCCCCAGTCCCTGTCCCCATCCTCAGTGTCCCCAGTGTCCCCTGCCCCCAGCCCCTCATCCCCAGTGTCCTTTGTCCCCATCCTCTGTGTCCCCTGTCCCCATCCTCCCATCCCCGCTGTCCCCAGTGTCACCTGTCCCCTGTCCCCATCCTCCCATCCCCGCTGCCCGCTGTCCCCAGTGTCCCATGTCCCCTGTCCCCATCCCCACTGTCCCCTGCCCCATCCCCACTGTTCTTTGTCCCCCTCCCCACTGTCCCCGCTGTCCCCGCTGTCCCTGCTGTCCCCAGTGTCACCTGTCCCCTGCCCAATCCCACTGTCCCCATCCCCACTGTCCCCGCTGTCCCCAGTGTCCCATGTCCCCTGTCCCCATCCTCCCATCCCCACTGTCCTCAGTGTCCCCTGTCCCCCTCCCCGCTGTCCCCGCTGTCCCCACTGTCCCCACTGCCCCATCCCCACTGTCCCCGCTGTCCCCTGTCCCCCTCCCTGCTGTCCCCGCTGTCCCCACTGTCCCTGCTGTCCCCAGTGTCCCATGTCCCCCTCCCCACTGTCCCCACTGTCCCCTGTCCCCCTCCCCGCTCTCCCCGCTGTCCCCAGTGTCCCATGTCCCCATCCCCGCTGTCCCCGCTGTCCCCACTGTCCCCGCTGTCCCCAGCCCCCCGGTGCTCCCGCCCGTCCCCATCGCTGTCTGTCGCTCTGTCTGTCGCTCTGTCTATCGCGCTGTCTGTCGCGCTGTCTGTCGCGCTGTCGCTCACGGTGCGAAGCCCTGGGCGCGCAGCGCGTCCCGGCAGCGCCGCTCCAGCTCGCGGAGGCGCGCCTCGAGCCGCGGGAACGCGCCGGGGCCGTACGGGAGCGCGCACGGCTCCTGCTCCTCCTGCACCGCGTCCGCCAGCGCCAGCCCCAGCGCCGAGAGCAGCCCGCTGTGCCTGCCGGGGAGGGGACAGCGCTGTCACCGCGGGGACAGCCCGGGGACACCGCGGGGACACTGCGGGGACAGCCCGGGGACAGCGCCGAGAGCAGCCCGCTGTGCCTGCCGGGGAGGGGACAGCGCTGTCACCGCGGGGACAGCCCGGGGACAGCCCGGGGACAGCCCGGGGACAGCGCGGGGACAGCGCCGAGAGCAGCCCGCTGTGCCTGCCGGGGAGGGGACAGCGCTGTCACCGCGGGGACAGCCCGGGGACACCGCGGGGACAGCCCGGGGACAGCCCGGGGACAGCGCCGAGAGCAGCCCGCTGTGCCTGCCGGGGAGGGGACAGCGCTGTCACCGCGGGGACAGCCCCGGGACACCGCGGGGACACTGCGGGGACACTGCGGGGACACCTCAGGCCATCGCTGCCACCGCCCGGGGACACCGCGGGGACATTGCGGGGACACCCCGCCCCAAAGCCACCGCCACCCCAAACCCCCCGGGCCCCCTCCCCAGCCCCAGCCCTGCGGTGGGGGGGGTCCGGGGGTCTCCAGGGCCCCCCCCCCAGAGGGGAATCCCCCTGGACCCCCCAGCCCCGCCCCCAAATCGGGGTCCCCGCCGCCCCCACCCCAAAAAGGGAACCCCCACACCCCGAACCCCAACACGGGGGTCCCCACGCCCCCTGCCCATCCTGGGGGTCCCTGCGCCCCCTGCCCACCCCGGGGGTCTCCCCGCCCACCCCGGGGTCCCTGTGCCCCCTGCCTATCCCGGGTTTCCCGGTGCCCCCTGCCCACTCCGGGGATCCCGAGCCCCCTGCCCGCCCAGGAAGGGTCCCCACAGCCCCTGCCCACCCGGGGGGTCTCCCCACGCCCCCCGCCCATCCCGGGGGTCCCCGGGGGTCTCCCCACGCCCCCCCCTCACGTATTTGTGGATGCAGACGCGGGCCATGCCCAGCGTGCGGGCGATGGCACACGCGTGCTGTCCCCGCCCATACCGGGGGTCCCTGTGCCCCCCGCTGATCTCGGGGGTCCCCCCACGCCCCCCGCCCATCCCGGGGGTCCCCCCACGCCCCCCGCCCATCCCGGGGGTCTCCCCACGCCCCCCCCTCACGTACTTGTGGATGAAGACGCGGGCCATGCCCAGCGTGCGGGCGATGGCACACGCGTGCTGTCCCCCGGCGCCCCCGAAGCACGCCAGCACGTGTCGCGCCGCGTCGTGTCCCCGCGCCTGCCACCGCCCAGGGGACACGGGGGGTGACACCGCCGCCCCCCGCGCAGCCCCCCGCCCGCCCCCGGCCCCCCGGGACCCCACCTGGGTCAGGGCGCGGATGGGCCGGCACATGGCCTCGTTGGCCACGCGGATGAAGCCCAGCGCCACCTCCTCCACCGACAGAGCGCCACCGGCGCTGTCCCCAGCGCTGTCGCCGCCCGTGTCGCCGCCCGTGTCGCCGCCCGTGTCGCCCTGGAAGGCGCGGATGGTGGCGGCCAGCTCCCGGAAGGCCGCCACGGCCGTGTCGCGACAGAGCGGCTGGTCCTCGTCGGGACCGAAGATCCGCGGGAAGAACTCGGGGAGCAGCCGGCCCAGCACCAGGTTGGCGTCGGTGACAGTCAGGGGACCGCCTGGGGACACGGGGGGACAGGGGGGGTCAGGGGACAGCCTGGGGACACGGGGGGACAGGGGACATTGGGACATGAGAGGGGGCTAGGGGACCGCCTGGGGACACGGGGACATGAGGGGGACAGTCAGGGGACCGCCTGGGGACACGGGGACATGAGGGGGACAGTCACGGGACCGCCTGGGGACACGGGGACATGAGGGGAGACAGCCTGGGGACAGTCTGGGGACACGGGGACACGGGGGGGACAGGGGACATTGGGACATGAGAGGGGGCTAGGAGACCGCCTGGGGACATGGGGACATGAGGGGGGACAGCCTGGGGACATGGGGACACGGGGGCGTCCGGGGACAGCCTGGGGACATGAGGGGGGACAGGGGACAGCCTGGGGACATGAGGGGGGACAGGGGACAGCCTGGGGACATGGGGACACCGGGGCTCAAAGGGGACATGGGGGGACTCAGAGGAGACACGGGGGGGTCAGGGGGGACACAGGGGAACGGGGGGGGGGTCAGGGGACAGGGGACATGGGGGGTCAGGCGGGTCAGGGGACACAGGGGACACGGGACACAGGGGACACAGGGGACACGGGACACAGGGGACACAGGGGACACAGGGGACACAGGGGACACGGGGGCTCAGGGCACAGGGGACACGGGACACAAAGGGCACAGGGGACACGGTGTCCCTCGCTCACCCTTGCGGTAACAGGCGGGGCCCGGGTGAGCGCCCGCGGACTCGGGACCGACCACGTAGAGCCCGGACCTGCGGGGACAGGGACAGCCATGGGGACAGACAGACAGACACCGGGACAGGGGACAGCCATGGGGACAGACAGACAGACAGACACCGGGACAGGGGACAGCCATGGGGACAGACAGACAGACACCGGGACAGCCATGGGGACAGAGAGATACCGGGACAGCCATGGGGACAGACAGACAGACAGACACCGGGACAGGGGACAGCCATGGGGACAGACAGACAGACAGACACCGGGACAGGGGACAGCCATGGGGACAGACAGACAGACAGACAGACACGGGGACAGGGGACAGCCATGGGGACAGACAGACAGACAGACAGACACGGGGACAGGGGACAGCCATGGGGACAGACAGACAGACAGACAGACACCGGGACAGCCATGGGGACAGACAGACAGACAGACACGGGGACATGGGGACAGCCATGGGGACAGACAGACACGGGGACAGACAGACACGGGGACAGGGGACAGCCATGGGGACAGACAGACAGACACCGGGACAGACAGACACGGGGACAGCCATGGGGACAGACAGACAGACACCGGGACAGACACGGGGACAGACAGACAGACACCGGGACAGGGGACAGCCATGGGGACAGACAGACAGACAGACACGGGGACAGAGGACAGCCATGGGGACAGACAGACAGACACGGGGACAGGGGACAGCCATGGGGACAGACAGACAGACAGACACGGGGACAGGGGACAGCCATGGGGACAGACAGACAGACACCGGGACAGGGGACAGCCATGGGGACAGACAGACAGACACCGGGACAGACAGACAGACATGGGGACAGCCATGGGGACAGACAGACAGACACGGGGACATGGGGACAGCCATGGGGACAGACAGACACGGGGACAGCCATGGGGACAGACAGACAGACACGGGGACAGCTATGGGGACAGACAGACACCGGGACAGCTATGGGGACACGGGGACAGCCATGGGGACAGACACGGGGACAGCCATGGGGACAGACAGACAGACACGGGGACAGCCATGGGGACAGACAGACAGACAGACAGACACCGGGACAGCCATGGGGACACGGGGACAGACAGACACCGGGACAGACAGACACGGGGACAGACACGGGGACAGACACGGGGACAGCCATGGGGACAGACAGACAGACATGGGGACAGCCATGGGGACAGACACGGAGACATGGGGACAGACAGACACGGGGACAGACAGACACGGGGACAGCCATGGGGACAGACAGACACCGGGACAGCCATGGGGACAGCCATGGGGACAGACAGACAGACACCGGGACAGCCACGGGGACAGACAGACACCGGGACAGACAGACACGGGGACAGACACGGGGACACGGGGACAGCCACGGGGACACAGAGGGGACAGTGACACCCACGGGTGCCCCTCACTCCCCTAGGACACACCTGGAGCCCCCTCCCCACATCCCGCCATCCCCGGATCCCCCTGCCCAGCCCCCCCAGCCCCCGGACCCCCCCGGAGCCCCCCGGAGCCCCCTCCCCACCTGAAGAAGAGCCGGGACCCCCCCCCCGCCGCCACGGTGTTGATGTCCAGCTGCGGGGCCTGGATGGCGACCCCGGCCGTGCTGGCCTCGAACACGTGCTCGAAACGCCCCGCGAAGCGGCTCACGTCCGTCGAGGTACCTGGGGAGGGGACCCCAAAACTGAGAGACCCCCAAAAACCGCCCCATCCCAACCCTAAACACGGCTCACGTCCGTGGAGGTACCTGGGGAGGGGACCCCGAAACTGAGAGACCCCCAAAAACCCCATCCCAACCCCCCACACGGCTCACGTCCGTCGAGGTACCTGGGAGGGGACCCCAAAACTGAGAGACCCCCAAAAACCCCATCCCAACCCTAAACACGGCTCACGTCCGTGGAGGTACCTGGGAGGGGGACCCCGAAATGAGGGACCCCCAAAAACCGCCCCATCCCAACCCCCACACGGCTCACGTCCGTGGAGGTACCTGGGAGGGGGACCCCGAAATGAGGGACCCCAAAATGAGGGACCCCAAAACAGCCCCATCCCAACCCCCCACACGGCTCACGTCCGTCGAGGTGCCTGGGGGGACCCCGAAACTGAGGGACCCCAAAATGAGGGACCCCAAAAACCCCCACCCCAACCCCAGACAGACCCCGAAACTGAGGGACCCCAAAAATGAGAGACCCCAAAAACCCCCCATCCCAACCCCAGACAGACCCCGAAACTGAGGGACCCCAAAAATGAGAGACCCCAAAAAACCCCCATCCCAACCCCCCACACAGCTCACGTCCGTGGAGGTGCCTGGGGGGGGGACCCCGAAACTGAGGGACCCCCAAAACCCCCCATCCCAACCCCAGACAGACCCCGAAACTGAGGGACCCCAAAAATGAGAGACCCCAAAAACCCCCCATCCCAACCCCAGACAGACCCCGAAACTGAGAGACCCCGAAAATGAGAGACCCTAAAAACCCCCCATCCCAACCCCAGACAGACCCCAAAAATGAGGGACCCCAAAACCAGCCCCATCCCAACCCCCCACACGGCTCACGTCCGTCGAGGTGCCTGGGAGGGACCCCGAAACTGAGGGACCCCAAAAAACCCCCCACCCCAACCCCAGACAGACCCCGAAACTGAGGGACCCCGAAACTGAGGGACCCCAAAAACCCCAGAGAGACCCCGAGACTGAGGGACCCCAAAAAACCCCCAGCCCAACCCCAGACAGACCCCGAAACTGAGAGACCCCAAAACAGCCCCATCCCAACCCCAAACACGGCTCACGTCCGTGGAGGTGCCTGGGGGGGGGACCCCGAAACTGAGAGACCCCAAAACCACCCTGTCCCAAAACCAGTGGGACCCCCAAAACTCAGACAGACCCCAACCCTCCATACGGCTCATGTCCGTGGAGGTGCCTGGGGAGTGGGACCCCAAAACTGAGGGACCCCGAAACTGAGGGACCCCGAAACTGAGGGACCCAAAACTGCCCCATCCCAACCCCCTACCCGGCTCACGTTTGTCGAGGTGCCTGGGGGGGACCCCGAAACTGAGGGACCCCCAAACTGCTGAACCCCAAACCCCCCCATCCTAAGCCCAGACAGACCCCAAACCCAGACACACCCCAAACTGCTGCACCCCGACCCCAGACCCCAAACCCCTCACACGGCTCACGTCCCTCGGGGTGCCCGGGGGGGACCCCAAAACAGCCGGACCCCAAACAGCCCGAACCCACAGAGACCCCCGAACAGCCCGAACCCCAAATCCAGAGACCCCCGAACCCACAGAGACCCCCGAACAGCCCGAACCCCCAAACAGCCCGAACCCCCAAACAGTCCGAACCCAGAGACCCCCGAACCCCCAAACAGCTGAACCCCCGAACCCACAGAGACCCCCAAACAGCCCGAACCCCCAAACCGCTGAACCCCCGAACCCACAGAGACCCCGAGCCAGAGCCCCCCAGGCCCCCCATCGCAGCTCCCTCGAGGCGCCTGCGAGGACTCGGAACCCCCAAAACGGCCAGAACCCCAAAACCGCCCGACCCCAAAACCACCCGACCCCAAACCCAGCGGGACCCCCAAACCCCGTGGGGCTCCCAACCATGGTGGGACCCCAACCCCAACAGGACCCCCAATCCCCCCGGGACTCCAACCCTGCTGTGACCCCCAATCCCCCCGGGACCCCAATCCCCCTGAGACCCCCCACACTGCTGTGAGTCCCACCTCCCCCGGGACCCCCACCCCAGCGGGACCCCCAGACCCCCCCGTGACCCCGCCCCCCCCCGCGCCCCCCGCCCCTCACCTCCCATGTCGAAGCCGATGACGGGGGTCCCGTCCCGGGGGTCGAAGGTGGTCCGGGCGTAGCCCACGACCCCCGCGGCCGGGCCCGACAGGATGGCCCGAGCCCCCCCGAAGGAGCCCATGGGGGTGAGACCCCCGTCCGAGCGCATGAACTGCACCTGGACCCCCTGGAAATGGGGCGGGGGGCGTCAGGGGGGGTCAGAGCCCCCCATGAACTGCACCTGGACCCCCTGGAAATGGGGGGGCGGGGGGTCCCGGGGGGTCCCGGGCGGTCCTGGGGGGCTCAGCGGAATTGGGGGGACATTGGAGGGGGCTCGGGGGGCCCATGGGGTGGGAGGGGGTCCGGGGGTCAGTCCCAGGTCAGTTCTGTGTCCCAGCCCTATCCCGGGTCTGTCCCAGGTCAGTCTGTCCCAGGTCAGTCTGTCCTGGGTCAGTCTGTCCCAGGTGTGTCCCCCTGCTCACCTGGAGCCCCTCCCAGAATCCCCGGCAGGACCCGTGCGGTCCTGGGCCAGTCCCGGGTCAGTCCCAGGTCAGTCCCTGCTCTATCCCAGGTCAGTCCCGGGTCTGTCCCGGGTCAGTCTGTCCCAGGTGTGTCCCCACTCACCTTCAGGCCGTCCCGGAAGCCCTGGCAGAAGCCCTGCAGGTACCTGCGCACACCTGGGCTCAGGTAGGCGTCGGCGCAGGCCGTGAGCCCCCGCGGCACCGCCCGCACCATGCCGGCCACGGCCGAGGAGAGCGACACCTGCGAGAAACCCAGGGACAGGGCCAGGGCGCCCACCTGCTCCTCGTGACCCGGCCACCTGGGGGGACACACCTGAGTGTCACCTGTACCCCAAACCACACCTGCGAGAAGCCCAGGGACAGGGCCAGGGCGCCCACCTGCTCCTCGTGACCTGGCCACCTGGGGACACACCTGAGTGTCACCTGGGAACACCTGAGTGTCACCTGTACCCCAAACCACACCTGCGAGAAGCCCAGGGACAGGGCCAGGGAGCCCACCTGCTCCTCGTGACCCGGCCACCTGGGGGGGACAGGTGTGTGTCACCTGGGGAACACCTGGGGAACACCTGGGGAACACCTGGGGAACACCTGTACCCCAAACCACACCTGTGGAACCCCAGGGACAGGGCCAGGGAGCCCACCTGCTCCTCGTGACCCGGCCACCTGGGGACAGGTGTGTGTCACCTGGGGAACACCTGGGGACAGGTGTGTATCACCTGGGAACACTTGGGGAACACCTGGGGACACCTGGGGACATGACCTGGTGTGAACCCCAAAACCAGCTGCAGAGCTGTCAATCAACCAGCCAATCAATCAATCAATCAGCCAACCAATCAATCAGCCAATCAATCAATCAGCTGATCACTCAGTCAGCTATTCAGTCAGCCAATCAGCCAATCAATCAATCAGCCAATCAATCAATCAATCATTGAATCAATCACTCAATCAGCCAATCCATCAGCCAATCAGCCAATCAATCAATCAATCAATCAATCAGCCAATCACTCACTCAATCAATCAATCAGCCAATCAATCAACCAATCAGCCAATCACTCAATCACTCAATTAATCAATCAATCAATCAATCAATCACTCAATCAATCAATCAATCAATCAATCACTCGATCATTCAGCCGATCAATCAATCAATCAATCAATCAATCACTCAATCACTCAATCAATCAACCAATCACTCAATCAATCACTCAATCAATCACTCAATCAATCACCCAAATCAGCCATTCTGGGGACTTTCCCCTCTTTTTTCTCTTTTCTTTCTTTTTTCTCTTTTTTTCTTTTTTCCCGCCCCAGGACCCAAATCTGGGTTTTTTCCCCTTTTTTCCCCATTTCTGAGCTCTCTCCTTGCCCCGGGGTTTTCGGGACTCCTCCCACCCGAGGGTGAAATTAGTGTGCTTAATTAACGCTAATTGGGGTTTAATTAACGCTAATTGGGGTTTAATTAACGCTAATTGGGGCTTAATTAACGCTAATTGGGATTCATTAACGCTAATTGGGTTTAATTAACGCTAATTCTGGTTTAATTAACGCTAATTGGGGTTTAATTAACGCTAATGGTGTTTAATTAATGCTAATTGGGGTTTAATTAACACTAATTTGGTTTCATTAATGCTAATTGGGTTTAATTAACGCTAATTGTGGTTTAATTAACGCTAATTTGGTTTCATTAACGCTAATTGGGGTTTAATTAACGCTTATTGGGTTTCACTAACGCTAATTGGGTTTAATTACCGCCAGTCTGATGCTAATTAAGGCCCCGAGGGGGTGGGGCCGAGTTTGGGGTGAGTTTGGGCCGAATTTCCCCTTTTGCCCAAATTTCCCCATTTTCGGTGGTTTTAGGGGAGTTTTGGGGCGGTTTTGGGTCTTTGGGGATTTTGGGTTGGGGCCACCTGGGGGGCACCTGAGACACCTGGGGGACACCTGGGGACACCTGGGTGGCATTTGGGTCACCTGGGGGGCACTTGAGACACCTGGGGTCACCTGAGGGACACCTGAGGGGTACCTGAGTCACCCAGGGGACACATGGGGTCACCTGGGGGGCGCCTGGGGGGCACCTGAGACACCTGGGGCGCAGCTGGGTCACCTGAGGGGCACCTGGAGTCACCTGGGGGACACCTGGGGTCACTTGGGGGGCACCTGGAGTCACCTGAGGGGCACCTGGGGGGCACCTGGAGTCACCTGGGGGACACCTGGGGTAACCTGGGGGGCAGCCAGGTGGCATTTGGGTCACCTGGGGGTCACTTGGGGGGCACCTGAGTCACTTAGGGGGCACCTGGGGGGCATTTGAGTCTCCTGGGGAGCACCTGGGGAGCACCTGGGGGGCACCTGAGACACCTGGGCTCACCTGGGGGGCACCTGAGTCATCCGGGGGTCACCTGGGACCCCCCCAAATCCCCTCTGGAAGCCCCCAAACCCCCCCTGACTCACGCGTAGCTGCGCTGCCAGGACCCCCCAGGACCCCCCAGGACCCCCCAAAGCCCCCAATCCCCCCCAAGTCCCCCCAGAGCCCCCCAGGACCCCCAAATCCCCCCAATTCTCACGCATAGCTGTGCAGCAGCAGCACCCCCAGGATCCCCAATCCCCCCCAATCCCCCACAGAGCCCCCCAAATCCCCCCGAAGCCCCCCACTCACGCGTAGCTGTGCAGCAGCAGCACCCCCAGGACCCCCCAATCCCCCCCAATCCCCCCCAAATCCCCCCAAAGCCCCCCAAATCCCCCCAGTTCTCACGCGTAGCTGTGCAGCAGCAGCACCGCCAGGCTCCGGATGCCGCGGGCCAGGAGCCGCTCCAGGTCCGCGCGGAGCCGCGACACGTCCAGAGGGCGCTGCACCAGCAGGGTGACACCGGAGACACCTGGGGACAGGGGACAGGGGACAGTGTCACCTGCAGCCCTGGGGACAGCCCCAGCCCCCCGCTGCACGAGGAGGGTGACACCCGAGACACCTGGGGACAGGGGACAGTGTCACAGTGTCACAGTGTCACGTCCCAGCCTGGGGACAGCCCCGCTGCACGAGCAGGGTGACACCGGACACGCCTGGGGACAGGGTCACAGTGTCACCTCCCAGCCTGGGGACAGCCCCATCCCCCCCGCTGCACCAGCAGGGTGACACCGGACACGCCTGGGGACACGGGGCAGGGTCACAGTGTCACCTACAGCCCTGGGGACAGCCCCTAAACCCCCAGGTGCCACCTCACAGAGCGGCAGGGGACAGTGACACGGGTGACACCTGCCAGGTGCCACCCCAGTGTCCCACCTGTCACCCGGGGCCAGCTGTCACTCCCGGGCAGGTGACAATGGCAGTGCCACCCCCCCGGTGTCCCACCTGTCACCCGGGGCCAGCTGTCACTCCTGGGCAGGTGACAATGCCCCAGTGTCCCACCTGTCACCCGGGGCCAGCTGTCACTCCCGGGCAGGTGACAATGGCAGTGCCACCTCAGTGTCCCACCTGTCACCCGGGGCCAGCTGTCACTCCCGGGCAGGTGACAATGCCCGAATGTCCCCCCAGTGTCCCACCTGTCACCCGGGGCCAGGTGTCACTCCCCGGCAGGTGACAATGGCAGTGCCACCCCAGTGTCCCACCTGTCACCCGGGGCCAGGTGTCACTCCCCGGCAGGTGACAATGCCCCAGTGTCCCACCTGTCACCCGGGGCCAGGTGTCACTCCCGGGCAGGTGACAATGCCCCAGTGTCCCACCTGTCACCCGGGGCCAGGTGTCACTCCCCGGCAGGTGACAATGCCCGAATGTCCCCCCAGTGTCCCACCTGTCACCCGGGGCCAGCTGTCACTCCCAGGCAGGTGACAATGCCCCAGTGTCCCACCTGTCACCCGGGGCCAGGTGTCACTCCCCGGCAGGTGACAATGGCAGTGCCACCCCAGTGTCCCACCTGTCACCCGGGGCCAGGTGTCACTCCCCGGCAGGTGACAATGGCAGTGCCACCCCAGTGTCCCACCTGTCACCCGGGGCCAGGTGTCACTCCCCGGCAGGTGACAATGCCCCAGTGTCCCACCTGTCACCCGGGGCCAGGTGTCACTCCCCGGCAGGTGACAATGCCCCAGTGTCCCACCTGTCACCCGGGGCCAGGTGTCACTCCCCAGCAGGTGACAATGGCAGTGCCACCCCAGTGTCTCACCTGTCACCCGGGGCCAGGTGTCACTCCCGGGCAGGTGACAATGGCAGTGCCACCCCAGTGCCACCCCAGTGTCCCACCTGTCACCCGGGGCCAGGTGTCACTCCCGGGCAGGTGACAATGGTGGTGTCACAGCCCCAGTGCCCCCCTGGTGTCCCACCTGTCACCCGGGGCCAGGTGTCACTCCCGGGCAGGTGACAATCCTCCTGCTCCGGGATCAGCCGCTCGTCCACCTCGATCACCTCCTCGTACAGCACGTCGGGCATGGCCACCTCCTGCGGGGACACGGGGGTGACATGGGGGACACGGGGGACACGGGGGACACGGGGGTCACTGCACCCCAGTGACACTGCGGGGACACGGGTGACACGGGGTGACACGGGGGACACGGGGTGACACGGGGGACACGGGTGACACGGGGGTGACGCGGGGTCACAGTACACCAGTGACACCGCGGGGACATGGGGCAGGACTGGGGTGGCACCAGGGTGACACTGCGGGGACACAGGGTCACATCGCTGGGGTGGCACCAGAGTGACACTGCAGGGACATGGGGGTGACATCGCTGGGGTGGCACTGGAGTGACACGGGGCAGGAGTGGGGTGGCACCGGAATGACACCGCGGGGACACGGGGGTGACATCGCTGGGGTGGCACCGGAGTGACACCACGGGGACACAGGGCAGGACTGGGGTGGCACTGGAGGGACACGGGGCAGGAGTGGGGTGGCACTGGAGGGACACCGCGGGGACACAGGGCAGGAGTGGGGTGGCACCAGGACAGAAGTGGCACCAGGGCTGGGGCTGGGACAGGACAGGAGTGGCACTAGGACAGGAGTGGCACCAGGACTGGGGTGGCACCGGGACAGGACGTGGATGGGACAGGGACAGGACTGGGACAGGACGTGGGTGGCACTGGGACAGTGTCTGTCAAACAGGGACAGGGGTGGCACCAGGACAGGAGTGGAGGACACAGGGGTGCCACAGGCTTGGCACTAAGGTGGCACAGGGACGTGTCCCCCCTCCTGTGACCATGTCCCGACTGTGTCTCTTGTCCCACCCCGTGTCCCCTGTCCCGTGTCCCCTGTCCTGTGTCCCCTGTCCTGTGTCCCCCCCTCCGTGTCCCCCCGCCCGTGTCCCCTGTCCCGTGTCCCCCCCGTGTCCCCTGTCCCGTGTCCCCCCCCGTGTCCCCTGTGTCCCCCCCCGTGTCCCCCGTCCCCTGTCCTGTGTCCCCTGTCCCGTGTCCCCTGTCCTGTGTCCTCCCCCCGTGTCCCCTGTGTCCCCCCCGTGTCCCCTGTCCCCTGTCCCATGTCCCCTGTCCCGTGTCCCCCCCGTGTCCCCTGTCCCCTGTCCCGTGTCCCCCCCGTGTCCCCTGTCCCGTGTCCCCCGTGTCCCCCCCCCGTGTCCCCTGTCCCATGTCCCCTGTCCCATGTCCCCTGTCTCATGTCCCCTGCCCCCCCCGTGTCCCCTGTCCCGTGTCCCCCCCCGTGTCCCCTGTGTCCCCCCCCGTGTCCCCCGTCCCCTGTCCTGTGTCCCCTGTCCCGTGTCCCCTGTCCTGTGTCCTCCCCCCGTGTCCCCTGTGTCCCCCCCGTGTCCCCTGTCCCCTGTCCCATGTCCCATGTCCCCTGCCCCCCCCGTGTACCCTGTCCCGTGTCCCCCGTGTCCCCCCCCCCCGTGTCCCCTGTCCCCTGTCCCCCCTGTCCCCGCTGGCTCCGGCCAGGCCTGGCCCCGAGCCCGGTCCCGCTCACGGGACAGTGACAGTGACAGCGCCAGGGACAGGGGACACGCCAAGGACACCCGGCTGGCCCTGACACGCAGCCACGGACACGGGGGACAAGGGACATGGCGGGGACAGAGGGGGACACGAGGGGGGACACGGCAGGGCCACAGTGGGGACATGGGGGGACACCGAGCCCCACAGCAGGGACAGTGTGGGGGGCACAGGGACACGGTGCCAGCCCCAGGAGGGGACACAGGGACAGGGTGGTGGGGACACTGTGGGGCACACGGGGACAGCCTGAGCAGGGACAAGGGGACAGGGTGGTGGGGACACTGTGGGGGACATGGGCACACAGTGCCAGCCCAGGAGGGGACACTGTGGGGCACACAGGGAGGGGACACGGGGATGGGGTGGTGGGGACAGTGAGGGGCACACAGGGACACAGTGCCAGCCCAGGAGGGGACAGTGAGGGGCACACGGGGACAGGGTGGTGGGGACACTGTGGGGGCATGCAGAGACACAGTGCCGGCCCAGAAGGGGACACTGTGGGGGACACAAAGCCAGCCCGAGCAGGGACACAGGGACAGGGTGGAGGGGACACTGTGGGGAACATGGGGACACGGTGCCAGCCCAGGAGGGGACATTGTGGGGGGACATGGTGCCAGCTTGAGAGGGGACACCATGGGGCACACGGTGCCAGCCCAGGAGGGGACACAGGGACAGGGTGGAGGGGACACTGTGGGGCACAGGGGACACGGTGCCAGCCCAGGAGGGGACCCTGTGGGGCACACAGGGAGGGGACATGGGGACAGGGTGGTGGGGACACTGGGGCACAGGGGACACGGTGCCAGCCCAGGAGGGGACAGTGAGGGGCACACAGGGAGGGGACACAAGGACAGGGTGGTGGGGACACTCTGGGGTACATGGGCACACAATGCCAGCCCGAGCAGGGACATGAGAACAGGGTGGAGGGGACACTGTGGGGCACACAGGGACACGGTGCCAGCCCAGGAGGGGACACTGTGGGGTACACGGGAAGGGGACACGGGGACAGGGTGATGGGGACAGTGAAGGGCACAGGGGACACGGTGCCAGCCCAGGAGGGGACACTGTGGGGTACATGGGAAGGGGACACGGGGACAGGGTGATGGGGACACTGTGGGGTACAGGGGACACGGTGCCAGCCTGAGCAGGGATAAGGGGACAGGATGGTGGGGACAGGGTGGGGCACACGGGGACACGGTGCCAGTCACGGGACACGACGCCGGTCACAGGACGTGCCAGCCCCTGCCAGGCGGCCACGGGTCACCGAGGGGACACCGCGGGGACATCACGTGGGGCAGAGAGGGGACACCGGGGGGACATGGAGGGGGTGATTGTGGGGACACCGGGGGGACACGGGGGGGGTCAGTGTGGGGACACCAAGGGTACACTGAGGGGACACGGGGGGGTCACAGGACACAGGGGACACCGAGGGGACACCGAGGGGACACGGGGGGGTCACAGGACACAGGGGACACGTGGCACTGCAGGCACAGAGAGCTGGCACTGCCACCCTGGGGGACACTGGGACAGGGGGAGGTGGCACCACAGACCCTGGCAGTGCAGTGCAGTGTGCTCAGGTGTGCCCAGGTGTGCCAAGGTGTGTGCCCAGGTGTGCCAGGTGCGGGCCAGATGTGCCCAGGTGTGTGCCCAGGTGTGCCAGGTGTGTGTACAGGTGTGCCCAGGTGTGCCCAGGTGTGTGCCCAGGTGTGCCAGGTGCGTGCCCAGGTGTGTGCCCAGGTGTGTGCCCAGGTGTGCCAGGTGCGTGCCCAGGTGTGCCAGGTGTGTGCCCAGGTGTGTGCCCAGGTGTGTGCCCAGGTGTGCCCCAGGTGTGTCCCCAGGGGTGTGCCCAGGTGTGTGCTCAGGTGTGCCCAGGTGTGCCCAGCTCTGTGCCCAGCTGTGTGCCCAGCTGTGCTCACCAGGTCGAAGAGGTGTGGCCGCGCCTGCGTCCCGATGTGCAGCAGGTGTCGGGGTGGGTTTGGGGTGGGTTTGGGATGGGTTTGGGGTTCAGGTGTGTGCCCAGGTGTGCCCAGGTGTGCCCAGGTGTGCTCACCAGGTCGAAGAGGCGTGGCCGCGCCTGGGTGCCGATGTGCAGCAGGTGTCGGGGTGGGATTGGGGTGGGTTTGGGATGGGTTTGGGGTTCAGGTGAGGGTTCAGGTGTGTGCCCAGGTGTGTGCCCAGGTGTGCCCAGGTGTGTGCCCAGGTGTGTGCCCAGGTGTGTGCCCAGGTGTGCTCACCAGGTCGAAGAGGCGTGGCCGTGCCTGGGTGCCGATGTGCAGCAGGTGTCGGGGTGGGATTGGGGCGGGTTTGGGATGGGTTTGGGGTTCAGGTGTGTGCCCAGGTGTGCCCAGGTGTGTGCCCAGGTGTGCCCAGGTGCTCACCAGGTCGAAGAGGCGTGGCCGTGCCTGGGTGCCGATGTGCAGCAGGTGTCGGGGTGGGATTGGGGTGGGTTTGGGGATGGGGTTGGGGTTCAGGTGTGTGCCCAGGTGTGTGCCCAGGTGTGTGCCCAGGTGTGTGCCCAGGTGTGTGCCCAGGTGTGCCCAGGTGTGCTCACCAGGTCGAAGAGGCGTGGCCGGGCCTGGGTCCCGATGTGCAGCAGGTGTCGGGGTGGGATTGGGGATGGGGTTGGGGTTCAGGTGAGGGTTCAGGTGAGGGTTCAGGTGTGTGCCCAGGTATGTGCCCAGGTGTGTGCCCAGGTGTATGCCCAGGTGTGTGCCCAGGTGTGTGCCCAGGTGTGTGCCCAGGTGTGTGCCCAGGTGCTCACCAGGTCGAAGAGGCGTGGCCGGGCCTGGGTCCCGATGTGCAGCAGGTGTCGGGGTGGGTTTGGGGTGGGTTTGGGGATGGGTTTGGGGTTCAGGTGAGGGTTCAGGTGTGCTCACCAGGTCGAAGAGGCGTGGCCGTGCCTGTGTCCCGATGTGCAGCAGGTGTCGGAAGCCGCGGGTCACGGCCAGGGCCGCGCGCTCGCCCCGGCGCTGCAGCAGCGCGTTGGTGGCCACGGTGGTGCCCATGCGGATCCACTGGATCCGGGACCCGTCCAGGGGCTCCTCCCGGGGCAGGGGCACCCCCAGCTCCTGAGAGACCCCAAAACTGAGACCCGGGACCCCAGAGCCATTGAGGGACCCCAGACCCTTTTAGGGACCCACAGCCCCACAGCCCCCCCAGTGCCCATGCGGATCCACTGGATCCGGGACCCGTCCAGGGGCTCCTCCCGGGGCAGGGGAACCCCCAGCTCCTGAGAGACCCCAGACCCATTTAGGGACCCCAGACCCATTGAGGGACCCACAGCCCCCCCAGTGCCCATGCGGATCCACTGGATCCAGGACCCGTCCAGGGGCTCCTCCCGGGGCAGGGGCTCCCCCAGCTCCTGCGGACCCCAGACCCATTGAGGGACCCCAGACCCATTTAGGGACCCCAGACCCATTTAGGGACCCCCAGACCCACAGCCCCCCACTGCCCATGTGGATCCACTCCAGCTCAGGGGCACCCCCAGCTCCTGCGGGACCCCAAAATTCACCAGGGAACCCCAAAATTCGCTGGGGAACCCCAAAAATCACTGGGGACCCCAAAAATCACACAGGGAACCCCAAAATTCACCGGGGACCCCAAAATTAACAGGGGAACCCAAAATTCACTGGGGACCCCAAAATTCACGGGGGGACCCCAAAATTCATCCAGGGAACCCCAGACTTGCAGCGGCACCCCCAGCTCCTGCAGGACCCCAAAACTGAGCCCTAGACTCACTTGGGGACCCCAGACCCATTTAGGGACCCCCAGACCTCCTTAGGGGACCCCCAGACTCCTTGGGGACCCCAGACCCATTTGGGGACCCCCAGCACGGGGTGGGGCAGGGGGTCCAGGCAGGCCCAGGGCTGGGGCAGGGGGGGGGCCCTGAGGGGTCTGGGGGGTCCCCTTGGGGGTTCCCGGGGGGGTCCCGGGATTTCCCACGGGGGTCCCTGGGAGAGGCATTTGGGGGGGGTCCCAGTGGGTTCAGGGGTCCGCGGGGGTCCCGGTGAGTTCCTGAGGAGGGTCCCGGGGGTCCCATGAGAGGGGGGGTCCCGAGGGACCCTGGGGGCTTCCGGTGGTTCCCAGAAGGGGGTCCCGGGGCTGGTTCCGGGGGGTCCCGGGGGTCCCAGAACTTGGGAGGCACTTGGGGGGCGGTCCCGGGGGTCTCACCATGTCCCCACCGTGCTCCCGGGGATCCCAGCCGGGTATTCGGGGGGTCCCGGGGGTCTCAGCAGGGCACTCGGCGGGGTCCCGCTGTCCCCCCACCATGTCCCCACCGTGCTCCCGGGTGTCCCGAGGGTCCCGGTGGTCCCAGCAGGGAACCTGGGGGGGTCCCGGGGGTCCCAGCAGGGTGCTCGGGGCAGGTCCCTCTGTCCCCCCGCCATGTCCCGGGGGGTCCCGGGGGTCCCGGTGGTCCCAGCAGGGCATTTGTGGGGGTCCCGGGGGTCCCGCCACGTCCCGGCCGTGCTCCCGGGGGTCCGGAGGTCCCGGTGGTCCCGGGGATCCCAGCCGGGTATTCGGGGGGTCCCGGGGGTCTCAGCAGGGCACTCGGCGGGGTCCCGCTGTCCCCCCACCGTGTCCCCGCCGTGTGCCGGGGGTCCCGGGGGTCCCAGCAGGGCACCTGAGGGGGTCCCGGGGCTCCCACCATGTCCCCGCCGTGTCACCCCCCGTACCCCGGCGTCCCGCTGTCCCCCCGCCGTGTCCCGGGGGTCCCGGGGGTCCCAGCAGGACACTTGGGAGAGGTCCCGCCACGTCCCCACCGTGTCCCCGCCGTTCCCCGGGGGTCCCGCCGTCCCGCCGCTGTCCCCGGGGTCCCGGTGGTCCTGGGGGTCCCCCTGTCCCCCCGCTGTTCCCCCGCCGTTCCCCGGAGGTCCCGCCGTGTCCCCGCCGTGCCCCGGTGCTCCCGGGGTCCCGCCGTCCCCCCCGCTGTCCCCCCGCCGTGTCCCTGCTGTCCCCGCTGTCCCCCCGCCGTGCTCCCGGGAGTCTCGCTTGTCCCCGCTGTCCCCCCCGCTGTCCCCCCGCCGTGTCCCCGCCGTGTCCCGGGGGTCGCACCTCCTGCAGGACGCGGCGGATGCCCTCGGTGGGCGCGTCCCGGTACGCGGGGTCCTCGGAGAGCAGCTTGAGGACGCGGACGCGGCCGCCGGGGCAGCGGGCGAACACGTCCGTGAAGGTCCCGCCGCGGTCGATGGCGAACTGGAACCCGGCGGGGCCGAGCGGCGCCGCCATGGCGGGACCGGCTCCGGGACCGGCACCGGGACCGGCACCGGGCGGGGGGAGGCGGCGCTCGGGGCGCTCCGGTGCGGACCGGTCCGGCCTGGGCAAGGTCAGCGCTGGCCGGACGGGGTCAGCGGCGGGCTGGCCGGAGAGCGCTCGGTGCCGCGCGGTCCGGCCCGGGGAGCGCTCGGTGCCGCCCGGTGAGGCGGGACGAGGGCTCGGTGCTGTCCCGGTGCCGGTTCCGACCCGGTCCGAGCGCTCGGGACGGCCGGCGGTGCCCGCTCGGGACCCGCACCGGGAGCGGGACGGCCCGGGAAGGTTCGGCCGTGCCCGGGGGGTGGTCCGGGGGTGGTGCCGCTCCGCCAGGGGGCGCCGGGGTCGCTCCGGTGCCGCCCGGTCCCGTTCGGTGCCGCGAACCGGCCGAGGGGGCGGGGCCTCAGCGGGGGCGGGGCCGCCAGGGGGCGTCACCGGGACACCGCCCCTCTAAGGGCGTGGTCTATACAGAGGGGCGTGACCGAATGGGGCGTGGCATCTGCGGCGGCGCGGCCCCTGTCGCGTCCATTGGAGGCGTGGCCTGACTTAATGATGATGTCACAGGGGCGGGGTCTCGGTAGGAATGCCTGACGGAGGCGTGGCCTCAGCCGCTGGAGCGTCAGGGGGGCGGCGCTTGCCGGTTCGCGCGAGGCACGCCGGGAGTTGTAGTCCGGCCCCTCACGGGCGGCGAAGGCGACGCGCGGGCGCTGTAAGTGATCGAATCCGCAGCCAAATTAAAAATAAAATTGACAAAGATTTATTATTGTGAAAAATGCATATTTTATGATCGGCTTTTCGCAAATATTGAAATGAATATTGTGTGTGTTGTGTTAGAAAGTGACGCAGTATTAATTCTCTTAAGTAGTGGGTTAAATGTAGTTTTGGGTTATAACAAAATGTTAAAATAGAAACTATGTAGGATTTTTTTAGTACTTGCAGGGAGATAACAGCCGCACGATGCCTGAATCCTTCAGAGAAAAGACCTTCAGAGAAAAGGAATTTATTGTCCCCTTATCAGGAGAAATGTGGGGGGAAGAAGCTGACGATGACCAGGCGGAATCCTTTATTCGAATGGAATTTATGCATCATGTATGAAGTGTATGAATATGCAACAGGTTGTTGTTTTTAAGGGTTAACCCTTTGTTAACGCGTGTCCTTTCCTCCCGGGCCTGTGCTGCCACAAGAAAAGCACCCGGACGTCCGTAACTCTTTGGTTTTTGCCTCACATTGTCCTAATTCAAATTGTACAAATTATTATTACTCTAATTGTATTATCTTGCGCCCTTGAACAGGGAAAGAGTTCGTTTCTCCTGATAAGGGGACAATAAATTCCTTTTCTCTGAAGGATTTAGGTGTCCTGTGCCTGCTACCTCACTACAAGTTCTAAAAAAAAATCCTACATAACATAGTTCCTATTTTAACATTTTTGTTATAACCCAAAACTACATTTAACCCACTACTTAAGAGAATTAATACCGCATCACTTTCCAACACAACACACGCAATATTCATTTTAATATTTGCGAAAAGCCAATCATAAAATACACGTTTTTCACATACAACCATCTAGGTCCTTCCTGGGTGTTCTTTTCACATGGATAACCGAATCCATACGGATGCAAAAGGCAAGCCTCGATGTCTGTATATCTTTCTTTCACACGTACTCGGGTGGTGCCAGTGTTTTTGGGACAACTGATGTAATCTGTTCCTGGTACAGTTTCTCCTGAATAGTTTAATCATCACAAGGAAGACGATGTTCATGGCCCAGGAAGGCTTCATTCTTAAGCTAAGCACTTGATATTATCTCTAGCGTGCTCCGGGAACTGATTGAATAGAAATGGGACTATGCTCCCGGCCGGAGGGGTCAAGGGCATGTGGTGGATTCATGTAATATTTTATACATACACATATTTACTTATAGCATGAATTAACCATACATCTTAACACGGCGCACGCCGGGAGTTGTAGTCCGGCCCCTCACGGCGCGCACGGGCAGTAAGGGCCGCGCGCGGGGCACGCCGGGAGTTGTAGTCCGGCCCCTCACGGCGCGCACGGGCAGTAAGGGCCGCGCGCGGGGCACGCCGGGAGTTGTAGTCCGGCCCCTCAGGGCGCGCACGGGCAGTAAGGGCCGCGCGCGGGGCACGCCGGGAGTTGTAGTCCGGCCCCTCAGGGCGCGCACGGGCAGTAAGGGCCGCGCGCGGGGCACGCCGGGAGTTGTAGTCCGGCCCCTCACGCGGTGCTGGCGGCGGGAGCGGCACCGGGAGCGGCACCGGCGGCATGGCGGGGCTGGAGCTGGTGTCGGACGCGGGGTTCCGGGCGGACGGGCGGCGGCCGGACGAGCTGCGCAAGGTGCGGGCCCGGCTCGGGGTGCTGGCCCGGGCCGACGGCTCGGCCTACCTGGAGCAGGGCAACACCAAGGTGCTGGCGGCCGTGTACGGCCCGCACGAGGTGAGCGGGGCCCGGGGCTGCGAACCCCCCCTGGGGCTTGGGACCCTCCCTCGGGGCTGCGACCCCCCCCCCCCGGGGTTTTCAGGGTCCCCCATTCTGAAATCCCCCCTACCCAATTTGTGCCCCCCCCTCCATTTCTCTTTCAGGCCCCAGCTGTGGGGGTCCCTGTGTACCCCCCCACTCCCTGCTCTTGCCCCCTCAAGTTCGGGGGTCCCACAGCCCTCCCATCTGGGTGTCCCTCCCATTCCTTGGCCCTTTCCCCTCCATATGGGGGTCGCACAGCCCCTCCCAATGTGGGTGTCCCCCCATTCCCTGCCCCCCTTTTTCCCCCGCAGGTTCGGGGGTCCCACAGCCCCCCACCCCCCCAATCTGGGTGTCCCCCTCACTCTCTGCACTTCATCTGAGAGGTTTGGGAGTCCCATGCCAACGTCCCCCGACATGGGGGTCCCACAGCCCCCCCCATGTCCGTGTCCCACTCACTCCCAGGCCTCCCCCCTTTCCCCCCCCGAGGTTCGGGGGTCTCATGCCAACGCCCCCTCCCCCCCCCATATGGGGGTCCCATAACCCCCCATCCATGTGGGTGTCCTCCCCCACTCCCAGCCCCCTTTCCCCCCAGGTGCGGGGGTCCCACCCCCATGTGGATATCGCACACTCACTCCCAGCCCCCTTTTTCTCCCCCAGGTCCGGGGGTCCCAGGCCAAAGCCCCTCCAAATGGGCATCCCACACCCCCCATGGGGGTGTCCCCTTACTCCCAGCCCCGCCTTTTCCCCTTCATGTTCGGGGGTCCCAAAGCCTCCCCCCCCCCCCATTTGAGTGTCCCCCACTCCAACCCCCTTTTCCCCCCAGGTCCGGGGGTCCCGAGCCAAGGCCCCCCCCCATTTGAGCGTCCCCCACTTCAACCCCCTTTCCCCCCAGGTGTGGGGGTCCCACCGCCTCCCCCCATGTGTGTGTCCCCCACTCCAGCCCCCTTTTTCCCCCCCCATATGGGGGTCCCACAGCCCCCCCCATGTGGGTATCCCCCACTCACCCCCAGCCCCTTTCCCCCCCAGGTGCGGGGGTCCCACAGCCCCCCCCGTGTGTGTGTCCCCCACTGACCCCCAGCCCCTTTCCCCCAGGTGCGGGGGTCCCGGGCCAAGGCGCCCCCGGACCGGGCGCTGCTCAGCGTGCGCTGCAGCTCGGCCCCGTTCGCGGGGGGCGGCGAGCGGCGCCGCCGGCCGGCCCCGGGCGGGAGCGACCGCCGGGCGGGGGAGCGGGCGCTGCTGCTGCGGGGCGTGCTGGAGGGCGCCGTGCTCAGCCAGCTCTACCCGCGCTCACAGATCGACGTGCACGTCCAGGTAAAGTTTGGGGGTGTTTTGGGGGGATTTGGGGGGGTTTTGGGGGGTTTTGGGGGTGGTTTGGGGGTGCGCTGCTGCTGCGGGGCGTGCTGGAGGGAGCCGTGCTCAGCCAGCTCTACCCGCGCTCACAGATCGACGTGCACGTCCAGGTCAGTCTGGGGGGATTTGGGAGGGTCCTGATGGGGTTTGGGGGGGTCCTGATGGGATTTGGGGGGTCCTGAGCGGATTTGGGGGGGTCCTGAGGGGGTTTTGGGGGGTTTGGGGGTGCGCTGCTGCTGCGGGGCGTGCTGGAGGGAGCCGTGCTCAGCCAGCTCTACCCGCGCTCACAGATCGACGTGCACGTCCAGGTAAGCTCTGGGGGGGTTTGGGGGGGTCCTGAGGGGGTTTGGGGGATCCTGAGGGGATTTGGGGGGTTTGGGGTGCGCTGCTGCTGCGGGGCGTGCTGGAGGGCGCCATGCTCAGCCAGCTCTACCCGCGCTCACAGATTGACGTGCACGTCCAGGTGAGCTCTGGGGGGGTCCTGGGGGGATTTGGGGGGTCCTGATGGGATTTGGGGGGTTTGAGGGGGTCCTGATGAGATTTGGGGGGTTTGGGGGTGTTTTGGGGATATTTGGGGGTTTGGGGTGCGCTGCTGCTGCGGGGCGTGCTGGAGGGAACCGTGCTCAGCCAGCTCTACCCGCGCTCCCAGATCGACGTGCACGTCCAGGTGAGCTCTGGGGTGGTCCTGAGGAGGTTTGGGGGGGTCCTGAGGGGATTTGGGGGGTTTTGGGTGTTTGGGGGGGGGTCCTGAGGGGATTTGGGGGGTTTGGGGGTGCGCTGCTGCTGCGGGGCGTGCTGGAGGGAGCGCTCCCAGATCGACGTGCACGTCCAGGTCAGTCTGGGGGGGATTTGGGGGTCCCTAGAGGGGCCGTGCTCACCCAAGGTCTGTGGGGGTTTTGGGGTTTTTGGGGATTTTGGGTGTTTTTGGGGTGTCCCTGACCACAAGTCCTCCAGGCAGACAGGAGCAAGCTGGGACCAGGGGGAGCACAGCTGGGCTGGGGCACACGGGGTCTGTGGGGTTTTGGGGTGTTTTAGGGGATGTTTTGGGGTGTTTTGGGGATGTTTTGGGGTCTTTTAGGTGTTTTTGGCATGTGCCTGACTCCGTATCCTCCCCAGGTGCTGCAGGTGGACGGGGACGAGCTGGGGGCCAGGGGGAGCACAGCTGGGCTGGGGCACACGGGCTCTGTGGGGTTTTGGGGATGTTTTGGGGTCTTTTAGGGGATGTTTTGGGGGATGTTTTAGGGGTTATTTTGGGGTGACCCTGCCCCTGTCCCCCCAGGTTCTCCAGGCTGACGGGGGTGAGCTGGGGGCCAGCGTCAGCGCGGCGGGGCTGGGGCACACGGGCTTGGTGGGGTTTTGGGGTGTTTTAGGGGATGTTTTGGGGTGTTTTAGGGGATGTTTTAGGGGGTATTTTGGGGTGACCCTGCCCCTGTCCCCCCAGGTTCTCCAGGCTGACGGGGGCGAGCTGGGGGCCAGCGTCAGCGCGGCGGGGCTGGGGCACACGGGCTTGGTGGGGTTTTGGGGTGTTTTAGGGGATGTTTTGGGGTGTTTTAGGGGATGTTTTAGGGGGTATTTTGGGGTGACCCTGCCCTGTCCCCCCAGGTTCTCCAGGCTGACGGGGGCGAGCTGGGGGCCAGCGTCAGCGCGGCCGGGCTGGCGCTGCTGGGGCACACGGGCTCGGTGGGGTTTTGGGGATGTTTTAGGGGATGTTTTAGGGTTTGTTTTGGGGTGACCCTGCCCCTGTCCCCCCAGGTTCTCCAGGCTGACGGGGGCGAGCTGGGCGCCAGCGTCAGCGCGGCGGGGCTGGCGCTGCTGGGGCACACGGGCTCGGTGGGGTTTTGGGGATGTTTTGGGGTGTTTTAGGGTTTGTTTTGGGGTGATTTAGGGTTTATTTTGGGGTGACCCTGCCCTGTCCCCCCAGGTTCTCCAGGCTGACGGGGGTGAGCTGGGCGCCAGCGTCAGCGCGGCGGGGCTGGCGCTGCTGGACGCGGGCGTGGCGCTGCGCGGGGCCGTGGTGGCCGGTTCGGCCGGGCTGGCCGAGCCCCCGGCCGGGCCCCCGGTGGCCCTGAGCGACCTGAGCGCGGCCGAGGAGGCGGCCGGGGGGCCCCGGCTGGCCGTGGCCACGGTGGCGGGCAGCGGGCAGCTGGCCCTGTGCCAGCTCAGCGCCCGGCTGCACCAGGAGCGGCTCCGGCCGGTGCTGGACGCCGCCCAGGCCGCCTGCCAGGGGCTGCACGCCGTGCTGGACGGCGTGGTGAGGGCCAGGCTGCGCCAGGACACCGCCATGGAGCACTGACCAGCACAGTGACCACCCCGGGACACCGCCATGGAGCACTGAGTGACCGCAGTGACCACCCCGGGACACCGCCATGGAGCACTGACCAGTGCAGTGACCACCCCGGGACACCGCCATGGAGCACTGACCAGTGCAGTGACCACCCCAGGACACCGCCATGGAGCACTGAGTGACCACAGTGACCACCCCAGGACATGGCCATGGAGCACTGACCAGTGCAGTGACCACCCCAGGACACCGCCATGGAGCACTGAGTGACCGCAGTGACCACCCCAGGACACCGCCATGGAGCACTGACCAGTGCAGGGACGTGGCCGTGGTACAGTGACCGCAGTGACCACTGTGGGGACACCAGGACACCACCATGGAGCAGTGACTGACCGTAGTGACCACTGTGGGGACACCAGGACACCACCATGGCACAGTGACTGACCGTAGTGACCACTGTGGGGACACCAGGACACCACCATGGAGCAGTGACTGACCACAGTGACCACTGTGGGGACACCAGGACACCACCATGGCACAGTGACCGCAGTGACCACTGTGGGGACACCAGGACACCACCATGGTACAGTGACTGACCGTAGTGACCACCATGGGGACACCAGGACACCACCATGGAGCAGTGACCACTGTGGGGACTCCAGGACACCACCATGGAGCAGTGACTGACCACAGTGACCACTGTGGGGACACCAGGACACCACCATGGCACAGTGACCGCAGTGACCACTGTGGGGACACCAGGACACCACCATGGCACAGTGACTGACCGTAGTGACCACTGTGGAGACACCAGGACACCACCATGGAGCAGTGACCACTGTGGGGACACCAGGACACCACCATGGAGCAGTGACTGACCATAGTGACCACTGTGGGGACACCAGGACACCACCATGGAGCAGTGACCGTAGTGACCACTGTGGGGACACCAGGACACCACCATGGAGCAGTGACCGACCATAGTGACCACCGTGGGGACACCAGGACACCACCATGGCACAGTGACTGACCGCAGTGGGGACATGGCCGTGGAGCAGGGACTGCCATGGCACAGTGGCCACAGGGACACCATGGGGACACTGCCCAGGCCAAGTGACCCGGGGGACCCTGTGGTGACCAACTGACCCCTGGGAGCTGCAGCATCATGTCCATCCTGGGGACACTGGGGACACTGGAGATGGACCCTGCAGTGACCAGCCACTCCTGGGGACACTGGGGACACTGGAGTGACCAGTCCTGGAGACACTGGGGACACTGGAGATGGACCCTGCAGTGACCAGCCACTCCTGGGGACACTGGGGACACTGGAGTGACCAGTCCTGGAGACACTGGGGACACTGGAGATGGACCCTGCAGTGACCAGCTGCTCCTGGGGACACTGGGGACACTGGAGTGACCAGTCCTGGGGACACTGGGGACACTGGAGATGGACCCTGCAGTGACCAGCTGCTCCTGGGGACACTGGAGTGACCAGTCCTGGGGACACTGGCACGGTGGCTCTGCAGTGACCAGCTGCCCCTGAGGACACTGGGGACACTGGAGATGGACCCTGCAGTGACCAGTCCTCGGGGGCACTGGAGTGACCAGTCCTGGGGACCCTGGGCAGTGACCCTGTAGTGACCAGTCCTGGGGGCACTGGAGTGACCAATCCTGGGGACACTGGACTGTGACCCTGCAGTGACCAGCTGCCCCTGGGGACACTGGGGACAGCGACCCTGCAGTGACCCTGCAGTGACCAGCTTCCCCTGGGGACCCTGCAGTGACCCTGGGCTGTGACCCTGCAGTGACCCTGCAGTGACCAGTCCTGGGGACACTGGGGACCCTGGGGCAGTGACCCTGCAGTGACCAGTCCTGGGGGCACTGGAGTGACCCTGCAGTGACCAGCTGCTCCTGGGGACACTGGGGACCCTGCAGTGACCAGTCCTGGGGGCACTGGAGTGACCCTGCAGTGACCAGCTGCCCCTGGGGACCCTGCAGTGACCAGTCCTGGGGGCACTGGAGTGACCAGTCCTGGGGACCCTGGGCTGTGACCCTGGGCTGTGCCCCTGGTCTTTGGGGTGGCCCCATGGCAATAAACGGGGGTGTGTCACTGCAGCTCTGTGTCCCTCTGTGTGTCACCTGTGTGCCCTGGCCGTGTCACCGCTGCTCCCCCTTGTGTCCCCCGTGTCCCCAGGCTGGCCCTGTCACCTGCCTTTGCCCGACTTTGGCCCCCCAAGCCCCCTCATTGCCCCCCTTTGCCCAGAACCCCTTTTTTGCCCCCAAACCCCCCATTTCCCCCCCCTTTTTGCCCCCTTTTGTACCCCCAAACCCCCTGGGTTTCCTCCCTTTTTTGCCCCCAAATCCCCCACTTTGCCCACTTTTGTGCCCCTAAATCCCCCGTTTTCCCTCGTTTGTGCCCCAAAACCCCCCGGTTTTGCCCCCTTTTTTGCCCCCCCTTTTGTGCCCCCAAATCCCCCTGGTTTTGCCCCCTTTTTTGCCCCCAAATCCCCGGGTTCCCCCTTTTATGCCCCCAAACCCCCTGGCTTTCCCCCTCTATTTCCCCCCTTTTGTGCCCCTAAATCCCCCGTTTTTCCCTCCTTTGTGCCCCCCCAAAACCCCCCCCGCTTTTGCCCCCTTTGTTGCGCCCCCTTTTGTGCCCCTAAATCCCCTGGTTTTTGCCCCCTTTTATGCCCCTAAACCCCCCTTTTGTGCCCCCAACCTCCCTTTTTTGCCCCTTTTTGGCCCTTTTTTGCCCCCTTTACCTCAAATCCCGGTGATTTCATTGGCCCCGCCCACAGCCCCTTGGCCCCGCCCCTTGTCCCGCCCCCTGGCGGGGCGGAGCCGCGCGATCGCTGTCTCGGCGCTCCGCACGCCGCCCTGGCCGCGCGCTCGGGCAGCGATTGAGCGGCCTGGCCGTGCCGAGCCCCGCAGGTTTTGGGGATTTGGGAATTTTGGGGCTTTTTGGGGCTTTTTGGGCATTCTGGGGCTCCCGCAGCGCACAGGGGGTGCGGGGCAGGGAGCTGGCCCGTGTGGGGGTGCGGGCGAACGCGGTGTGGGGGCGGGGGGGAGGGCAGGGCCCAGGGCCTGAGGGGGATTTGGGGGGCCCTGGGATGGGTGAGGGGTGAGGGGGGCTCTGTGGGGTTTGGGGTCTCTGTGGGGTTTGGGGGTCCCTCAGTGGGGTCTCTGGGGTCCCTCAGTGGTCCCTGTGGGGTTTGGGGTCTCAGTGGGGTTTGGGGTCCCTGTGGGGTCTCTGGTGTCCCTCAGTGGGGTCCCTGTGGGGTTTGGGGTCCCTGTGGGGTCTCTCCCTGTGTGTCCCCCAGTGTCCCCCGTGTCCCTGACCCCGTTCTCCCCCCCCAGCCCCCCGTGCCATGGGGCTGCTGTCGGACCCGCAGTGCCGGCGGGCGCTGGCCCGGCTGCTGCTGCGCCTCAACACCCCATTGTGGTGAGTGGGGGCACCCCAAAACCTGGGGGGGCTGGGGGGGGCCTCAACACCCCATTGTGATGAGTCTGGGGGGGCACCCCGAAACCTGGGGGGGCACCCCAAAACCTGGGGGGGCTGGGGGGGCTGCTGCTGCTGCGCCCTCAACACCCCGCTCTGGTGTGTCTGGGGGGGCTGGGGGCACCCCAAAACCTGGGGGGGGGGCCTGGGGGGGGCTGCTGCTGCGCCTCAACACCCCGTTGTGGTGAGTGGGGGGCACCCCGAAACCTGGGGGGGACTGGGGGTGCTGGCCCGGCTGCTGCTGCGCCTCAACACCCCGCTCTGGTGAGTCTGGGGGGCACCCCGAAACTGGGGGGGCACCCCCAAACCTGGGGGGGCTGGGGGGGCTGCTGCTGCGCCTCAACACCCCGCTCTGGTGAGTCTGGGGGGGGCTGGGGGCACCCCAAAACCTGGGGGGGGGCCTCAACACCCCATTGTGGTGAGTGGGGGCACCCCGAAACTGGGGGGGGGCTGGGGGGCTGCTGCTGCGCCTCAACACCCCATTGTGGTGAGTGGGGGGCACCCCGAAACCTGGGGGGGCACCCCAAAACCTGGGGGGGCTGGGGGGGGCCTCAACACCCCGCTCTGGTGAGTCTGGGGGGGCTGGGGGCACCCCGAAACTGGGGGGGGGCTGGGGGGCTGCTGCTGCGCCTCAACACCCCGCTCTGGTGAGTCTGGGGGGCACCCCGAAACTGGGGGGACACCCCGAAACCTGGGGGGGCTGGGGGGACCCCAACACCCCATTGTGGTGAGTCTGGGGGACCCCAAAACCTAGGGGGGGCCTCAACACCCTGCTCTGGTGAGTGGGGGGCACCCCAAAACCCCCTGGGACACCCCAAAACATGGGGGGCTGGGGGGGCCTTAACGCCCCCCTCTGGTGAGTCTGGGGGCGCCCCAAAACTCCCCCGGGGCACCCCAGAACCCCACTGTGGTGAGTGGGGGCACCCCAAAACCCCTCTCTGCTGAGGGGGGGGCTCTGAGGAGGGGGGTCCAGGGGGGGATTTTGGGGTGCTGATGCTGCTTTTGGGGTGTCCGTGGTGATTTCAGGGTGTCAGTGCTGGCTGCGGGGTGGCACTGGTGGTTATGGGGTTATTTTTGGGGTGCCAATGCCCATTTTGGGGTCCCAGTGATGGTTTTGGGGTTTCCCCCTTTGCAGTGTCTTGAGTTACCTGTCGGGGCTCACCTGGTCCCTGCTGCTGCCCCCTCCCCCCCCTACCTGTGTTGGGTTTGGGGTGTCAGGGCTGGCTCTGAGTGGGTTTGGGGTGCCAATTCCCGTTTTGGGGTGTCAGTGCTGGTTTTGGGGTTCCCCCTGCAGTGTCCTCAGTTACCTGTCAGGACTCACCTGTTCCTGCTGTTACCTGCCCTGGCCCCCCGCACCTACCTGTGCTGGCTTTGGGGTGTCAGGGCTGGCTCTGGGGTGTCCCTGGTGGTTATGAGGTTATTTTTGGGGTGTCACTGATGGTTTTGGGGTGCTCTCCACAGCGTTCTCAGTTACCTGTCGGGCCTCACCTGGTTCCTGCTGTTACCTGCCCTGGCCCCCCGCACGCACCTGTGCTGGGTGTGGGGTGTCACTGATGGTTTTGGGGTTGTTTTTGGGGTGTCACTGATGGTTTTGGGGTTCCCCCCGCAGCGTTCTCAGTTACCTGTCGGGACTCACCTGGTTCCTGCTGTTACCTGCCCTGGCCCCCCGCACGTACCTGTCCGAGAACGCCATGGGCTCCACCATGGTGGGGGAGGGCTCCGACCTCGGGGCCCGCGCGCTGGCGCTGGCCCGGGACTTCGGGGGGCACAAGAGGAAAGCGGGGTGAGACCCCCGGGATTGGGGGGTCTGGGGAGGGGGACACACCTGGGACTTTGGGGGGCACAAGAGGAAAGCGGGGTGAGACCCCCGGGATTGGGATTGGGGGGCTTTGGGGAGGGGGACACACCTGGGACTTCGGGGGGCACAAGAGGAAAGCGGGGTGAGACCCCCGGGATTGGGGGGTCTGGGGAGGGGGACACACCTGGGACTTCGGGGGGCACAAGAGGAAAGCGGGGTGAGACCCCCGGATTTGGGGGATTTGGGGAGGGGGACACACCTGGGACTTCGGGGGGCACAAGAGGAAAGCGGGGTGAGACCCCCGGGATTGGGGGGTCTGGGGAGGGGGACAGGCCCGGGACTTCGGGGGGCACAAGAGGAAAGCGGGGTGAGACCCCCGGGATTTGGGGTTTGGAGGATTTGGGGTTGGGTTTGCGGGTTTGGGGTTGGATTTGGGGGGTTTGGGAAGGGCGGACAGGCCTGGGACTTTGGGGGGCACAAGAGGAAAGCGGGGTGAGACCCCCGGGATTGGGGGGTCTGGGGAGGGGGACACACCTGGGATTTCGGGGGGCACAAGAGGAAAGCAGGGTGAGACCCCCAGGACTGGGGGGGTTTGGGGGGTTTGGGGAGGGGGGGACAGGCCTGGGACTTTGGGGGGCACAAGAGGAAAGCGGGGTGAGAATGGGGGGGGGGGGTTGGGGCTGGGTTTGGGGGTGGATTGGGGAGGGGGGTTTGGGGAGGGGGGACACAGCTTCGAAATTTTGGGGGACACGTGGAGAGTGGGGTGATCCCTTTGGGGTTTTGGGGGAGTTGTGGGGGAGTTCCCATCCCCACTCCTGGCTGGGGAAGGGACTGGGGGGGATGTTTTGGGGTACCCCAATCCCAATCCCATTTTTAGGGGCATGCCGGTGCAGTGGCTGGAGCAGAGCCTGGGGGGCTCAGGGGTGTTTTGGGGTACCCCAATGTTTTAGGGGGATGCCGGTGCAGTGGCTGGAGCAGACCATGGGGGGCTCAGGGGTGTTTTGGGGTACCCCAATGTTTTAGGGGGATGCCGGTGCAGTGGCTGGAGCAGACCATGTTCCAGCTGGGGCTCAGGGGTGTTTTGGGGTACCCCCAACCCCAATATTTGTATTTTTAGGGGTTTACCCGTGCAGTGGCTGGAGCAGACCATGTTCCAGCTGGGGCTCAGGGGTGTTTTGGGGTGTTTTGGGGTACCCCAATATTTGTATTTTAGGGGTTTACCTGTGCAGTGGCTGGAGCAGACCATGTTCCAGCTGGGGCTCAGGGATGTTTTGGGGTGCTTTGGGGTACCCCAATATTTGTATTTTAGGGGTTTACCTGTGCAGTGGCTGGAGCAGACCATGTTCCAGCTGGGGCTCAGGGATGTTTTGGGGTGTTTTGGGGTACCCCAATATTTGTATTTTAGGGGTTTACCGGTGCAGTGGCTGGAGCAGACCATGTTCCAGCTGGGGCTCAGGGGTGCTTTGGGGTACCCCAATATTTTTTAGGGGTTTACCGGTGCAGTGGCTGGAGCAGACCATGTTCCAGCTGGGGCTCAGGGATGTTTTGGGGTGCCCCCAACCCCAATATTTATATTTTTAGGGGGATACCCGTGCAGTGGCTGGAGCAGACCATGTTCCAGCTGGGGCTCAGGGATGTTTTGGGGTGCTTTGGGGTACCCCAATATTTGTATTTTAGGGGTTTGCCCGTGCAGTGGCTGGAGCAGACCATGTTCCAGCTGGGGCTCAGGGATGTTTTGGGGTACCCCAATATTTGTATTTTAGGGGTTTACCCGTGTAGTGGCTGGAGCAGACCATGTTCCAGCTGGGGCTCAGGGATGTTTTGGGGTACTTTGGGGTACCCCAATGTTTCAGGGGGATGCCGGTGCAGTGGCTGGAGCAGACCATGTTCCAGCTGGGGCTCAGGGCAGTTTTGGGGTACCCCAACCCCAATATTTATATTTTTAGGGGTTTACCCGTGCAGTGGCTGGAGCAGACCATGTTCCAGCTGGGGCTCAGGGGTGCTTTGGGGTACCCCAATGTTTTTAGGGGTTTACCGGTGCAGTGGCTGGAGCAGACCATGTTCCAGCTGGGGCTCAGGGGTGCTTTGGGGTACCCCAATATTTTTTAGGGGTTTACCGGTGCAGTGGCTGGAGCAGACCATGTTCCAGCTGGGGCTCAGGGATGTTTTGGGGTGCCCCCAACCCCAATATTTATATTTTTTAGGGGTTTACCGGTGCAGTGGCTGGAGCAGACCATGTTCCAGCTGGGGCTCAGGGATGTTTTGGGGTGTTTTGGGGTACCCCAATATTTTTTAGGGGTTTACCCGTGCAGTGGCTGGAGCAGACCATGTTCCAGCTGGGGCTCGAGGTGCACCGCCAGCCCTTCAGCCGCACGCTGCCCTTCCCCGACGAGGCCCACGAGCGCTACGTACGGCACTGGGGGAACTGGGAGCACGGGGAGGGACTGGGGGGGAATGGGACTGGGGGGGAATGGGGGTATTGGGGGAAATGGGGGTATTGGGGGGACTGGGGGGACTGGGACTGGGGGGGCTGGGAGCACTGGGAGGGACTGGGGGGACGGGGGGGACTGGGACTGGGGGGGACTGGGAACACTGGGAGGGACTGGGGAGACGGGGGGGACTGGGTTGGACTGGGAGCACTGGGACTGGGGGGACTGGGAGGGACTAGGAGGGACTGGGAGAATGGGGGGGGAATGGTACTGGGGGGACGGGGGGTACTGGGAGGGACTGGGGGGACGGGGGGGGACTGGGACTGGGGGGGACTGGGAGGGCTGGGAGGGCTGGGAGGGATGGGGGGGGACTGGGACTGGGGGGGCTGGGAGGGACTGGGGGGACGGGGGAGGACTGGGGGAACTGGGACTGGGATGGACTGGGGGGGACTGGGGGGACGGGGGGGGACTGGGACTGGGGGGACTGGGAGGGACGGGGGGGGACTGGGGGGACTGGGAGGGACGGGGGGGACTGGGATGGACTGGGGGGGACTGGGAGGGACGGCGGGGACTGGGACTGGGGGGGCTGGGAGGGACGGGGGGGACTGGGACTGGGGGGACTGGGGGGGACTGGGATGGACTGGGGGAACTGGGAACACTGGGAGGGACTGGGAGGGACTGGGGGGACTGGGAGCACTGGGGGGACTGGGAACTGGGGAAATGGGGGGACTGGGGAGAGCTGGGGGGACTGGGGAGAGCTGGGGGGACTGGGAGCACTGGGAAGGGGGGCTGGATGGACTGGGGGAACTGGGAACAGGGGCTGGGAACACTGGAGGGTACTGGGGGAACTGGGAGCACTGGGCAATGGGGGGGACTGGGGGCACTGGGAGCACTGGGCAGTGGGGGGGACTGGGAGCACTGGGCAGTGGGGGGGACTGGGGGCACTGGGAGCACTGGGCAGTGGGGGGGACTGGGGGCGCTGGGAGCACTGGGCAGTGGGGGGGACTGGGGGCACTGGGAGCACTGGGCAATGGGGGGGACTGGGGGCACTGGGAGCACTGGGCAGTGGGGGGGACTGGGGGCACTGGGAGCACTGGGCAATGGGGGGGACTGGGGGAACTGGGAGCACTGGGCAGTGGGGGGGACTGGGGGCACTGGGAGCACTGGGCAGTGGGGGGGACTGGGGGAACTGGGAGCACTGGGCAGTGGGGGGGACTGGGGGCACTGGGAGCACTGGGCAATGGGGGGGACTGGGGGAACTGGGAGCACTGGGCAGTGGGGGGGACTGGGGGAACTGGGAGCACTGGGCAGTGGGGGGGACTGGGGGAACTGGGAGCACTGGGCAGTGGGGGGGACTGGGGGCACTGGGAGCACTGGGCAATGGGGGGGACTGGGAGCACTGGGAGCACTGGGCAGTGGGGGGGACTGGGAGCACTGGGCAATGGGGGGGACTGGGGGAACTGGGAGCACTGGGCAGTGGGGGGGACTGGGGGCACTGGGAGCACTGGGCAGTGGGGGGGACTGGGGGCACTGGGAGCACTGGGCAGTGGGGGGGACTGGGGGCACTGGGAGCACTGGGCAGTGGGGGGGACTGGGGGCACTGGGAGCACTGGGCAGTGGGGGGGACTGGGGGCACTGGGAGCACTGGGCAGTGGGGGGGACTGGGGGCACTGGGAGCACTGGGCAGTGGGGGGGACTGGGGGCACTGGGAGCACTGGGCAGTGGGGGGGACTGGGGGCACTGGGAGCACTGGGCAGTGGGGGGGACTGGGGGCACTGGGAGCACTGGGTAATGGGGGGGACTGGGGGCACTGGGAGCACTGGGCAATGGGGGGGACTGGGGGCACTGGGAGCACTGGGCAGTGGGGGGGACTGGGGGCACTGGGAGCACTGGGCAGTGGGGGGGACTGGGGGCACTGGGAACACTGGGCAGTGGGGGGGACTGGGGGCACTTGGTGACTCTCGTGGTCTCACGGGGGGCTCCTGGGGGGCTCCTGCCGCCTACTCAGGGCAGTGGGGGTCCCTGGTACCCTTGGGGTCCCAGGCTGGGTTTTTGAGTCTCTGGGTATGTTTGGGGTACCAGGGTGATTTTGGGGTGCTCTGTCTCTCCCCAGCTGGTGCGGGGAACCAATGTTTTTGGGGTGCCGTGGGGATGTTGGGGTTCCTAGGAGGGTTTGGGGGTCCCAGGGTGATTTAGGGGTGCTCTCTCTCCCCAGCTGGTGCGGAGTACCAACGTTTTCGGGGTGCTGCAGGGATGTTGTTGGGTTTGGGGGTCCCAGGGTGATTTTGGGGTGCTCTCTCTCCCCAGCTGGTGCGGAGTACCAATGTTTTTGGGGTGCTGCAGGGATGTTTTTTGGGGTCCCTGTGTGATTTAGGGGTGCTCTCCCCCCAGCTGGTGCGGGGCACCAATGTTTTCGGGGTGCTGCAGGGATGTTGTTAGGTTTGGGGGTCCCAGGGATATTTTGGGGTGCTCTCTCCCCAGCTGGTGCGGGGCACCAATGTTTTCGGGGTGCTGCAGGGATGTTGTTAGGTTTGGGGGTCCCAGGGATATTTAGGGGTGCTCTCTCCCCAGCTGGTGCGGGGTACCAACGTTTTTGGGGTGCTGCGTGCCCCCCGTGCCGCCAGCACGGAGGCGCTGCTGCTGCTGGTGCCCGGCTCCGAGGGCAGCAAGAACAACCAGGCCGTGGGGCTGCTGCTGGCGCTGGCGGGCTACTGCCGAGGTGAGGGGGGGACTGGGGGGGGACTGGGGGGGTAATGGGGGTCCTGGGGGGGTAACGGGGTCCTGGGGGGGTAATGGGGGTCCTGGGGGGCTACTGCCGCAGTGAGGGGCTCACGGGGGCCCTGGGGGGCTAATGGGGGTCCTGGGGGGTAATGGGGGTCCTGGGGGGATAACGGGGGTCCTGGGGGGCTAATGGGGGGTCCTGGGGGGCTACTGCCGCAGTGAGGGGGCTAACCGGGCGCTACCAGGGGGCTACCGGGGGGCTACTGCCACGGTGAGGGGCTCATGGGGGCTACCGGGGGTCCTGGGGGGCTGATGGGGTGAGGGGCTAATGGGGGGAGGTACTGGGGGTGCTGGGGCTCTCCCAGTGCTCCCACAGCTCCCAGTTCCCCCAGTCCAGGTGTACTGGGCCAAGGATCTCACCCTCCTGGGGCTGTACTGGGATTGTACTGGGCTGTACTGGGTATACTGGGGCTTTACTGGGCTGTACTGGGTGTTACTGGGCTGGACTGGTCCATACTGGTCTGTACACCTGCTCCCAGGCCAGGTGTACTGGGCCAAGGATCTCATCTTCCTGGGGCTGCACTGGGTGTTACTGGGCCATACTGGTCCATACTGGGCCATTCCCAGAGCTCCCAGTTTCCCCAGGCCAGGTGTACTGGGCCAAGGATCTCACCTTCCTGGGGCTGCACTGGGTGTTACTGGGGCTGTACTGGGATGTACTGGGCTGTACTGGGCAGGGTCTGGGGCTGCACTGGGTGTACTGGGCTGTACTGGGCTGCACTGGTCCATACTGGTCAGTCCCAGAGCTCCCAGTTCCCCCAGGCCAGGTGTACTGGGCCAAGGATCTCATCTTCCTGGGGCTGTACTGGCTGTTACTGGGCTGGACTGGTCCATACTGGTCTGTACACCTGCTCCCAGGCCAGGTGTACTGGGCCAAGGATCTCACCTTCCTGGGGCTGTACTGGGGCTGTACTGGGTGTTACTGGGCTGCACTGGTCCATACTGGTCAGTCCCAGAGCTCCCAGTTCCCCCAGGCCAGGTGTACTGGGCCAAGGATCTCACCCTCCTGGGGCTGTACTGGGTGTACTGGGTGTACTGGGCTGTACTGGGCAGGGACTGGGGCTGCACTGGGGCTGTACTGGTCCGTACTGGGCCAGTCCCAGAGCTCCCAGTTCCCCCAGGCCACGTGTACTGGGCCAAGGATCTCATCTTCCTGGTGACCGAGCACGACCTGCTGGGGACACAGGCCTGGCTGGAGGCCTACCACGATGTCAACCTTACTGGTGAGACTGGGAGCACTGGGAGGGACTGGGGGACATGGTCTGATCCTTACTGGTGAGACTGGGAGCACTGGGGGGGACTGGGGGGGGCTGGGGGACATGGTCTGAACCTTACTGGTGAGACTGGGAGCACTGGGAGGGACTGGGGGACATGGTCTGATCCTTACTGGTGAGACTGGGAGCACTGGGAGGGGCTGGGGGGGCTGGGGGACATGGTCTGAACCTTACTGGTGAGACTGGGAGCACTGGGAGGGGCTGGGGGACACGGTGTGATCCTTACTGGTGAGACTGGGAGGGACTGGGGGTGCTGGGGGACATGGTCTGATCCTTACTGGTGAGACTGGGAGCACTGGGAGGGGCTGGGGGTGTGATGGGGGGTACCGGGGGTGCTGTGGCTCAGCCTTACTGGTCGGACTGGAAGCACTGGGAGGGGCAGGGGGGAATGGTTGGACACAGCGTGATCCTTACTGGTCAGACTGGGAGCACTGGGAGGGACTGGGGTGTGATGGGGGGTACTGGGGGTGCTGTGGCTCAGCCTTACTGGTCAGACTGGGAGCACTGGGGGTGCTGTGGCTCAGCCTTACTGGTCGGACTGGGAGCACTGGGAGGGCTCAGGGCCCATCCAGGTGACCCTGGCCGGAGCTGGGCACGGACAGAGTGACCAGAGTGGACACGGGGGCACCACGGGGGTCCCGTGGCTCTGGGGGTCTCAGGGGTCCCATGGCCATCCTGGGGGTCCTGTGGGGGTCTCAGGGGTCCCGTGGCCATTCTGGGGGTCCCATGGCCATCCTGGGGGTCCTGTGGGGGTCTCAGGGGTCCCGTGGCTGTTCTGGGGGGGTCTCACGGGTGTCCCCCCCCCAGACATCCACTCGGGGGGTCCCTGGCCGGAGCTGGGCATGGACACGGTGACCAGAGTGGACACGGGTCCCGTGGCTGTACTGGGGGGGTCCTGTGGCTGTACTGGGGGGTCCTGTGGCTGTACTGGGGGGTCCTGTGGCTGTACTGGGGGTCCCGTGGCCATTCTGAGGGTCCCGTGGCCATTCTGGGGGTCCCATGGCCATCCTGGGGGTCCTGTGGGGGTCTCAGGGGTCCTGTGGCCATTCTGGGGGTCCCATGGCCATTCTGGGGGTCTCACGGGTGTCCCCCCCCCCCCAGACATCCACTCGGGGGGGGTCCCTGGCCGGGCAGGGGCCATCCAGGTGACCCTGGCCAGAGCTGGGCACGGACACAGTGACCAGAGTGGACATGGGTCCCGTGGCTGTACTGGGGCTCCCATGGCTCTGGGGGTCCCATGGCCATTCTGGGGGTCCCGTGGCTGTTCTGGGGGGGTCTCACGGGTGTCCCCCCCCCCAGACATCCACTCGGGGGGGGTCCCTGGCTGGAGCTGGGCACAGACTCAGTGACCAGAGTGGACATGGGGGTCCCATGGGGGTCCCGTGGCTCTGGGGGTCTCAGGGGTCCCATGGCCATCCTGGGGGGGTCTCAGGGGTCCCGTGGCTGTTCTGGGGGGGTCTCACGGGTGTCCCCCCCCCAGACATCCACTCGGGGGGGGTCCCTGGCCGGGCAGGGCCCATCCAGGTGACCCTGGCCAGAGCTGGGCACGGACACAGTGACCAGAGTGGACACGGGTCCCGTGGCTGTACTGGGGCTCCCATGGCCATTCTGGGGGTCCCATGGCCATTCTGGGGGTCCCGTGGCTGTTCTGGGGGGGTCTCACGGGTGTCCCCCCCCAGACATCCACTCGGGGGGGGTCCCTGGCCGGGCAGGGGCCATCCAGGCGGCGCTGGCCCTGGAGCTGAGCTCGGACGTGGTGACCAGCGTGGACGTGGCCGTGGAGGGGCTGAACGGCCAGCTGCCCAACCTGGACCTGCTGAACCTCTTCCACTCCTTCTGCCTCAAGAGCGGCCTGCTCTGCACCTTCCAGGGCAAGGTGGGGCTGGGGGGGGTCCTGGGGGGATCCTGGGGGGTCCTGGGGGGCTTTGGGGGGGATTTGATGGGTCTGGGGGCTGCTCTGCCCAACCTGGACCTGCTGAACCTCTTCCACTCCTTCTGCCTCAAGAGCGGCCTGCTCTGCACCTTCCAGGGCAAGGTGGGGCTGGGGGGGGTCCTGGGGGGCTTTGGGGGGATCCTGGGGGGCTTTGGGGGGCTTTGGGGGGGATTTGATGGGTCTGGGGGCTGCGCTGCCCAACCTGGACCTGCTGAACCTCTTCCACTCCTTCTGCCTCAAGAGCGGCCTGCTCTGCACCTTCCAGGGCAAGGTGGGGCTGGGGGGGGGTCCTGGGGGGCTTTGGGGGGGTCCTGGGGGGCTTTGGGGGGGTCCTGGGGGGCTTTGGGGGGTCTGGGGGCTGCGCTGCCCAACCTGGACCTGCTGAACCTCTTCCACTCCTTCTGCCTCAAGAGCGGCCTGCTCTGCACCTTCCAGGGCAAGGTGGGGCTGGGGAGGGGTCCTGGGGGGATCCTGAGGGGTCCTGGGGGGCTTTGGGGGGGATTTGATGGGTCTGGGGGCTGCGCTGCCCAACCTGGACCTGCTGAACCTCTTCCACTCCTTCTGCCTCAAGAGCGGCCTGCTCTGCACCTTCCAGGGCAAGGTGGGGCTGGGGAGGGGTCCTGGGGGGTCCTGGGGGGATCCTGGGGGGCTTCAGGGGGGGATTTGATGGGTCTGGGGGCTGCGCTGCCCAACCTGGACCTGCTGAACCTCTTCCACTCCTTCTGCCTCAAGAGCGGCCTGCTCTGCACCTTCCAGGGCAAGGTGGGGCTGGGGAGGGGTCCTGGGGGGTCCTGGGGGGCTTTGGGGGGATCCTGGGGGGCTTTGGGGGGGATTTGATGGGTCTGGGGGCTGCGCTGCCCAACCTGGACCTGCTGAACCTCTTCCACTCCTTCCAGGAAAAGGTGGGGGTCAGGGGGGCTTTGGGGGATCCTGGGGGGACTTTGGGGGTGTTTGGGGGGGTCTGGGGGCTGCTCTGCACCTTCCAGGGCAAGGTGGGGCTCTGGGGGGGCTCTGGGGGGGTCTTGGGGACAGTTTGGGGGGTCCTGGGGAGCTCTGGGGGGTCTGGGGGCTGCTCTGCCCAGTCTGGACCTGCTGAGCCTCTTCCACTCCTTCCAGGGCAGGGTGGGGGCTGGGGGGGCTTTGGGGGGGTCCTGGGGGGCTTCAGGGGTCTCTCCCAGGCTGGGGGGGGCACTGGGGGGTCACTGCCTGGGCTGGGGGGGTCAGTGGTCACTCGGTGGTCACTCGGTGGTCACTCGGTGGTCACTCAGGGGTCACTCCCCGTGTCCCCCCCCAGCTGCCGCCCCCGGAGGGCCCCTCGGGGCCGGGCTATGCCCAGAGCCTGCGGGGGATGGGGGGGTCAGGGGGTGTTGGGGGGCACTGAGGGGTCAGTGGTCACTCAGTGGTCACTCAGTGGTCACTCAGTGGTCAGTGAGTGACCCCTGACCCTTCCCCCCCCAGCTGCCGCCCCCGGAGGGCCCCTCGGGGCCGGGCTATGCCCAGAGCCTGCGGGGCATGGGGGGGTCAGGGGGTGTTGGGGGGTCACTGCCCGGGCTGGGGGGGGTTTGGGGGGCACTGAGGGGTCAGTGGTCACTCAGTGGTCAGTGAGTGACCCCTGGCCCCCGTGTCCCCCCCCAGCTGCCGCCCCCGGAGGGCCCCTCGGGGCCGGGCTATGCCCAGAGCCTGCGGGGGATGGGGGGATCAGGGGGCATTGGGGGGCACTGGGGGGCACTGAGGGGTCAGTGGTCACTCAGTGGTCACTCAGTGGTCACTCCTGCCCTGTCCCCCCAGCTGCCGCCCCCGGAGGGCCCCTCGGGGCCGGGCTATGCCCAGAGCCTGCGGGAATGGGGGGGTCAGGGGGCATTGGGGGGTCAGTGGTCACTCGGTGGTCACTCGGTGGTCACTCAGTGGTCACTCAGTGGTCACTCAGTGGTCACTCACCCCCTGTCCCCCCCAGCTGCCGCCCCCGGAGGGCCCCTCGGGGCCGGGCTATGCCCAGAGCCTGCGGGGGATGGGGGGGTCAGGGGGCATTGGGGGGCATTGGGGGGCACTGAGGGGTCAGTGGTCACTCGGTGGTCACTCAGTGGTCACTCAGTGGTCACTCAGTGGTCACTCCCCGTGTCCCCCCCCAGCTGCCGCCCCCGGAGGGCCCCTCGGGGCCGGGCTATGCCCAGAGCCTGCGGGGGATGGGGGGGTCAGGGGGCATTGGGGGGCATTGGGGGGCACTGAGGGGTCAGTGGTCACTCGGTGGTCACTCAGTGGTCACTCAGTGGTCACTCAGTGGTCACTCCCCGTGTCCCCCCCCAGCTGCCGCCCCCGGAGGGCCCCTCGGGGCCGGGCTATGCCCAGAGCCTGCGCACGCTGGGGCTGATGGTGCTGGGCCAGGCCGGGGGGGGGCCCGGGGGGGCTCACGGGCTCTTCC
This sequence comes from Fringilla coelebs, assembly GCF_963513975.1. Classification (NCBI taxonomy): domain Eukaryota; kingdom Metazoa; phylum Chordata; class Aves; order Passeriformes; family Fringillidae; genus Fringilla; species Fringilla coelebs. The sequence goes on along the minus strand of NC_140028.1, from coordinate 801,762 downwards.
TGCGCTTCCGCATCGAGGCCCTGACCCTGAGGGGCATCAACAGCTTCAGGCAGCACAAGTTCGACCTGGGGGTCCTGGGCAGGTGGGTCTGGGGTCCTGGGGGGCTTTGGGGGGGTCCTGGGGGGTTTGGGTACCCTGGGGGTCCCTGACCCTGCGGGGCATCAACAGCTTCAGGCAGCACAAGTTCGACCTGGGGGTGCTGGGCAGGTGGGTCTGGGGGCTTGGGGGGATCCTGGGGGGGTCCTGGGGGGATTGGGGCATTTGGGGGGTCCTGAGGGTCTTGGGGGGTGACACTGGGGGACACTGAGGATGCTGGGGAGGGGTCCCGGGTGGTCTCTGCTGACCCCAGTCCCATTCCCACCCCCCAGGACCCTGCAGGGAATGTTCCGGAAGGGGGTTCCACTGTGGGGCTGGTGGATTCTGGGGGGGGTCTCTCTCTATTTGGGGGTCCCGGGGGTCTCTCTGTATTTGGGGGTCCCCGGGGGTCTCTGCTGACCCCAGTCCCATTCCCACCCCCCAGGACCCTGGAGGGAATGTTCCGGAAGGGGGTTCCACTGTGGGGCTGGGGGATTGTGGGGGGGTCTCTCTCTGTATTTGGGGGGTCCCGGGGGTCTCTCTGTATTTGGGGGGTCCCGGGGGGGTCTCTCTCTGTATTTGGGGATCCCCGGGGGTCTCGGCTAACCCCAGTCCCATTCCCACCCCCAGGACCCTGGAGGGAATGTTCTGGAAGGGGGTTCCACTGTGGGGCTGGGGGATTCTGGGGCGGGTCTCTCTCTGTATTTGGGGGGTCCCGGGGGTCTCTCTCTGTATTTGGGGGTCCCCGGGGGTCTCTGCTGACCCCCATCCCATTCCCACCCCCAGGACCCTGGAGGGAATGTTCCGGAAGCTGAACAACCTGCTGGAGCGGCTGCACCAATCCTATTTCCTGTACCTGCTGCCCTCCCTGTCCCGCTTCGTGTCCATCGGCTCCTACGTGCCCGCCCTGGGGCTGCTGCTGCTGGTGCTGGCCCTGCGCATATCCTGGGGCGAAAAACCGCAAAAACGGGAAAAACGGGAAAAAATGGGAAAATGGGGAAAAACGGCAAAAAACGGGGAAAAACTGGGGTAAAAAACAAGGGAAAAATGGGAATGGGCTCCTCCATCCCTGCCCTGGGGCTGCTGCTGCTGGTGCTGGCCCTGCGCATATCCTGGGGCAAAAAACCGCAAAAATGGGAAAAAACGGGGAGAAAGCGAAAAACGGGGAAAAACGGGGAAAAAATGGGGTAAAATGGGGAAAAATGGGGTAGAACTGGGGTAAAACTGGGGTAAAATGTGGGCTCCTCCATCCCTGCCCTGGGGCTGCTGCTGCTGGTGCTGGCCCTGCGCATATCCTGGGGAGAAAAACGGGGAAAATGGGAAAAACAGGAAAAAATGGGGAAAAACGGGGAAAAATGGCAAAAAACGGGGAAAAAATGGGGTAAAATGGGGTAAAACTGGGGTAAAACTGGGGTAAAAGATGGGCTCCTCCATCCCTGCCCTGGGGCTGCTGCTGCTGGTGCTGGCCCTGCGCATATCCTGGGGAGAAAAACGGGGAAAATGGGAAAAAACGGGAAAAAAACAGGAAAAACGGCAAAAAACGGCAAAAAAACGGGGAAAAAATGGGGTAAAAAACAAGGGAAAAATGGGAAATGGGCTCCTCCATCCCTGCCCTGGGGCTGCTGCTGCTGGTGCTGGCCCTGCGCATATCCTGGGGGAAAAACCGCAAAAACGGGAAAAACGGGAAAAAAACAGGAAAAACGGGGAAAAACGGCAAAAAACAGGGAAAAAATGGGGCAAAATGGGGAAAAACTGGGGTAAAAAATGGGCTCCTACATGCCCGCCCTGGGGCTGCTGCTGCTGGTGGTGCTGGCCCTGCGCGTATCCTGGGGAGAAAAACGGGGAAAATGGGAAAAAACGGGAAAAAAGGGCAAAAATGGGGAAAAAGGGGCAAAACCGACAAAAAACGGGGTAAAACTGGGGTAAAAAACAAGGGAAAAATGGGAAATGGGCTCCTCCAGCCCTGCCCTGGGGCTGCTGCTGCTGGTGCTGGCCCTGCGCATATCCTGGGGCAAAAAACCGCAAAAACGGGAAAAAACGCGCAAAAATGGGCAAAAACCGGGAAAAACGGCAAAAAACGGGGAAAAAATGGGGTAAAACGGGGAAAAACTGGGGTAAAACTGGGCTCCTACGTGCCTGCCCTCGGGCTACTGCTGCTGGTGCTGGCCCTGCGCATATCCTGGGGAGAAAAACCAGGAAAACAGGCAAAACTGGGGAAAAATGGGGGAAAATGGAAAAAAAAAGGGTAAAAAAAAGGAAAAATGGGAAATGGGGAAAGAAATGCAGGGAAATGAAAAACACAGGAAATGAGAAAAAAATGGGGAGAACTGGGAAGAAAAGGGGATTTGGAGGAAAAAATTGGGGAAAATTTGGGGGGAAATGGGGTTTTGGGGTGAAAAAAGGGGAATTTGGGGAAAAAAGGGGTTTGGGGTAAAAAGAGAGGAAAAAGGGGGAACTGGGGGAAAAGGTGGCAGGAGGAGGGATTGGGGGGAAAAGGAGATTTTGGTGGAAAGGGGGGGATATGGGGGAAAAGGAGGGATTTGGGGAAAAGGGGGGATTTGGGGGAATTTGGGGAAAGGGAGGGATTTTGGGAGATTTTGGGAAAAAGGGGGGATTTTGGGGGAAAGGGGGGGATTTTGGGGAAAGGGGGGCATTTTGGGAAAAAGGGGGGATTTTGAGGGAAAAGGGGGGATTTTGGGTAGGGAAAAGGGGGGATTTTGGGGGATTTTGAGGGAAAAGGGGGGATTTTGGGGAAAAGGGGGGATTTTGGAGCAAAGGGGGGATTTGGGGGGATTTTGGGGAAAAGGGGGGATTTGGGGTAGGGGAAAGGGGGGATTTTGGGGGGTTTTGGGGTTGGGGTCCGAGGGTCTGGCCCTTTCCTTGACCCCTCCCCCACGCCCTGGACCTGTGGATGCGGCTGAGCCGGAGCGAGGAGGGGGAGGGGGACCCCCCGCCCGGGGAGGTGAGCGGACCCCCGGGACCCCCAGACTGACCTGAGACCCCCGGGACCCCCAGACAGACCCCAGAGACCCCTGGCACCCCCAGAATGACCTGGGACCCCCATCCTGACCAGGGACCCCCCGGCACCCCCAGACTGACCCCAGGGACCCCCAGATTGACCTGGGACTCCCCTTGGGACCCCCACCCTGACCCCAGAGACCCCCGGGACCCCCAGATGGACCCCAGAGATCCCCAGAGCCCGCCGGGACCCCCAGAATAACCTGGGACCCCCAGACTGACCCCAGACCCACCCTGGGACCCCCAGAGTGACCCCAGAGACCCCCAGATTGACCTGGGACCCCCCTTGGAACCCCCACCTGAGCCCAGGGCCCCCCAGGACCCCCAGACTGACCCCAGAGACCCCTTGGGCCCCCTAATCTACATTAGCCCCCCCATCCTGACCCCCCAACTCCCACTGTCACCCCCGGGACCCCCACCCTGACCCCCCACTCTAACCCCCCTGTGCACACCTGTACACACCTGTGCACACCTGTACTCCCCATCTAACCCCCCCCCCCCCCCTCTGTCCCCCCAGGCCCGGGGGGGGCTGCTCTGGCTGGTGCCCCCCGTGCTGGTCTCCTGGGGGGGCGGGCACTGCCTTGTACCTGCTGGGACCCCTGTACACACCTGTGCACACCTGTGCACACCTGTACACACCTGTGCACACCTGTACCCCCTCTCTAACCCCCCCCTCTGTCCCCCAGGCCCGGGGGGGTCTCCTGTGGCTGGTGCCCCCCGTGCTGGTGTCCTGGGGGGCGGGCACTGCCCTGTACACACCTGTACACACCTGTGCACACCTGTGCACACCTGCACACACCTGTGCACACCTGTACCCCACTCTAACACCTCCCCCATTGTCCCCCCAGGCCCGGGGGGGTCTCCTGTGGCTGGTGCCCCCCGTGCTGGTCTCCTGGGGGGCGGGCACTGCCCTGTACCTGCTGCCCGTGCGGGGCCAGGCCGTGGCCACCCAGCACTTCCCGGTGGGCGAGGCCGAGGCCGTGGTGCTGGCCCTGATCGGCATCTACGTGGCAGGGATGGCCCTGCCCCACAGCACCCACAGGTGAGCACCCACAGGTGAGCACCCACAGGTACCCTCAGGTGAGCCTGGCACTGCCCCACAGCACACACAGGTACACACAGGTACACACAGGTACAGGTGTGGTGCTGGCCCTGATCGGCATCTACGTGGCAGGGATGGCCCTGCCCCACAGCACCCACAGGTGAGCACCCACAGGTGAGCACCCACAGGTACCCTCAGGTGAGCCTGGCACTGCCCCACAGCATGCACAGGTACACACAGGTACACACAGGTACAGGTGTGGTGCTGGCCCTGATCGGCATCTACGTGGCAGGTATGGCCCTGCCCCACAGCACCCACAGGTGAGCATGGCACAGGTACCCTCAGGTACCCTCGGGTACCCTCAGGTGAGCCTGACACTGCCCCAGGGCACACACAGGTACACACAGGTACAGGCCGTGGTGCTGGCCCTGATCGGCATCTACGTGGCAGGGATGGCCCTGCCCCACAGCACACACAGGTGAGCATGGCACAGGTATGCACAGGTACCCTCAGGTACCCTCAGGTGAGCCTGACACTGCCCCACAGCATGCACAGGTACACACAGGTACACACAGGTACAGGCCATGGTGCTGGCCCTGATCGGCATCTACGTGGCAGGGATGGCCCTGCCCCACAGCACGCACAGGTGAGCACCCACAGGTACCCTCAGGTACCCTCAGGTACCCTCAGGTGAGCCTGACACTGCCCCACAGCATGCACAGGTGAGCACCCACAGGTACCCTCAGGTACCCTCAGGTGAGCCTGACACTGCCCCACGGCACACACAGGTACCCACAGGTACACACAGGTACAGGACGTGGTGCTGGCCCTGATCGGCATCTACGTGGCTGGGATGGCCCTGCCCCACAGCACACACAGGTGAGCATGGCACAGGTGAGCCTGGCACTGCCCCACAGCATGCACAGGTACACACAGGTACACACAGGTACACACAGGTACAGGTGTGGGGCTGGTAGCAGTGTGTGACACTGGGGGTGGTGGCCCTGTGTGACCCTGTCTGTCTGTCTGTCTGTCTGTCTGTCCCCAGGGCCCTGTCCGGTGGTGGCCAGCGCGGGTGGATGTCCCTCAAGCTGGTGGCCCTGTGTGACCCTGTCTGTCTGTCTGTCTGTCTGTCTGTCTGTCTGTCCCCAGGGCCCTGTCCGGCGGTGGCCAGCGGGGGTGGATGTCCCTCAAGCTGGTGGCCCTGTGTGACCCTGTCTGTCTGTCTGTCTGTCCCCAGGGCTCTCTCAGGCGGTGGCCAGCGGGGGTGGATGTCCCTCAAGCTGGTGGCCCTGTGTGACCCTGTCTGTCTGTCTGTCTGTCTGTCTGTCTGTCCCCAGGGCTCTCTCAGGTGGTGGCCAGCGGGGCTGGATGTCCCTCAAGCTGGTGGCCCTGTGTGACCCTGTCTGTCTGTCTGTCTGTCTGTCTGTCTGTCCGTCTGTCCCCAGGGCTCTCTCAGGTGGTGGCCAGCGCGGGTGGATGTCCCTCAAGCTGGTGGCCCTGTGTGACCCTGTCTGTCTGTCTGTCTGTCTGTCCCCAGGGCCCTGTCCGGCGGTGGCCAGCGTGGGTGGATGTCCCTCAAGCTGGTGGCCCTGTGTGACCCTGTCTGTCTGTCTGTCTGTCTGTCTGTCTGTCTGTCCCCAGGGCTCTCTCAGGTGGTGGCCAGCGCGGGTGGATGTCCCTCAAGCTGGTGGCCCTGTGTGACCCTGTCTGTCTGTCTGTCTGTCTGTCTGTCTGTCCCCAGGGCCCTGTCCGGCGGTGGCCAGCGTGGGTGGATGTCCCTCAAGCTGGTGGCCCTGTGTGACCCTGTCTGTCTGTCTGTCTGTCCCCAGGGCTCTCTCAGGCGGTGCCCAGCGCGGGTGGATGTCCCTCAAGCTGGTGGCCCTGTGTGACCCTGTCTGTCTGTCTGTCTGTCTGTCTGTCCCCAGGGCTCTCTCAGGCGGTGGCCAGCGCGGGTGGATGTCCCTCAAGCTGGTGGCCCTGTGTGACCCTGTCTGTCTGTCTGTCTGTCTGTCCCCAGGGCTCTCTCAGGCGGTGGCCAGCGGGGTTGGATGTCCCTCAAGCTGGTGGCCCTGTGTGACCCTGTCTGTCTGTCTGTCTGTCTGTCCCCAGGGCCCTGTCCGGTGGTGGCCAGCGGGGTTGGATGTCCCTCAAGCTGGTGGCCCTGTGTGACCCTGTCTGTCTGTCTGTCTGTCTGTCCCCAGGGCTCTCTCAGGTGGTGGCCAGCGGGGTTGGATGTCCCTCAAGCTGGTGGCCCTGCTGGCCCTGGCCCTGCTCCTCTCCTGCCTGGCCCTGCTCAACTTCTCCCTGGGCTTCCTGCTGGGCGCCACCCTGGTGCCACCTGCGGCCGCCGTGAGACCCGGGGGCAACAGGTGAGACACACCTGGGGACAGGTGAGACACACCTGGGGACAGCCTGGGGACAGGTGAGACACACCTGGGGGCAGGTGAGACACACCTGGGGACGGGTGAGACACACCTGGGGACGGGTGAGACACACCTGGGGACAGCCTGGCGCCACCCTGGTGCCACCTGCGGCCGCCGTGAGACCCGGGGGCAACAGGTGAGACACACCTGGGGGCAGGTGAGACACACCTGGGGATGGGTGAGACATGGGGACAATAGGTGAGACACACCTGGGGACAGGTGAGACCCGGGGGCAACAGGTGAGACACACCTGGGGGCAGGTGAGACACACCTGGGGGCAGCCTGGGGACAGGTGAGACACACCTGGGGACAGCCTGGTGCCACCCTGGTGCCACCTGCGGCCGCTGTGAGACCCGGGGGCAACAGGTGAGACACACCTGGGGACAGGTGAGACATGGGGACAGCCTGGGGACAGATGAGACACACCTGGGGGCAGGTGAGACACACCTGGGGACAGGTGAGACATGGGGACAGGTGAGACCCGGGGGCAACAGGTGAGGCACACCTGGGGACGGGTGAGACATGGGGACAGCCTGGGGACAGGTGACACACACCTGGGGATAGGTGAGACCCAGGGACAGCCTGGGGACACTCTGGCTGCTCACCTGGGGACAGGTGAGATATGGGGACAGGTGAGGCAACAGGTGAGGCACACCTGGGGACGGGTGAGACATGGGGACAGCCTGGGGACAGGTGACACACACCTGGGGATAGGTGAGACCCAGGGACAGCCTGGGGACACTCTGGCTGCTCACCTGGGGACAGGTGAGATATGGGGACAGGTGAGGAGGGGGCTCTGGGTGTCCTTGGTGGTCCCTGGATGTCCCTGGGGTGCTCTGGGTGTCCCTGGACCCCCCTGTCCACCCCAGACCCCCCCGGCCGTGCTGCTGGTGCTGACCTGGGGGGCTCTGGGTGGTCCTGGGGGGCTGTGGGTGGTCCCGGGGGTCCCTAACCCCCCTCCCCATTTCAGGCTGCCCCTGGCCATCCTGCTGGTGCTGACCACGCCTGGGCTGTCGCTGTTCCTGGGGGGCTCTGGGTGGTTCCTGGGGGTCTCTGGGTGGTCCCAGGGGTCTCTAAGCCCCCTCCCCATTTCAGGCTGCCCCTGGCCGTGCTGCTGGTGCTGACCACGCCCGGGCTGTCGCTGTTCCTGGGTGGTTCCTGGGGGTCTCTGGGTGGTCCCAGGTGTCTCTAAGCCCCCTCCCCATTTCAGATTACCCCTGGCCATCCTGCTGGTGCTGACCACGCCCGGGCTGTCGCTGTTCCTGGGTGGTTCCTGGGGGTCTCTGGGTGGTCCCAGGGGTCTCTAAGCCCCCTCCCCATTTCAGATTACCCCTGGCCATCCTGCTGGTGCTGACCACGCCGGGGCTGTCGCTGTTCCTGGGGGGCTCTGGGTGGTTCCTGGGGGGCTCTGGGTGGTCCCAGGGGTCTCTAAGCCCCCTCCCCATTTCAGGCTGCCCCTGGCCATCCTGCTGGTGCTGACCACGCCCGGGCTGTCGCTGTTCCTGGGTGGTTCTGGGTGGTTCCAGGGGTCTCTGGGTGGTCCCGGGGGTCCCTAACCCCCCTCCCCGTTTCAGGCTGCCCCTGGCCGTGCTGCTGGTGCTGACCACGCCGGGGCTGTCGCTGTTCCTGGCCGTGCTGCTGGAGCGGGAGCTGCTGGAGGCGCCGGCGGGGCTGGGCGAGGCCTGGCAGCGCTTCCTGGGGGCGCTGGGCCAGGGGCTGCTGCAGGAGCACCTGCACGGCGCCCACCTGAGCCCCCTGCTCTGCCTGGGCGCCTACCCCTGCTGGCTGCTGCTCTGGAACGTGCTCTTCTGGAAGTGACGGACAGACAGACAGACACACGGACACGGCACGGACACACGGACACACCCACAGCCCCCCATCGCCCCCTGCACGGCGCCCACCTGAGCCCCCTGCTCTGCCTGGGGGCCTACCCCTGCTGGCTGCTGCTCTGGAACGTGCTCTTCTGGAAATGATGGATGGACAGACAGACACGGCACGGACACACGGACACACCCACAGCCCCCCCATCGCCCCCTGCACGGCGCCCACCTGAGCCCCCTGCTCTGCCTGGGGGCCTACCCCTGCTGGCTGCTGCTCTGGAACGTGCTCTTCTGGAAGTGACGGACAGACAGACACGGCACGGACACAGGGACACACCCACAGCCCCCCCATCGCCCCCTGCACGGCGCCCACCTGAGCCCCCTGCTCTGCCTGGGGGCTTATCCCTGCTGGCTGCTGCTCTGGAACGTGCTCTTCTGGAAGTGATGGACAGACGGACACACGGACACGGCACGGACACACGGACACACCCACAGAGCCCCCAGCACCTCCTGAGCCCCCTGCTCTGCCTGGGCGCCTGCCCCTGCTGGCTGCTGCTCTGGAACGTGCTCTGCTGGAAGTGACGGACAGACGGACACAGGGACGGACACACGGACACACCCACAGCCCCCCATCGCCCCCTGCACGGCGCCCACCTGAGCCCCCTGCTCTACCTGGGGGCCTACCCCTGCTGGCTGCTGCTCTGGAACGTGCTCTGCTGGAAGGGATGGATGGACAGACGGACACAGGATGGACACACGGACACACAGACAGACCCCTCCCCTGAGCCCCCTGCTCTGCCTGCCCCTGCTGGCTGCTGCTCTGGAACGTGCTCTGCTGGAAGGGATGGACACATGGACACAGGGACGGACACACGGACGCATCATGGACACACGGGCAGACTGACAGACACGCAGATCTCCAGCAGGGACAGGCCCACGGACAGACAGACAGACAGAGGATGGACACAGGCATGGGATGGATGCACAGACACAGGGACAGACACATGGACAAGGCATGGAGGCAGGAACGGACACACGGACACAGGGATGGACCCACGGACGCATCTCCAGCAGGGACAGGGCCACGGAGGGACACACGGACAGACGGACAGAGCCACAGACACATGGACAGAGCCCTGGACGGACACATGGACAGACCCACAGACAGACACACGGACAGACACACAGAGCCCCAGATGGACACATGGACAGACACACAGAGCCCTGGATGGACACACGGACACACAGAGTCCCGGATGGACACATAGACAGACCCACAGACAGACACACGGACAGACACACAGAGCCCCAGATGGACACATGGACAGACACACAGACAGAGCCCTGGATGGACACACGGACACACAGAGCCCCGGATGGACACACGGACAGACCCACAGACAGAGCCCTGGATGGACACACGGACAGACACACGGACAGACACACAGAGCCCTGGATGGACACACAGACAGACACACGGACAGAGCCCTGGATGGACACACGGACAGACACACGGACAGACACACAGAGCCCTGGATGGACACACAGACAGACACACGGACAGAGCCCTGGATGGACACACGGACACACAGACAGCCCCCAGCCCCCCAGCCCTGCTCCCCCCGGAGCCCCCCCGGGTGTGACCCCACAGGGACCCCGCCCACCGGGACCCCGCAATGGGGTGGGGCCTGGAGGGGTGTGGCACCACCAGGGTGTGGCTTGTTGATGGGCGTGTCTTATGTGCGGGAGGTGTGGCTTGATAATGGGAGTGTCTTATGCATGGGGGCATGGTTAATGGGCGTGGCTTTTTAATGGGTGTGTCTCATGGGGGAGGCGTGGTTTGTTAACGGGCGTGGCTCGTTCGGGGGCGTGGCATTATTGGGGGCGTGGTTTACCGAGTGGGCGTGGTTTACCCGGTGCTGTTCCCCCTCCCTCCGCCAGGGGGCGCCGCAATAAAACCGTTACCGTGTCACGTGCCTCCTGTGACGTCACTCCCCGCCCGTCCCTCCCTCTCACGTCACTTCCGGGGCGTCGCGGCGCGTCCCCTCGACCTCGGCGATGGCGGCGCTGCGGGGCCTGCGGGGCCTCCCGGGGCTGCGGCTGCTCCCGGGCCCGCCGCGGCCCGCCTCGGCTCCCCGCGCGCTGCTGCGCCCCGCCGCCGGCCCGGGCCGCGGCCCCAACGCGGTGAGTGCGGCCCCGCCGCCCGCGGGAAGGTCACGGCGGGCCCGGCCCGGGGCCGCCCCCTCACGGCCCCGCCGAGGGCACGGCGCGGCCTCGGGGCCCGGAGCCGCCCGGGGCCGGGCTGAGGGACGGGATCCGCCCTGCCCGGGGCTGCCCGGCGCTGCCGGTGCCTGCCCCGGTGCGCCCGGTGCTCCCCAGCCCCGCACCGTGCCCCCGGTTCCCTGGTTCCCGGTGTTCCCGGTTCCTCCCCCGGTTCCCGGTGTCCCCGCTTCCTGCCCGAGCCGTGCCCGGTGCCCCCGGTTCCACTCCCGGTGTCCCCGCTTCGACTCCCGGCCCTTCCCGGTTCTGCCTGGTTCTGTCGGTGCCTGCCCCGGTGTTCCCGGTGTCCCCGGTTCCGCTCCCGGTTCCCGGTGCCCCCGGTTCCACTCGCGGCCCCGCCCGGTGCCCCGGGTTCCTTTGCCCGTCCTGCTCAGCCTTCCCCGTTACCCCTCCCGGTGCTCCCGGTTCCCGGTGCCCCCGTTGCCCCTCCCGGTGCCCCCGGTTGTCCCGTTCCCCGCGGGTCCCCGGGAGCTGTGTCCCCCTCGTGCCCGGTGTCCCCAGCTCCTCCCGCCGTGCCCGCGGTGCCCGCGGTGCCCTCTGCCCGCCCTTCGCGCTGCTCCCGCCATTCCCGGCAATCCCGGTGTCCCCGCTGTCCCCGGGGTTCCCGCGGTTCCCATTCCCGGTAATTCCGGTATCCCCGCCATTCCCGCCATTCCCGCTGTCCCCGGGACCCCCCCATTGCTTTTATCCCCCCCCCCCCCCCCGAGCCTTGGGGTCCCCGGTGTCCCGACCCCCCCCTGCAGTGTCCCTGCCACCCCTGTGTCCCCCCCACGTGTCCCTGTGTCCCCTCCCCAGGTGGCCCTGTCACCCCTGTGTCCCCCCCAGGTGTCCTTAACCCCCCAGGTGTCCCTGTGTCCCCCCCAGGTGTCTGTGTCCCCTCCCCGGGTGGCCCTGTCACCCCTGTGTCCCTCCAGGGGTCCTTAACCCCCCAGGGGTCCCAGTGTCCCCCCCAACGTTCCTGTGTCCCCCCCAGGTGTCCCTGTGTCCCCTCCCCAGGTGGCCCTGTCACCCCTGTGTCCCCCCAGGTGTCCTTAACCCCCCAGGTGTCCCTGTGTCCCCTCCAATGTCCCTCTGACCCCCCCCAGGTGTCCCTGTGTCCCCCCCAATGTCCCCCTGTCCCCCCCCCAGGTGTCCCTAACCCATCCCTGTCCCCCCCGAGGTGTCCCTGTGTCCCCCCCAATGTCCCCCTGTCCCCCCCAGGTGTCCCTAACCCCCCCTGTCCCCCCCAGGTGTCCCTAACCCCCCCTGTCCCCCCCCAGGTGTCCCTAACCATCCCTATCCCCCCCAGGTGTCCCTAACCATCCCTGTCCCCCCCAGGTGTCCCTAACCCCCCCTGTCCCCCCCAGGTGTCCCTAACCATCCCTATCCCCCCCAGGTGTCCCTAACCATCCCTGACCCCCCCCAGGTGTCCCTAACCCCCCCTGTCCCCTCAGGTGTCCCTAACCCCCCCTGTCCCCCCAGGTGTCCCTGTCATCATTCCCAGGCCATTCCCACTCCCGGTGGGCCCTGATGGGGGTCCCTGACCCCCCCAATGTCCCTGTGTCCCCTCTGATGTCCCTATCCCCTCCCCAGGTGTCTCTGTGTCCCCCCAGGTGTCCCAGTGTCCCCTCTGTCCCCCCAGGTGTCCCTGTCCCCCCCAGGTGTCTCTAACCCCCCCAGGTGTCCCTAATCCCCTCAATGTCCCCCCCAGGTGTCCCTGTCCCCCCCAGGTGTCCCTAACCCCCTCCCCTGTCCCCCCAGGTGTTCCTGTCGTCGTTCCCCGGCCGTCCCCGCTCCCGGTGGTCCCTGGCCGGGGGGGGGTCCCTGTTCCTGTCCCCCCAGGTGTTCCTGTCCCCCCTCAGGTGTCCCCTCTGACCCCCCAATGTCCCCCTGTCCCCCCCAGGTGTCCCTGTCGTCGTTCCCCGGCCGTCCCCGCTCCCGGTGGTCCCTGGCCGTGCTGGGGGCACTGGCCGGGGGGGGTCCCTGTGTCCCCCCAGGTGTCCCTAACCCCCCAGGTGTCCCTGTGTCCCCTCTGACCCCCCCATGTCCCCCTGTCCCCCCCAGGTGTTCCTGTCGTTGTTCCCCGGCCGTTCCCGCTCCCGGTGGTCCCTGGTGGGGGGGTCCCTGTCCCTGTGTCCCCCCAGGTGTCCCTAACCCCCTCCCCTGTCCCCCCAGGTGTCCCTGTCGTCGTTCCCGGGCCGTCCCCGCTCCCGGTGGTCCCTGGCCATGCTGGGGGCGCTGGCCGGGGGGGGTCCCTGTTCCTGTCCCCCCAGGTGTTCCTGTCCCCCCCCAGGTGTCCCCTCTGACCCCCCAATGTCCCCCTGTCCCCCCAGGTGTTCCTGTCCCCCCCCAGGTGTCCCTAACCCCCCCAGGTGTCCCTAACCCCCTCCCCTGTCCCCCCAGGTGTTCCTGTCGTCGTTCCCCGGCCGTCCCCGCTCCCGGTGGTCCCTGGCCGGGGGGGGGTCCCTGTTCCTGTCCCCCCAGGTGTTCCTGTCCCCCTCAGGTGTCCCCTCTGACCCCCCAATGTCCCCCTGTCCCCCCCAGGTGTCGCTGTCGTCGTTCCCGGGCCGTCCCCGCTCCCGGTGGTCCCTGGCCGTGCTGGGGGCGCTGGCCGGGGGGGGGTCCCTGGCGGTGGCGCTGTCCCTGTCCCTCGGGGGGGGCCCCCTGAGCGCGGGGGAGCTGGAGCTGCACCCCCCGAGCCTGCCCTGGAGCCACAGCGGCTACCTGAGCGCCCTGGACCACGCCAGGTGAGGGGCACACGGAAATTGGGGGGGTTTGGGGAGGGGTCTGGGGGTCCCTGAGCGCCCTGGACCACGCCAGGTGAGGGGCACACGGAAATTGGGGGGTTTGGGGGGGTTTGGGGGTCCCTGAGCGCCCTGGACCACGCCAGGTGAGGGGGAAATTGGGGGGGTTTGGGGGGGTTTGGGGGTCCCTGAGCGCCCTGGACCACGCCAGGTGAGGGGCACACGGAAATTGGGGGGGTTTGGGGAGGGGTCTGGGGGTCCCTGAGCGCCCTGGACCACGCCAGGTGAGGGATATGGGGAAATTGGGGGGTCCTGGGGGGGCTTGGGGGTCCCTGAGCGCCCCTGAGCGCCCTGGACCACGCCTAGTGAGGGACATACGGAAATTGGGGGGTCTGGGGGGGTTTGGGGGTCCCTGAGTGCCCTGGACCACGCCAGGTGAGGGGGAAATTGGGGGGGTCTGGGGGTCCCTGAGCGCCCTGGACCACGCCAGGTGAGGGGAACGGGGAAATTGGGGGGTCCTGGGGGGGTTTGGGGGTCCCTGAGCGCCCTGGACCACGCCAGGTGAGGGGGAAATTGGGGTTTGGGGGGGGTTTGGGGGTCCCTGAGCGCCCTGGACCACGCCAGGTGAGGGGGAAATTGGGGGGGATTTGGGGGTCCTGGAGGGAGTTTAGGGGGCCCTGTGTGCTCTGCACCACGCCAGGTGAGGGGGTTTGGGAAACTGGGGGGGTCCTGGGGGGATTTTGGGGGTCCCTGGAGGATCTGAGCCCCTGTCCCCAGAGTGTGTACGGGGGGTTCTAGGCCTGTTTGGGGTCATTTTGGGTTTTTTGGGGTGATTTTGGGGTCTCTCTGTCCCCACAGTGTGCACAGGGGGTTCCAGGCGTACCCCAGGTGTGTTTGGGGTGGTTTGGGTGTTTTTGGGATGATTTTGGGGTGATTTTGGGGTCTGTAACCCCCCCGTCTCCCCCAGCATCCACAGGGGGTTCCAGGTGTACCACCACCAGGTGTGTTTGGGGTGATTTTGGGGTGGTTTTGGTGATTTTAGGGTCTCCTTTCCCCTGCAGTATCTGCCGGGGGTTCCAGGTGTACCGCCAGGTGTGCTCTGCCTGTCACTCCATGGAGTTTTTGGGGTGATTTTGGGTGATTTTGGGGTGATTTTGGTCTCTCTCTCCCCAGTATCCGCCGGGGGTTCCAGGTGTACCGCCAGGTGTTTTTGGGGTGATTTTGGGTGATTTTGGGGTGTCTCTGGTCTCTCTCCCCAGTATCCGCCGGGGGTTCCAGGTGTACCGCCAGGTGTGCTCCGCCTGTCACTCCATGGAGTTTTTGGGGTGACTTTGGGTGATTTTGGCTCTCTTTGTCCCCCCAGTATCCGCAGGGGGTTCCAGGTGTACCGCCAGGTGTGCTCCGCCTGTCACTCCATGGAGTTTTTGGCCTTCCGGAACCTCATCGGCGTCACCCACACCGAGGCTGAGGCCAAGGCGCTGGCAGAGGAGGTGACCCTGCCACCCCTGCTGTCCCCAGTGTCCCTGCTGCCACCCCTGCCACCCCCTGCTGTCCCCAGTGTCCCTGCTGCCACCCCTGCTGCCACCCCCTGCTGTCCCCAGTGTACCTGCTGCCACCCCCAGTGTCCCTGCTGCCACCCCTGCCACCCCCAGTGTCCCTGTCCTGCTGTCCCCAATGTCCCAGTGACCCTGTCCTGCTGTCCCCAGTGTCCTCCACCCTGTCCCCAATGCCCCATCACCCCTGTCCTGCTGTCCCCAGTGTCCCCATTCTGCTGTCCCCAATGTCCCAGTGCCCTGTGCTGCCACCCCTGCTGTCCCCAGTGTCCCCCACCCTGTCCCCAATGTCCCAGTGACCCTGTCCTGCTGTCCCCAGTCTGCTGTCCCCACTGTCCCAGTGTCCCAGTGACCCTGTCCTGCTGTCCCCAGTATCTCTATGCTTCCTGTGCTGTCACCCCTGCTGTCCCCAGTGCCCCTGTCCTGCTGTCCCTGTCATGCTACTCTTAGTGTCCTGCTGTCCCTGTCCCCAGCTGTCCCTGGTGTCCCCACCCCCTGTCTCTGATGTCCCAATGTCCCTGTCCTGCTACTCCCAGTGTCCCCAGCTTGCTGTCCTTGGTGTGTCATTGTCCCTGTGCTGCCACCCCTGGTGTCCTGCCACTCCCAGTGTCCCCATGTCCCTGTCCTGCCACCCCTGGTGTCCTGCTGGCTCCATCCCAGTGTCCCCCTGTCCCACTTTCCCTGTCCTGCCATCCCAGTGTCCCCATGCCCCTGTCCCCTGCTGTCCCCACCCCCTGTCTCTGATGTCCCAGTGTCCCTGTCCTGCCGCTCCCAGTGTCCCCAGCTTGCTGTCCTTGTTGTGTCATTGTCCCTGTGCTGCCACCCCTGGTGTCCCCAGCACTGTCCCCAGTGTCCCCATGCCACTGCTGCTGCTCCTGGTGTCCCTGTGTCCCTGTCCTGCCACCCCTGGTGTCCTGCTGGCTCCATCCCAGTGTCCCCAGTCACCTTGCTGTCCCTGTCCTGCCACCCCTGGCGTCCCACTGTCCCTGTCCCGCCGTTCCCCGTGCCCCTGCCTGGCTGTCTGCAGCTCACCTGTGCAGGTGGAGGTGCAGGACGGCCCGGATGAGAACGGGGAGATGTTCATGGGGGCCCTGCAGTCCCTGTGTGTCACCTGTCCCTGCTGTCCCTGTCCCTGTGTCCCACCTGTGTCTCACCTGTCTGTATCTCACCTGTCTCACCTGTCTGTGTCTCACCTGTGTCTCACCTGTGCAGGTGGAAGTGCAGGACAGCCCAGATGAGAACGAGGAGATGTTCATGGGGGCCCTGCTGTCCCTGTGTCTCACCTGTCCCTGCTGTCCCTGTCCCTGTGTCCCACCTGTGTCTCACCTGTGCAGGTGGAGGTGCAGGACGGCCCGGATGAGAACGGGGAGATGTTCATGGGGGCCCTGCTGTCCCTGTGTCTCACCTGTCCCTGCTGTCCCTGTCTCTCACCTGTGTCTCACCTGTCTCACCTGCGCAGGTGGAGGTGCAGGACAGCCCTGATGAGAACGGGGAGATGTTCATGGGGGCGCTGCTGTCCCTGTCCCTGCTGTCCCTGTGTCTCACCTGTGTGTGTCTCACCTGTCTCACCTGTGTCTCACCTGTGTCTCACCTGCGCAGGTGGAGGTGCAGGACGGCCCTGATGAGAACGGGGAGATGTTCATGGGGGCCCTGCTGTCCCTGTCCCTGCTGTCCCTGTGTCTCACCTGTGTGTGTCTCACCTGTCTGTGTCTCACATGTGTCTCACCTGCGCAGGTGGAGGTGCAGGACGGCCCTGATGAGAACGGGGAGATGTTCATGGGGGCCCTGCTGTCCCTGTCCCTGCTGTCCCTGTGTCTCACCTGTGTGTGTCTCACCTGTCTGTGTCTCACATGTGTCTCACCTGTGCAGGTGGAGGTGCAGGACGGCCCGGATGAGAACGGGGAGATGTTCATGCGGCCCGGGAAGATCTCGGATTATTTCCCCAAGCCCTACCCCAACCCCGAGGCCGCGCGGGCGGCCAACAACGGGGCGCTGCCCCCCGACCTGAGCTACATCGTCAATGCCAGGTGAGACAGGGGCACAGCCAGGTGAGGGGCTGGGGGGATCCTGGGGTCACCCCAACAACGGGGCGCTGCCCCCCGACCTCAGCTACATCGTCAACGCCAGGTGAGGGGGGAACGGCCAGGTGAGGGGGGGACGGCCAGGTGAGACAGGGACGGCCAGGTGAGGGGGGGACAGCCAGGTGAGGGGGCTTTGGGGGGTCCTGGGGGGCTTTGGGGTCACCCCAGGACGTGGCGCAGCTCCACCCTCGGTGCCCGGGCGGTGCTCCAGGGCTTGGGGGTCCCAGAGGTTTGGGGGGGGTCCCAGAGGTTTGGGGGTCCCAGCCCCCGTTTCTGTGCCGTGCCTCAGTTCCCCACTGATCCCCCACGCCCGCATTGTCACTGTGACCCCAGTTCTGCTGATCCCGTTATTGATCCATTATTGATCCATTATTGATCCATTATTGATCTGTTATTGATCCATTATTGATCTGTTATTGATCCCCTCAGGCACGGGGGTGAGGATTACGTGTTCACCCTGCTGACGGGGTACTGTGACGCCGTTATTGATCAGTTATTGATCCGTTATTGATCTGTTATTGATCAGTTATTGATCCATTATTGATCCCCTCGGGCACGGGGGTGAGGATTACGTGTTCGCCCTGCTGACGGGGCACTGTGACCCCGTTATTGATCCGTTATTGATCCGTTATTGATCCGTTATTGATCTGTTATTGATCCTCCAGGCACGGGGGTGAGGATTACGTGTTCGCCCTGCTGACGGGGTACTGTGACGCCCCCGCGGGGGTCTCGCTGAGGGAGGGGCTCCATTACAACCCCTACTTCCCTGGCCAGGCCATCGGCATGGCCCCCCCCATCTACGACGAGGTGCTGGAGTACGACGACGGTGAGGGGGGCTGGGGGGGCTCAGGGGGGGCTGGGGGGGACTCCTGGGGGGTCTGGGGGGTCCTGCTGCGGTTGGGAGGGGGTTGGAGGGGTCTGGGGGGGATCTGGGGATGCCCTGGGGGAACCTTGGGGTGCCCTGGGGGTCCCATTGGGGTCTGGGGGGGGTCCCATTGGGGTCTGTGGGGGTCTCAGTGGGGTCTGTGGGGGTCCCAGTGGGGTCCGGGGGGGGGGTCCCAGTGGGGTCTCAGTGTGTCCCAGCGGGGGTCTGACTGCCGTGCCCCCCCAGGGACCCCGGCCACCATGTCCCAGATTGCCAAGGACGTTTGCACCTTCCTGCGCTGGGCGGCCGAGCCCGAGCACGACCACCGCAAAAAGATGGGGCTGAAGGTGGGGCTGGGGGCTCGGGGTGGGGCTGGGGGCTCGGGGTGGGCTGGGGGCTCGGGGTGGGCTGGGGGCTGCTGGGGGGGCTGGGGGCTGAAGGTGGGGCTGGGGGCTCAGGGTGGGGCTAGGGGGGCTCAAGGTGGGGCTGGGGGGCTCAAGGTGGGGCTAGGGGGGCTCAAGGTGGGGCTGGGGGCTTGGGGTGGGGCTGGGGGCTCAAGGTGGGGCTAGGGAGGGCTGAAGGTGGGGCTGGGGGGACTCAAGGTGGGGCTGGGGGCTCAAGGTGGGGCTGGGGGCTCGGGGTGGGGCTGGGAGCTCAGGGTGGGCTGGGGGCTGCTGGGGGGGCTCGGGGTGGGGCTGGGGGCTTGGGGTGGGGCTGGGGGCTCAAGGTGGGGCTGGGGGGGCTCAGGGTGGGGCTGGGCACTCAGGGGGGGTCTCAAGGTGGGCTGGGGGTCTTGGGGGTGCTCAGGGGGTCTCAAGGTGGGGCTGGGAGGGTCTCAAGGTGGGCTGGGGGTGCTCAGGGGAAGCTGGGGGTGCCGGGGGGGTCTCAGGGTGGGCTGGGGGAGCTCGGGGGGTGCTGGGGGGGTC
This sequence comes from Fringilla coelebs, assembly GCF_963513975.1. Lineage (NCBI taxonomy): Eukaryota > Metazoa > Chordata > Aves > Passeriformes > Fringillidae > Fringilla > Fringilla coelebs. Next base: position 782,953 of record NC_140028.1, on the reverse strand, counting down.
TCAGGGTGGGCTGGGGGTGCTGGGGGGGGTCTCAGTTTGGGCGGGGGTGCTGGGGGGGGTCTCAGTTTGGGCGGGGGTGCTGGGGGGGGGTCTCATTGGGCGGGGGTGCTGCCCCCTGACCCCCCCCGCCCCCCAGCTGCTGCTGATCTCGGGGCTCCTGGTGCCGCTGCTGTACTACATGAAGCGACACAAGTGGTCGGTGCTCAAGAGCAGGAAGATGGTTTACCGGCCCCCCAAGTAGGGCCTGCCCCACACGCGCCTCGGGGGGGCCCCCCGAGCTCCCGGCCCCCCCACGGCGGGGAGCCCCCCCGGGAGGGGCTTTGGGGGGCCCCCACCCCCCCTCGTGTTCGACCCCGGCCTCGGCCCCCGCGGGGCTGCAGCGGGGAAATAAAGCCTGGGGTTCCACAGAAAAACACCCCTGGGGTGGCTGTCTGTCTGTCCTTCCTGTGGGGCTGTCTGTCCTGGGGTGTGGGGTGGGAATAAAGCCTGGGGTTCCACAGAAAAACACCCCTGGGGCTGGCTGGCTGTCTGTCCTTCCGTGGGGCTGTCTGTCCTGGGGTGTGGGGTGGGAATAAAGCCTGGGGTTCCACAGAAAAACACCCCTGGGGCTGGCTGGCTGTCTGTCCTTCCTGTGGGGCTGTCTGTCCTTCCGTGGGGCTGTCCAGGGGCTGTCCCTGGTGTGAGGCTGGGGCTGTCCTGGGGCGTCTGTCCTTCCTGTGGGGCTCTGTCCTTCCTGTGGGGCTGTCCTGAGGCTGTCCCACGTGTGGGACTGGGGCTCTCCTGGGTCTGTCCTTCCTGTGGGGCTGGGGCTGGCTGTGGGCTGTCCTGTGGTCTGTCCTGGGGTCTGTCCTGGGTCTGTCTGGGATGTGGGGTGGGAATAAAGTCTGGGGTTCCACAGGAGAAAATCCTGAGTGGTGCCGAGACTGGCTGGGCTGTGGGGCTGGGAGTGGGGCCGGGTCTGTCCTGGGTCTGTCCTGGGTGTGGGTCAGGCCGTGCCAGTGCTGTGGGTCTGTCCGTGGGTCCGTCCATGGGTCTGTGGGTCCGTCCGTGGGTCCGGCCATGGATCAGTCCGTGGGTCAGTCTGTGGGTCCGGCCATGGGTCATTCTGTGGGTCTGTGGGTCCGTCCATGGGTCTGTGGGTCCGTCCGTGGGTCCGTCCGTGCCGGTGCCGTGTCCCCCCACCCCTGCAGCCCCCGCTGGCTTTGGGGTCTCATTCAGTGCCAGCCCTGTCCCCATCCCGGGGCGTGACCCCTGACCCTGTCACTGTGACTGTCACTGTCCCTGTCCCCATCCTAGGGAGTGACCTCTGACCCTGACCCTGTCACTGTCCCCGTCCCCATCCCAGGGAGTGACCCCTGACACTGTCCCTGTCACTGTCCCCATCCCGGGGAGTGACCTCTGTCCCCATCTCTGTCCCCCATGCTGGGCTGTCCCTGTGTCCCTGTCCCCACACTGGTGGCTGTGCCAGGGTGACCCGTGTTCCTCTCCCAGGACATGGATACCATCCCCATCATTGTCCCCTTGTCCCTGTCTCCACACTGGTGGCCATGCCAGGGCTGTCCCCGTGTCCCTGTCCCCATGTTGGTGGCCATGCCAGGGCTGTCCCCGTGTCCCTGTCCCCATGCCAGGGCTGTCCTCATGTCCCTGTCCCCACACTGGTGGCCATGCCAGGGCTGTCCCCATGTCCCTGTCCCCACACTGGTGGCCATGCCAGGGCTGTCCCCCTGTCCCTGTCCCCATGCCAGGGCTGTCCCCGTGTCCCTGTCCCCACGCCAGGGCTGTCCCCGTGTCCCTGTCCCTGTCCCCACGCGGGTGGCAGTGCCAGCCTGTGACACTCAGTGCCTTTATTGGCCCCCCCGGGCTGTGCCCCCCGCAGGTCCTGGGCCCCCGAGGCCGTCCCAGTGTCCATCCTGGGCTCTGTCCGTGTGTCCCTCTGTCCATCTGTCCCTGTGTCCTTTCTCTCCGTCCCCGCTGGACGTGGCCCCTCCCGCTGTCCTCGGGCGTCCCTGGCCCGGTGCCAGCTCTGTCTGTCCATCCGTCCGTCCGTCTGTCCCTCGGTGTCCCCAGGGCTGGCCCGGGGGCTCAGTGGCAGTTCTGGCACCGGGGGTGGCACCTCTGCCCATTGACGTTGCAGCGACAGCCGCCACTGGTGTCACCGGGACCCTGCGGGGACAGGGCAGGGCTCAGCGGAGCCCCGGGGGTCAGCGGGGAGCCACTCGGCCTGTGTCCCCTCCCTCACCCTGGGGTCACCCTGGGGTCACCCTGGGGTCACTCTGTGTCCCCCCCTCACTTTGGGGTCACCCTGGGGTCACCCTGTGTCCCCTCCCTCACCCTGGGGTCACCCTGGGGTCACCCTGTGTCCCCTCCCTCGCCCTGGGGTCACTCTGTGTCCCCTCCCTCTCCCCTCCCTCACCCTGGGATCACCCTGGGGTCCCTCTGTGTCCCCCCCTCACCCGGGGGTCCCTCTGTGTCCCCTCCCTCACCCTGGGGTCTCCCATCACCCCAAGACCCCAGCACAGCCCTTGGTGACCCCCCCTCATCTCAGAACCCCCTCAAGACCTCCCCGATCTCTTCTCTCCCCAAACCCCCCAACCCCCCTTGGACCCCCCGGATCCCCCCCTCACCCCAAATCCCCCAAGACCCCCCGGGACCCCCGGGCTCACCCCCGGTCCCCAGCGGGGGCCCTTGGTGACCCAGCAGATCTCGGTCTGGCACACGGTGCAGCGGATCCCCCGGATCCCCCCGGATCCCCGCTCACCCCAAACCCCCCAGGACCCCCCCGGGACCCCTCCCCGGATCCCCCAGATCCCCCCGGGACCCTCGGCTCACCCCCGGTCCCCAGCGGGGGCCCTTGGTGACCCAGCAGATCTCCGTCTGGCACACGGTGCAGCGGATCCAGTCGCACCCGTCCTTCTTCTGCACCACGATGCGGCACGTGGGGCAGTGCATGGCCTCCCCCCGCTGCACCAGCGTCTGGGGGGGTCCGGAGGGGGGGTCAGGGCCGCGGGGACCCCCCGGGCCCCCCCAGCCCCCCGAGGAGCCCCCGCACCCACCTGCAGCATGTCCCGCGTCTGGCGAGCGGCCGCGTCGTGCAGCGCCCGCAGCTGCAGCTCGTCCTGGTACTGCCGGCAGTTCTGGCCCTCGTGGATGGCCTGGCAGGGCGGGGGGGTCAGCGCGGGACCCCCGGGACCCCCCCGGGACCCCCCCCGGGACCCCCCCCCGGGACCCCCCGGGCTCACCTTGCACAGGAGGCAGTTGAGGGCCCCGCAGACCGGGCACGGGAACTCGTTCACCGCGTCCTCGTAGAAGCACCAGCCCGGGCAGTCCCGGCCCCGGCAGTGGAAGCTGTTCCGGCTGCGGCGCTCGGCCAGCGCCAGCCCCCGCGCCAGGAACCGCGCGTGCTCCTCGGGGGACAGCAGCTGGGGACACGGGGACATTGGGGACATCGGGGGGGATGGCATTGGGACCCCTGGGGACCATGGGCCAGCGCCAGCCCCCGCGCCAGGAACCGCGCGTGCTCCTCGGGGGACAGCAGCTGCGACATTGGGGACATTGGGGACATTGGGGACATCGGGGGGGATGGCATTGGGACCCCTGGGGACCCTGGGCCAGCGCCAGCCCCCGCGCCAGGAACCGCGCGTGCTCCTCGGGGGACAGCAGCTGGGGACACGGGGACATTGGGGACATTGGGGGGGGATGGCACTGGGACCAACAGAGTCACCGTCCTAACCCTAACCCACCGCCGGGCCAGCGCCAGCCCCCGCGCCAGGAACCGCGCGTGCTCCTCGGGGGACAGCAGCTGCGACATCGGGGACATCGGGGGGTGGCGTTGGGACCCCCTGAGTCACCGTCACCCACCCTTGGAGACCCCAATCCCTTACCGAAGGGGACAGCCCGGTCCCCTGGGAGCCCCCCCGCGGGTGTGGCTGTCACCCCCCCCGAACCCCTTGGAACCCCTCGGTCCCCTCCCTGTCCCCTCCCCGTCCCTCCCTGTCCCCCCTGTCCCCTCCCTGTCCCCCCTGTCCCCTCCCTGTCCCCCCTGGTCCCCCCCCGTCCCTCCCTGTCCCCCCCCCGTCCCCCCCCGTCCCCCCGGTCCCCCCGGTGCGCACCGCGCGGATCTCGCGCTCCTGCAGGTGGCTGCCACAGGCGTAGGTGACATCACGGAAGGGACAGGCCACCACCGGCTCCTCGCTGAAGTTGATCACCTGCCGCAGGCACTCCCTGGGGACACCGGGGACACCGGGGGGGTTACGGGGGGTCAGGGACACCGGGGGGGTCACGGGGGGGCGTCAGGGACACTTGAGGGACAACTAGGGGGGGTGTCAGGGACACCAGAGGGGGGCTGAGGGACACGGGGAGGGTGCCAGGGACACTGGGATGGGGTCAGCGATGCAGGGGGTGTCCCAGGTGTGTCCCAGTCAGTCCCAGGTGTGCCCAGGTCTATCTCAGGTGTATCCCAGGTGTGCCCTGGTGTATCCTGTGTGTGTCCCAATATATCCCAGGTCTATCCCAGTGCATCCCAGGTGTGTCTGGGTGTGTCCTGGTGTATCCCAGGTGTATCCCAGGTCTATCCCGGTATATACCAGGTGTGTCTGGGTGTATCCTGATGTATCCCAGGTGTATCCCAGGACTATCTCAGGTGTATCCCAGGTGTGCCCAGGTGTATCCCAATGTATCCCGGTGTATCTCAGGTGTATCCCAGGTGTGCCCCGGTCTATCCCAGGTGTATCCCGGTGTATCCCAGATGTGCCCAGGTGTATCCCGGTGTATCTCAGGTGTACCCAGGTGCGCCCAGGTGTATCCCAGATGCGCCCAAGCAGCTGTGCCCAGGTGTATCCCAGGTGTATCCCAGCTGTGCCCAGGTGTATCCCAGCTGCACCCAGGTGTATCCCGGTGTATCCCAGGTGCGCCCAGGTGCGCCCAGGTGCGGGTACCGGCAGAAGCTGTGCAGGCAGTCGCGCAGCAGCACGGCCCGGCCGGCCGGCACCTCCTGCAGGCAGATCCGGCACTCGAGCGGCTCCGGGTTGGGCACCAGCCCCGCCTGCTCCGCGCGCAGCAGCTGCGCCAGGTTCTGCTGCCGCTCCGCCTCCAGCGCCTGGAAATGGGGAGAAAAACCGGGAAAATGGGAAAAACGGGAAATGAAACGGAGCAGCTGCGCCAGGTTCTGCTGCCGCTCCGCCTCCAGCGCCTGGAACGGGGCAAAAAACCGGGAAAATGGGAAAAAATGGGAAAAATGGAGCAGCTGCGCCAGGTTCCACTGCCGCTCCGCCTCCAGCGCCTGGAAATGGGGAGAAAAACCGGGAAAACGGGAAAAACGGGAAATGAAACGGAGCAGCTGCGCCAGGTTCTGCTGCCGCTCCGCCTCCAGCGCCTGGAACGGGGCAAAAAACCGGGAAAATGGGAAAAAATGGGAAAAATGGAGCAGCTGCGCCAGGTTCCACTGCCGCTCCGCCTCCAGCGCCTGGAAATGGGGAGAAAAACCGGGAAAACGGGAAAAACGGCAAATGAAACGGAGCAGCTGCGCCAGGTTCTGCTGCCGCTCCGCCTCCAGCGCCTGGAAATGGGGAGAAAAACCGGGAAAATGGGAAAAACGGAGCAGCTGCGCCAGGTTCTGCTGCCGCTCCGCCTCCAGCGCCTGGAACGGGGCAAAAAACCGGGAAAATGGGAAAAACGGGAAATGAAACGGAGCAGCTGCGCCAGGTTCCGCTGCCGCTTTGCCTCCAGCACCTGGGGAGAAAAACCGGGAAAATGGGAAAAAATGGAAAAACGGGAAAATGGGAGCAGCTGCACAAAGTTCCGCTGCCACTCTGCCTCCAGTGCCTGGGAAACGGGGAGAAAAAAGGGAAAAATGGGAAAATGGGAGCAACTGCTGGAAGTTCTGCTGACGCTCCACCTCCAGCATCTGGGAAATGGGGAAAAAAATGGGAAAAAGGGGAAAATGGGAGCAGCTGCTGGAAGTTCTGCTACTGCTCTGCCTCCAGGGCCAGGGGAAATGGGAATGGGGGTAGGAAAACGGGAATGGGAACGGGAATGGTGCCAGTAAGGAACAGGAAGGTGCAGGTCAGGGAATGGGGATGGTGAGGGATGGCCCCATTAGGGAATGCGAATGGCCCCATTTGGGATGGGAATGGCCGTCTCCCTCCTGCTAATCCCATTGATCCCATATCCCATTGATCCCATATCCCACTGACGCCACTGACCCCGTACCTGCTGACATTGCCGTGTCCCATTGCGCTGATCCCATATCCCATAGATCCCATAGATCCCATAAATCCCCTGACCCTATAGATCCCCTACCTGCTGGCACTGCCAGGTGCCATCACGCTGATCCCATATCCCATAGATCCCCTGACCCAATAGACCCCGTACCTGCTGGCACTGCCGGGTGCCGTCGCTCTATCCCATATCCCATAGATCCCATAGATCCCATAGACCCCATAGATCCCACAGATTCCATAGATCCCATATATCCCATACCTGCTGGCACTGCTGGGCACCGTCGCTCTATCCCATATCCCATAGATCCCACAGATCCCATAGATCCCACAGACCCCGTACCTGCTGGCACTGCCGGGCGCCGTTGCTCTATCCCATATCCCATAGATCCCATAGACCCCATAGATCCTATAGATCCCAGTGATCCCACAGACCCCGTACCTGCTGGCACTGCCGGGCGCCGTTGCTCTATCCCATATCCCATATCCCACAGATCCCATAGACCCCACAGACCCCATAGATCCCATAGATCCTGTACCTGCTGGCACTGCCGGGCGCCGTCGCTCTATCCCATATCCCATAGATCCCACAGATCCCAGTGATCCCACAGACCCCGTACCTGCTGGCACTGCCGGGCGCCGTCGCTCTATCCCATATCCCATATCCCATAGACCCCATAGATCCCATAGATCCCATAGATCCCACAGATTCCCTGACCCTATAGACGCCGTACCTGCTGGCACTGCCGGGCGCCGTCGCTCTATCCCATATCCCATAGATCCCATAGACCCCACAGACCCCATAGATCCCCTGACCCTATAGATCCCATACCTGCTGGCACTGCCGGGTGCCGTCGCTCTACCCCATATCCCATAGATCCCCTGGCCCCACAGACCCCGTACCTGCTGGCACTGCCGGGCGCCGTCGCTCTATCCCATAGATCCCATAGACCCCACAGACCCCACAGATCCCCTGACCCCACAGACCCCGTACCTGCTGGCACTGCCGGGCGCCGTCGCTCTATCCCATATCCCATATCCCATAGACCCCACAGACCCCACAGATCCCCTGACCCCACAGACCCCGTACCTGCTGGCACTGCCGGGCGCCGTCGCGCTCCCTCTGCAGCCGCTGCAGCTCGGCGGGGTCGGGCCGGTGCCCCCCGGGCACGCGGTACCCCTCGGGCCGGGGGGCGCTGCACATCTCACAGCCCGGGCGGGTGGGCTTGTTCAGGAACGTGCACCGGGGGCACGGCCAGCCCTGGGATTGGGATTGGGAACGGGATTGGGAACGGGATTGGGATTGGGAATGGGGCACATCTCACAGCCCGGGCGGGTGGGCTTGTTCAGGAACGTGCACCGGGGGCACGGCCAGCCCTGGGAACGGGATTGGGATTGGGAATGGGATTGGGAACGGGATTGGGATTGGGAACGGGATTGGGATTGGGAACGGGATTGGGATTGGGAACGGGATTGGGAACGGGGCACATCTCACAGCCCGGGCGGGTGGGCTTGTTCAGGAACGTGCACCGGGGGCACGGCCAGCCCTGGGAACAGGAATGGGAACGGGATTGGGATTGGGAACGGGATTGGGATTGGGAACGGGATTGGGATTGGGATTGGGAACGGGGCACATCTCACAGCCCGGGCGGATGGGCTTGTTCAGGAACGTGCACCGGGGGCACGGCCAGCCCTGGGAACGGGATTGGGATTGGGATTGGGATTGGGATTGGGATTGGGAACGGGATTGGGATTGGGATTGGGAACGGGATTGGGATTGGGATTGGGATTGGGAATGGGATTGGGACTGAGAACAGGGCACATCTCACAGCCCGGGCGGGTGGGCTTGTTCAGGAACATGCACCGGGGGCACGGCCAGCCCTGGGATTGGGATTGGGAACGGGATTGGGAACGGGATTGGGATTGGGACTGGGAACAGGGCACATCTCACAGCCCGGGCGGGTGGGCTTGTTCAGGGACGTGCACCGGGGGCACGGCCAGCCCTGGGAACGGGAATTACTGGGATTGGGATCAGGATCAGGGATTGGGATCAGGGCATGACCCCCCCATACTTACTCAGGCGAGGGCGGGCAGGGCTCAGGGGCAATGGGATTGGAATCAGGGATCAGGATCAGGGCTCAGGATCAGGGATGGGGATCAGGATCAGGGCAGGACCCCCATACCTGCTCAGGTGAGCTCGGGCGGGGCTCAGGATCAGGGATTGGATTTAGGATCAGGATCAGGGATGAGGATCAGGGATTTGGGTTAGGGATCAGGATCAGGACAGGACCCCCATACCTGCTCAGGTGAGCCCGGGCGGGGCTCAGGATCAGGGATTTGGGATGGGGATCAGGATCAGGATCAGGAAAGGACCCCCGTACCTGCTCAGGTGAGCCCGGGCGGGGCTCAGGATCAGGGATGGGGATCAGGATCAGGATCAGGACAGGACCCCCGTACCTGCTCAGGTGAGCCCGGGCGGGGCTCAGGGGCTGCGGGCGGGGTCCCCGTGCTGTCCCAGAGCTGCAGCGAGTCCAGGTGATCCTGGATGTCCCCGATGTCCATCCGCTCCGGGGGCTCCTCGGGGACACGGCCTGGGGACAGACAGCCGGACATGGCGCGGGCTGGCACTGACCCAGAACGGGACCGGGACCGGGACAGGGAACGGGAGGAAGGAGAGGGAGAGAAGGAGAAGGAAAGAACAGGAGCAGGCGGAGAAGCAGGAGGATGATGAACGAGCAGAAGGAGCAGGCTGAGGATGAGGCTGCTGAGGATGGTGAGGAAGGAGCAGGCTGAGGATGGTGAGGCTGCTGAGGAAGGAGCAGGCTGAGGATGGTGAGGATGATGAGGAAGGAGCAGGCTGAGGACAGTGAGGACGATGAGGAAGGAGCAGGAGCAGCAGCAGGCTGAGGCTGCTGAGGAAGGAGCAGGCTGATGATGAAGGAGCAGGAGCAGAAGGAGCAGGCTGAGGATGGTGAGGATGGTGAGGACGCTGTGGAAGGAGCAGGAGCAGCAGCAGGCTGAGGAGGATGAGGATGCTGAGGAAGGAGCAGGAGCAGCAGCAGGCTGAGGAGGATGCCGAGGAAGGAGCAGGCTGAGGAGGACACCGAGGAAGGCTCTGGGCCCGTACCTGCTGCAGGTGTGCCGTCCCCATCCCCGTCCCCGTGCAGCCCCGCGGCGCGCAGCAGCTCCTGCACCTGTCGCTGCCGCTGCTGCTCGGGGCCCGGGGCCGCCCCCGGGGCCGCTCCCGCTCCCGCCGCCGGTGCCGGGGCCGGTTCGGGCGGCGGCCGGGCCGAGAGGAGGAAGAGGAAGGCGGGGTCGCCGTCGCGGCGGATGCCGTAGGAGGCCAGGCTGCGGCCGTCCCGGCACAGGCTCTGCCCGATGATCCAGCGCTGCGCCGCGGGCGGGAAGCCGTACTCGCGGAACACCTGGGGGACAGGGGGGATTGGGGGGATCGGGGGGATCCTGGGGATTGGGGGGATCCTGGGGATCGGGGGGATCCTGGGGATTGGGGGGATTGGGGGGATCGGGGGGATTGGGGGGATCGGGGGGAAAGCCGTACTCGCGGAACACCTGGGGGACAGGGGGGATTGGGGGGATCCTGGGGGTCGGGGGGATCCTGGGGATTGGGGGGATCCTAGGGGTCGGGGGGAAAGCCGTACTCGCGGAACACCTGGGGGACAGGGGATCGGGGGGATTGGGGGGATTGGGGGGATCCTGGGGATTGGGGGGATCCTGGGGGATTGGGGGGATTGGGGGGATCCTGGGGATTGGGGGGATCCTGGGGATTGGGGGGATCCTGGGGGATTGGGGGGATTGGGGGGATCGGGGGGATCCTGGGGATCAGGGGGAAAGCCGTACTCGCGGAACACCTGGGGGAACAGGGGGGATCGGGGGCATCCTGGGGATTGGGGGGATCCTGGGGATCCTGGGGATCGGGGGGATCCTGGGGATTGGGGGGATCCTGGGGGATTGGGGGGATCCTGGGGATCCTGGGGATCAGGGGGAAAGCCGTACTCGCGGAACACCTGGGGGCACAGGGGGGATTGGGGGGATCGGGGGGATCCGGGGGATTGGGGGGATTGGGAGGATCCTGTGGGATAGGGGGGATCAGGGGGAAAGCCGTACTCGTGGAACACCTGGGGGGACAGGGGGGATCACATGGGATCAGGGAGATCCTATGGGATCGGGGAGATCCAGAGTGATCGGGGGGATCCTACGGGATCGGGGGGATTGCGGGGAAAGCCGTACTCATGGAACACCTGGGGGAACACGGATCCTGGGGGATTGGGGGATCTGGGGGGACTGGGGGCATCAGGGGGACCCTATGGGATCGGGGGGATCCAGGGTGATCAGGGGGATCCTATGGGATCAGGGGGATTGGAGGGAAAGCCGTACTCATGGAACACCTGGGGGAACAGGGATCCTGGGGGATCGGGGGGATCACATGGGGGATCAGGGGAGATCCTGGGGATGTACTAGGAGATCCCAGGCGAGCCCTGGGTCAGATCCAGGTGAGATCCCAGGTGAGATCCCAGGTGAGCCCTGGGTCAGATCCAGGGGAGATCCCAGATGGGATCCCAGGTGAAACCCCAGGTGAGCCCCAGGTGAGATCCCAGGGATCCTGGTCCCACAGAGCAGGGGCTGGCACAGCTCCCACATGACCCCGCTTTCCCCAGGTGACCCCAGATGACCCCAGGTGTCCCCAGTGACCCCAGGTGACCCCAGTGACCCCAGCTGCCCCCTGGGTGTCCCCAGGTGTGCCCAGGTGACCGCAGTGACCCCAGCTGCCCCCCGGGTGTCCCCAGGTGTCCCCAGTGACCCCAGGTGACCGCAGTGACCCCAGTTGCCCCCCGGGTGTGCCCAGGTGACCGCAGTGACCCCAGCTGCCCCCCGGGTGTCCCCAGGTGTCCCCAGGTGTGCCCAGGTGTGCCCAGGTGTCCCCAGGTGTCCCCAGGTGTGCCCAGGTGTCCCCAGGTGTGCCCAGGTGTGCCCAGGTGTCCCCAGGTGTCCCCAGGTGTGCCCAGGTGTGCCCAGGTGTGCCCAGGTGTGCCAGGCGTGCCCAGGTGTGCCCGTACCTGCTCCTTGAGGGTGCCGATGGTGAGGTGGGGCTGCACCCGCAGCGTGATGCTGGCCGAGGACGTGGCGTCCTCCACCCCCACCGCCAGGCTGGGCACGGGGACAGAACGGCATAGAGGGGATGGGGGGGATATAGGGGATGGGGGGGATATGGGGGATGGGGGGGGGATATAGGGGATATGGGGGATATAGGGGATGGGGGGGATATAGGGGATATAGGGGATGTGGGGGGGATATAGGGGATGGGGGGGATATAGGGGATGTGGGGGGGATATAGGGGATGGGTGGGATGGATGGGATAGAGGGGATATAGGGGATATAGGGGATACAGGGGGTATAGGGGATATAGGGGATGGGGGGGATGTATGGGATATAGGGGATATAGGGGATATGGGGGATATAGGGGATATAGGGGATATAGGGGATATAGGGGATATGGGGGATATAGGGGATGGGGGGGATATAGGGGATGTGGGGGATGTGGGGGGATATAGGGGATGTGGGGGGGATATGGGGGGTGTGGGGGGGATGGGGGGGATATAGGGGATATGGGGGATATAGGGGATATAGGTGATGTGGGGAGGATATAGGGGATGGGGGGGATATAGGGGATATAGGGGATGTGGGGGGGATATAGGGGATATGGGGGATATAGGGGGTATAGGGGATATGGGGGATATAGGAGATATAGGGGATATGGGGGATATAGGGGATATGGGGGATATAGGGGATACAGGGGTTATAGGGGATATAGAGGATATAGGGGATGGGGGGATATAGGGGATATAGGGGATGGGAGGATATAGGGGATGTGGGTGGGATATAGGGGATATAGGGGATGTGGGGGGGATATAGGGGATATGGGGGATATAGGGGATATAGGGGATATAGGGGATATAGGGGATATGGGGGATATGGGGGATATAGGGGATATGGGGGATATAGGGGATATGGGGGATATAGGGAATATGGGGGATATAGGGGATACAGGGGGTATAGGGGATATAGAGGATATGGGGGATATAGGGGATATGGGGGATATAGGGGATGGGGGGGGGATATAGGGGATGGGGGGGACATAGGTGATATGCGGGATATAGGGGATATAGAGAGTATAGGGGATATAGAGCATGGGGGGATATGGGGGATATGGGGGATATAGGGGATATAGGGGATGGGGGGGATATAGGGGATATAGGAGATGGGTGGGATATATGGGATATAGGGGATGGGTAGGATGGATGGGATATAGGGGATATGGGATATGGGGTGTGGGGTGTGGGTATGGCATGCTGGGAGCCAGGGGGAGATGATGGGATGGATGGGATGTACGGGATGTATGGGATATAGGGGATATAGGGGATATAGGGGATGGGTGGGATGGATGGGATGGGTGGGATATGGGATTGGGGTGTGGGTACAGCATGCTGGGAGCCAGGGGGAGATGATGGGATATATGGGATGTAGGGGATATGTGATTGGGGTTTGGGGTGTAGGGTTTGGGGTATGTCATGCTGGGAATGGGGAGAAACAATGGGACATGGGATATGGGACTGGGGTTTGGGATTGGGGTTTGGGATTTGGGGTATGGCATGCTGGGAACGGGGAGAGAAGGTGATTGGGATTGGGGTTTGGGGTTTGGGGTACAGAATTCTGGGAACCAGGGAGAGAAGGGGGTTGGTATTGGGATTAGGGTTTGGGGTGTGGGGTATGGCATCCTGAGAACAACAGGAGAGAATGGGACCAGGATTGGGATATGGGGTTTGGGGCTGGGGTTTGGGATATGGGATTTGGGGTTTGGGGTTGGGGTTTGGCATTTGGGATTGGGCTTTGGGATATGGGATTTGGGGATTGGGAATGGGATTTGGGTTTGGAGCACAGCATGCTGGGAACGGGGAGAGAATGGGGCTGGGATTGGGACTGGGGTTTGGGATATGGGGTTTGGGATGTGGGGCGTGGCATGCTGGGAATGATGGGAGATAAAGGGATGATGAGGATGAGGAAGGCAGGGGCAGAGAACGGGGATGACCATGACGATGAGGATGATGAAGATGAGGAAGGCAGGGGCAGAGGGTGGGGATCAGGATGACAATGACGAGGATGATGATGCTGATGAGGAAGGCAGAGGATGGAGTTGAGGGTGATGAGGATGAGGAAGGCAGAGAACGGGGATGAGGATGACAATGATGAGGATGATGATGAGGAAGAAGGCAGAGGATGGGGACGAGCGTGATGAGGAAGGCAGGGGCAAAGGAGAGGGATGAGAATGACAATAATGAGGATGATGATGATGCTGATGAGGAAGGCAGAGGATGGGGATGGGGATGGGGATGGGGATGATGAGGATGAGGAAAGCAGAGGATGGGGATGAGGATGATGAGGATGAGGAAGGCAGGGGCAGAGGATGGGGATGAGGATAACGACGTTGATGAGGAGGAAGGCAGAGGATGGGGATGATGAGGATGATGAGGATGAGGAAGGCAGGAGAGGAGGATGGGGATGACAATGACGATGAGGATGAGGATGAGGAAGACAGGGGCGGAGGATGGGGATGACAATGACGATGAGGGTGATGAGGAAGGCAGGGGCAGAGGATGGGGATGACCATGACGATGAGAGTGACGAGGTTGAGGAAGGCAGGGGCAGAGGACGGGGATGACAATGACGATGAGGATGAGGATGAGGATGAGGAAGGCAGGGGCAGAGGATGGGGATGACAATGACAATGAGGATGAGGATGATGAGGATGAGGAAGGCAGGTCCCACCTGAGGGGGGCCCCGGGCGGGTCCCTGTGGCGCAGGCACACGCTCAGCTCCGCGTGCCGCCGGGCCAGCGCCACCGCGCTCTGCGCTGCCACCGCCTCGTCCCCAAAGGTGACAGCCTCGGCCAGCCGCAGGGCCAGCTCCTCTGGGGACACAGGGGACACACAGGGGACACACAGGGACACGGGGATGGCACCCAGAGTGCTGCCACCGCCTCGTCCCCAAAGGTGACAGCCTCGGCCAGCCGCAGGGCCAGCTCCTCTGGGGACACAGGGGACACAGGGGACACACAGGGACACGGGGATGGCACCCAGAGCAGGCATGGGGACACACAGGGACACACTGGAGACACCAGGGTGGCACCCACAGCCCCCTGGACCAAGCCAGGGGACACTGGGGGGACACTGTGGGGTGACACCCTCAGCCCCGGGGCGGGACTGGCCCAGCCCAGGGACACCGTGGGGACACCGTGGGGACAGGAGGTGATCCCAGGGGAGGTTCTGGGGGGATTTCAGGGAATGTCCCCCTGGCAAGGGCTGTCCCCACCCCCCCATCCCTGCACAGGTGGCACTTGGGGACACAGCCGGGATGGTCCTGGTGTGTCCCTGGGGTGTCCCACCCCCTGGGGACATGGTGGGGTGGCCCTGGGGTGTGACATGGCTGGGGTGGCCCTGGCGTGTCCCACCCCGGGACAGGCCTGGTGGCCCTGGGGTGGCCCTGGCATGTCCCACCCCCCCAGACAGGCCGTGGTGGCCCCGGTGTGTGACATGGCTGGGGTGGCCCTGAGGTGTCCCACCCCCTGGGACATGGCGGGGTGGCCCTGGCGTGTCCCACCCCAGTCCCCTGTCCCCATGTCACCTGTCTGGGCCAGCTCCAGGACCTGCGCCTCCTCCGCATCCTGCTCGGGACCCTCGGCGGCTGCCACCAGAGATGTCCCCACAGCTGCCACCAGAGATGTCCCCGCGGGTGGCACCAGAGATGTCCCCGCGGGTGGCACCAGAGATGTCCCCGTGTCACCCTCGGCAGCTGCGGGAGCACGGCGGGGACGGGGCTGTCACTGCTGTCACCAATGTCCCTCCTGTCCCCATTGTCCCTGCTGTCCCCAGTGTCCCCTCCCAGTGGGAATGGTGGCCCCGAGCTGTGTCCCAGGGGGACAGAACAAAACGGGGACACCCCAGGACAGCCACCACCCCCAGGGGACACGGGGACAGGAGCAGGGATGTCACCCCGTGCAGTGTTCCTGTCTCCAGCCCTGTCCCTGTCCCCATGTCCCTGTCCCCAGCCCCTACCACTGTACTCAGTCTCATGTCCCTTCCCCAGTGTCCCCATGTCCCAGTGTCCTCAGTGTCCCCAGTATTCCCAATGTCCCCAATCTTCCCAGTGTCCTCAATGTCCCCAGTGTCCTCAATGTCCCCCCAGTGTCCCCCTGTCCTACCTCTCCATTCCTCCCTCAGGGAGCTGCTCAGCACCGTGTCCCCAACGTCCCCCAATGCCCCCAGTGTCCCCCTGTCCCCAATCTCCCCCAATGTCCCCTCAGTGTCCCCACTGTCCCTCAGTGTCCCCCTGTCCCACCTCTCCGTGCCTCCCTCAGGGAGCTGCTCAGCACCGTGTCCCCAATGTCCCCTCAGTGTCCCCACTGTCCCCCAGTGTCCCACCTCTCCGTGCCTCCCTCAGGGAGCTGCTCAGCACTGTGTCCCCAATGCCCCCAGTGTCCCCCTGTCCCCAGTGTCCCCAATGTCCCCTCACTGTCCCCAGTGTCCCACCTCTCCGTGCCTCCCTCAGGGAGCTGCCCAGCACCGTGTCCCCAATGTCCCCAGTGTCCCCACTGTCCCCTCAGTGTCCCCAATGTCCCCCCAGTGTCCCCTCAGTGTCCCACCTCTCCGTGCCTCCCTCAGGGAGCTGCCCAGCACCGTGTCCCCAATGTCTCCAATGTCCCCAGCATCCCCAATATCCCCAGTGTCCCTAATGTCCCCAATGTCCCCTCAGTGTCCCCAGTGTCCCCTCAGTGTCCCCAGTGTCCCCTCAGTGTCCCACCTCTCCGTGCCTCCCTCAGGGAGCTGCCCAGCACTGTGTCCCCAATGTCCCCCCAATGCCCCCAGTGTCCCCCTGTCCCCAATGTCCCCAATATCCCCATTGTCCCCAATCTCCCCAGTGTCCCCAATGTCCCCAATCTCCCCAGTGTCCCCAATGTCCCCACTGTCCCCTCAGTGTCCCCAGTGTCCCACCTCTCCGTGCCTCCCTCAGGGAGCTGCTCAGCACTGTCCACCACTGCTGGGCCTCGCGCTCCTCGGGGAACCGCAGCGCCACCGCCTCCTGCCCCGCTGGCCCTGCTGCTGTCCCCGGGGCTGTCCCCTGGGCTGTCCCCTGGGCTGTCCCCAGGGCTGTCCCCTGGGCTGTCCCCACGGCTGTCCCCAGGGCTGTCCCCACGGCTGTCCCCTGGGCTGTCCCCAGCGCTGGCAGCTGCAGCTCGTGGCTGGCGGGGCCGCACACGCGGTAGGACACGTCCTGCAGGTCACACTCGGCCAGGGGCTGGGGACAGCGGGGACACCGGGGGGACACAGGGGACAGGGACAGGGACAGGGACAGCAACAGGGGGGACAGGGACACAGGGGGGACAAAGGGGACAGGAGGGGACAGGGACAGGGGGGACAGGGGGGACAGGGACAGGGGGGACAGGGACAGGACGGATAGGGACACAGGGGACAGGGATGGGACAGGAACAGGGATGGGGCAGGGACACAGGGGACAGGGGCAGAGGGGACAGGGACAAGGATGAGGACAGGAGGAGACAGGGACAGGAACAGTGAGAAGGACAGGGATGGAACAGGGGCAGAGAGGACAGGGACAGGAGGGGACAGAGATGGGGACAGGTGTGGGGTCACTCTGGGTGTCCTGGTCACTCTCAGGGCACCCTGAGCCCCCCACGGACATGTCCCTGTCCCCTGTCCCCATCCCTGTGTCCCTGTCCCCTCGGGACCGACCTCGGGGGACAATCCCGAGGGGACAATCCCGAGGGGACAATCCCAAGGGGACAATCCCGGGACAATCCCATGGGGACAATCCCGGGTCCTCCCCATGGTGACAATCCCTGGGGACAATCCCGGGGGACACTCCCGGGTCCCCCCCCGACGTGACACTCCCATGGTGACAATCCTTGGGGACACTCCCCCCGGGTCCCCCCCGAGGTGACACTCCCATGGTGACACTCCCATGGTGACAATCCTTGGGGACACTCCTCCCGGGTCCCCCCCGGTTCCCTCCCGGGTCCCCGGGCCGCGCCCCCCGCCCCCCCCATTTCGCCGCCCCCTCCCCTCCCCCCGACCCCCGGGGCGCCCCTCGGGCCCCTCCCCCGCCCCCTCCCCTTCCCCTCACCGCGCCGCCCCCCGCCTCCGCCCGCCGCAGCGCCAGGCGGAAGCGGCGCCGCCCGTCGGCTCCCGGTTGCACGCTGAGCTGCAGGCGGAGCGCGGCGCCGGCGGCGGCGGCGGGCAGCAGGCGGCAGGGCGCGGCCAGCTCGGCCCGGGCCGCCATCAGCACCGTGGCGGGGGCGGCGGCCGGGCCGGGCCCGGGCGCTCCGGGCGCCGCCATGGCGGCCCCGCCACTTCCGGCCTCCTGCCCGCGCGGTCCGGCCGACAACCGGGTCCCCTCCGGGGGAGCGGGCGGGAAACGCGGCCGAGCGCGCGGGAGTTCCGGGGGAGGAGCGTTCCGCCCTGGCCACGCCCGTGGCCGCGCCCCTCGGCCCCGCCCCTCTGTGATTGACAGGCGCTCCCCCCGTCTTTGTCCGCGCCGGCCAATGGGAGCGCCGAGCGCCCCCGCGGTGGGCGGGGCCGCGGGCTCTGCGCGGATTGACGTTGGCGTCAGCCAATGAAAGGCGGGCGCGGCGGCGATCGACGGGTGTCCTAGCCAATGGGGTCGCGGGCCGCGGGCGCCTCTCGGGCGGGGCGGGCGCGGGAGGGGCGGTGCCGCCGCTGTTGCCGTCCGGTGCCGCAGGAGAAGGTCGCCCGCTCGCCCGCTCGCTCCGGGGGATTCCCAGGAACTCGCTCAGCCGCTCGCGCCGTCCCGAGCACTCGGGGACATGTCGAGGTGGGCGGAGGCCCGGTGGGCCGGCGCCAGACGGCGGACGGCGGCCGCGGCACACGCGCCCTCCTCGAGCTTTCCCCGGAGACGCCTCCCTTTACACGCGCCCCGAGCCTGAAGGCGCTGCCACGGCGAGGAGGTACCGACAGGGAACAGGACGCGCCGGTAAGCCCGCTCGGCCCGCCGCCCCTTCCTCTGCGCGCCCACAAGCCGCGCGGACTACAGCTCCCAGCGTGCCCCGCGTCGGCCAGGCGCGGCCTGGCATGGCGCGCAGCCGCGGGGCAGGACGGGAGCAGTAGTCCAGCAGTGACGAGACTGGTCCGTCCGCGCGGGGTATGCTGGGAATTGTAGTCTGCCAATGGGCGCTGCTATGCTTTGCGCGGCGCATTTCGGGAGCTGTAGTCTGTAAATAGGTGGCGCCTGTGCGCGGCGCGGGGCGTGCCGGGAGCTGTAGTCCAGCGCGCGGGGCATGCCGGGACGGCACTTCCTGTGGGTCCGCCCGGGACCGGGGAGACTTTTCCGCCTCCTTTTCCCGCTTTTTTCCTTCCTTTTCCTCCTCTTTTTTCCCCTCTTGTTCTTCCTCCTCCCGCTCTGCTTCTCCCCCTCCGCCTGCCACTATCCCCCCCTTTGCGGTGCCGCTTCCCGCTGCGCTTGAAGCTCCTCTTCCTCCTCCTCCACTTCCTCTTCCTGCTTCTTTCACTTTGTTTTGCTTTCCGCTCTCCCATTTCCGTTCCCATTCCTGAATTTTCCCTTTTTTTCCCCTTTCCCATTCCCATTTCTGTATTTTTCCTCTTTTCCTCTTTCCTTTTCCCATTCACACTCCCATTTCTGCATTTCCCCTTTCCCATTTCTGAATCTTCCCGTTTTCCTTTTCCCATTCCCATTTCTGCATTTCCCCCTTTCCCTTTCCCATTCTCATTTCTTTATTTTCTCTCTTTTCCCGTTCCCGTATTTCCTTTCCCCTTTCCATTCCCATTTCTTTATTTCTCTTTTCCCATCCTTGTATTTCCTTTTTCTGTTTCTGTTTCCCATTTCTTTTTTTTCCCTCTTTTCCCATTCCTGTATTTCCTTTTTCCCTTTCCCATTCCCATTTCCCTCTTTCCCGTCTTTTCCCATTCCTGTATTTCCCATTCTCATTCCCCTCTTTCCCCTCTCTCCCCATCCCTGTATTTCCTTTTTCCCTTTCCCATTTTCCTCTTTCCCCTTTTTTCCCATTCTTGTATTTCCCATTCCCATTTCTTTATTTCCCCTCTTTCCCCATCCCTGTATTTCCTTTTTCCCTCTCCCATTTTCCTCTTTCCCCTTTTTTCCCATTCCTGTATTTCCCATTCCCATTTCTTTATTTCCTCTCTTTCCCCATCCCTGTATTTCCTTTTTCTCTCTCCCACTCCCATTTTCCTCTTTCCCCTCTTTTCCCATCCCTGTATTTCCCACTCCAATTTCCCTCTTTCCTCTCCTTTCCCATTCCCGTATTTCTTTTCCCCTTTCCCACTCCCATTTCCCTCTTTCTCCTCTTTTCCTATCCCTGTATTTCCCTTTCCCTTTCCCATTTTCCTTTTTCCCCATCCCTGTATTTCCTTTTTTCCTTTCTTATTTCCATTTCTCTATTTCCCCTCTTTCCCCTCTTTCCCTTCTTTCTCCATCCCTGTATTTCCCTTTCCCCTTTCCCTCTTTCCCCTCCCCGGTTCCCCGTCCCCGGTTCCCCGGTGGTCCCAGTCCCCGTTCCCTCCCCTTCCCCGTTCCCTCCCCGGTGGTCCCAGTCCCCGTTCCCTCCCCTTCCCCTTCCCCGTTCCCCGGTGGTCCCAGTCCCCGGTCACTCCCCTTCCCCGTTCCCTCCCCGGTGGTCCCAGTCCCCGTTCCCTCCCCTTCCCCTTCCCCGTTCCCCGGTGGTCCCAGTCCCCGTTCCCTCCCCTTCCCCGTTCCCTCCCCGGTGGTCCCAGTCCCCGTTCCCTCCCCTTCCCCTTCCCCGTTCCCCGGTGGTCCCAGTCCCCGGTCACTCCCCTTCCCCGTTCCCTCCCCGGTGGTCCCAGTCCCCGTTCCCTCCCCTTCCCCTTCCCCGTTCCCCGGTGGTCCCAGTCCCCGGTCACTCACCTTCCCCGTTCCCTCCCTGGTCCCCGTCACGGTCCCAGTCCCCGTTCCCTCCCCTTCCCCTTCCCCGTTCCCTCCCCGGCTGTCCCAGTCCCCGGTCACTCACCTTCCCCGTTCCCTCCCCGGTTCCCCGGTGGTCCCAGTCCCGGTCACTCACCTTCCCCGGTCACTCACCTTCCCCGTTCCCTCCCCGGTTCCCCAGTGCTCCCAGTCCCCGGTCACTCACCTTCCCCGTTCCCTGTCACGGTCCCAGTCCCCGGTCCCTCACCTTCCCCGTTCCCTCCCCGGTTCCCCGGTGGTCCCAGTCCCCGGTCCCTCACCTTCCCCGTTCCCTCCCCGGTTCCCCTGGCTGTCCCAGTCCCCGGTCACTCACCATCCCCGGTTCCCCGGTGGTCCCAGTCCCTGGTCACTCACCTTCCCCGTTCCCTGTCACGGTCCCAGTCCCCGGTCACTCACCTTCCCCGTTCCCTCCCCGGTGGTCCCAGTCCCCGGTCCCTCACCTTCCCCGGTCACTCACCTTCCCCGTTCCCTCCCCTCCCTCTGGAGCAGCAGCTGCACCGGAGCCGCCCCGGGAGTTTCCCGGCCGGGGAGGGAGGATGAAGCTTCTGGAGAATTCCAGCTTCGAGGCCATCAACTCCCAGCTGACCGTGGAGACCGGCGACGCCCACATCATCGGCAGGTCCGGCCCGGGAGGGCCCTGGGAACCTGGGAATCTGGGAATGCTGGGCTGGGAATCTGGGAATGCTGGGCTGGGAACCTGGGAATGCTGCCCTGAGAAGCTGGGAATGCTGGGCTGGAAATCTGGGAATGCTGGGCTGGAAAGGCCCTGGGAACCTGGGAATGCTGGGCTGGGAACCTGGGAATGTTGGGCTGGGAACCTGGGAATGCTGCCCTGGGAACCTGGGAATGCTGCCCTGGAAATCTGGGAATGCTGCCCTGGAAATCTGGGAATGCTGGGCTGGAAATCTGGGAATGCTGGGCTGGGAACCTGGGAATGCTGCCCTGGGAAAGCCCTGGGAACCTGGGAGTGCTGGCCCTGGGAATGTGGGAATGCTGCCCTGGGAACCTGGGAATGCTGGCCTGGAAAAGCCCTGGGAACCTGGGAATGGTGCCCTGGGAATCTGGGAATGTTGCCCTGGGAGAGCTCTGGGAACCTGGGAATGCTGGCCCTGGAAAGGCTCTGGAAACCTGGGAATGTTGCCCTGGAAAGGCTCTGGGAATGCTGGCCCTGGAAAAGCTCTGGGAATGCTGCCCTGGGAGAGTTCTGGGAACCTGGGAATGCTGCCCTGGGAACCTGGGAATGCTGGCCCTGGGAAAACTCTGGGAACCTGGGAATGCTGCCCTGGAAAGCTTTGGGAATCTGGGAATGCTGCCCTGGAAAAGCTCTGGGAACCTGGATATGCTGCCCTGGGAATCTGGGAATGCTGGCCCTGGAAAAGCTCCAGGAATCTGGGAATTCTGTCTCTGAGAATCTGGGAATTCTGTTTTTGGGAATCTGGGAATTCTGTCCCCATGAAACCTGGGAATTCTGCCCTGGGAAACTGGGAATACTGCCCCCCCCTGAAACCTGGGAATCTGGGAATGCTGCTCAGTGGAAAGTTCAGGCAGTCTGGGAATTTTGTCCCCATGAAACCTGGGAATCTGGGAATTTTGCCTTGGGAAATGCTCCAGGAATCTGGGAGTGTTGCCCCGGGAGCATCGGGAACGCTGCCCCGGGAAAAGCTCAGAATCTGGGAATGCTGTCCCCCCCAAAACCCAGGAATGCTGCCCCAGGAATCCGGGAATTCTGCTCTGGGAAATCTGGGAATCTAGGAATGCTGCCCTGGGAAACCTGGGAGCCTTGGGACAGCTCCTGCTATTCCAGGGCTGGAGCAGCCCCAGATTCTCTGGGAATGCCATCCCAAAACCCCAGCATTCCATGGGAAGCCATTCCTTGGTCCTGTTCCTCCAGCCTTTGCCCTAAACCTTTCTTGGGCTCTCCCAGGAATGCCCTGGAAAACGCCCTGGGAGGGGCTCTGGGATTCCCCTGGAAAAGGCCTTGGGGGGCTCTGGGATCCCTGGGATTCCCCTTGGAAAAGGCTGTGGGAGAGTTTCTGGGCTCCCCTGGGAGGGGTTTTGGGATCTCTGGGTTCCCTTGGGAGGGGTTTTGGGATCTCTGGGATCCCTTGGGAGGGGTTTTGGGATCTCTGGGATCCCTTGGGAGGGGTTTTGGGATCTCTGGGATCCCACAGGATCAAGACCTACTCGTGCAAGTTGGCCGGGATTGACAGGGATCCCCTGGGAGGGTTTCTGGGACCCCCCGGGAGGGTTCCTGGGGTCTCTGGGATCCCCCTGGGAAGGTTTCTGGGATCTTCTGGGAGGGTTCCTGGGATCCCTGGGAGGGTTTTTGGGGGTCTCTGAGATCCCAGTGTGGGTTTTTGGGATCTCTGGGAGGGTCTCTGGGATCCCTGGGAGGGTTTTTGGGGTCTCTGGGATCCCTGGGAGGGTTTTTGGGGTCTCTGAGATCCCAGTGTGGGTTTTTGGGGTCTCTGGGATCCCTGGGAGGGTGTTTGGGGTCTCTGGGGTCCCGCAGGATCGAGAGCTACTCGTGCAAGCTGGTGGGCATCGACAGGGATCCCCTGAGAGGGTTCCTGGGGTCTCTGGGATCCCTGGGAGAGTTTTTGGGGTCTTTGGGGTCCCTGGGAGGGTCTCTGGGATCCCTGGGAGGGTTTTTGGGATCTCTGGGGTCCCAGTGAGGGTGTTTGGGGTCTTTGGGGTCCCTGGGAGGGTTTCTGGGGTCCCAGTGAGGGTTTTTGGGGTCTCTGGGGTCCCTGGGAGGGTTTCTGAGGTCCCAGTGAGGGTGTTTGGCATCTCTGGGGTCCCGCAGGATCGAGAGCTACTCGTGCAAGCTGGCGGGCATCGACAAGCAGCTCTTCAAGCAGTTCTGCCAGGAGGGGCAGCCCCACGCGCTGGAGGCGCTGAGCCCGCCCCAGAGCTCCGGCCTCAGCCCCGGCAGGTGGGAACTGGGGAAACTGGGGAAACTGGGGAAACTGGGATGGAGGCGCTGAGCCCGCCCCAGAGCTCCGGCCTCAGCCCCGGCAGGTGGGAACTGGGGAAACTGGGGAAACTGGGATGGGAACTGAGAACTGGGATGGAGGCGCTGAGCCCGCCCCAGAGCTCCGGCCTCAGCCCCGGCAGGTGGGAACTGGGGAAACTGGGATGGGAAACTGGGAACTGGGATGGAGGCGCTGAGCCCGCCCCAGAGCTCCGGCCTCAGCCCCGGCAGGTGGGAACTGGGGAAACTGGGGAAACTGGGAACTGGGAACTGGGAACTGGGATGGAGGCCCTGAGCCCGCCCCAGAGCTCCGGCCTCAGCCCCGGCAGGTGGGAACTGGGAACTGGGATGGGAACTGGGAAACTGGGGTGGGAACTGGGATGGGAACTGGGAACTGGGATGGGAACTGGGGTTGGAACTGGGGTGGAGGCCCTGAGCCTGCCCCAGAACTCCGGCCTCAACCCTGGCAGGTGGGAAACAGGAACTGGGAAACTGGGATGGGAAACTGGGAAACTGGGATGGGAACTGGGAAACTGGGATGGGAACTGGGAATTGGGAACTGGGGTGGGAACTGGGGTGGAGGCCCTGAGCCCGCCCCAGAGTTCCGGCCTCAGCCCTGGCAGGTGGGAAACTGGGAACTGGAATTGTGGGCACTGGGAACTGGGCAACTGGGGTGGGGACTGGGAAATTGGGAAAATGGGGTGGGAACTGGGAAACTGGGATTGTGGGCACTGGGTTCATGGGATGGGCACTGGGATCGTGGAATTGGCACCAGGATGGACCAGCCCTGGGATCAGCCCGGGATCTCTGGGATCAGCTCTGGGAGTTTGGGATCAGCCCCAGGGGCTGCTCTGGAATTGTGGGATTGGCCCCAGGAGCGCTGTCCCCCAGTGTCCCTCTGGTGACACTGGTGACATTCCCAGGCAGGGGGAGGGCCTGCTCAGTGACACTGGTGACACTGGTGTCCCTGTGGTGACACTGTTGTCCCCCAGGCAGAGGGAGGGCTTGCTCAGTGACCCTGGTGACACTGGTGACGTTCCCAGGCAGGGGGAGGGCCTGCTGAGTGACATGGTGGCACTGTGGTGACACTGGTGTCCCTGTGGTGACACTGGTGACATTCCCAGGCAGGGGGAGGGCCCGCTCAGCGACACTGGTGTCCCTGTGGTGGCGCTGGTGGCACTGTGGTGACACTGTTGTCCCCCAGGCAGGGGGAGGGCCGCTCAGCGACACTGGTGACCCTGGTGTCCCTGTGGTGACCCTGGTGACACTGGTGACATTCCCAGGCAGGGGGAGGGCCCGCTCAGCGACACTGGTGACACTGTGGTGTCCCTGTGGTGACACTGGTGACACTGTGGTGACACTGGTGACACTGTGGTGTCCCTGTGGTGACACTGGTGACACTGGTGACACTGTGGTGTCCCTGGTGACACTGGTGACGTTCCCAGGCAGGGGGAGGGCCCGCTCAGTGACACTGGTGGCACTGGTGTCCCTGTGGTGGCACTGGTGTCCCTGTGGTGACATTGTTGTCCCCAGGCAGGGGGAGGGCCCGCTCAGTGACACTGGTGACACTGTGGTGTCCCTGTGGTGACACTGGTGTCCCCCAGGCAGGGGGAGGGCCCGCTCAGCGACACTGGTGACACTGTGGTGTCCCTGTGGTGACCCTGGTGTCCCTGTGGTGACCCCAGTGTCCTTTTGGTGTCCCTGGTGACATTGGTGACATTCCCAGGCAGGGGGAGGGGCCGCTCAGCGACACTGGTGACCCTGTGGTGTCCCTGTGGTGACACTGGTGACACTGGTGACACTGTGGTGTCCCTGTGGTGACACTGGTGACACTGTGGTGTCCCTGTGGTGACCCCGGTGACCCTGGTGACACTGTTGTCCCCCAGGCAGGGGGAGGGCCCGCTCAGCGACACGTGCAGCCGCAAGACGCTGTTCTACCTGATCGCCACCCTGAACGAGGCCTTCCGGCCCGACTACGACTTCAGCGCCGCCAAGAGCCACGAGTTCAGCCGCGAGCCCAGCCTCAACTGGGTACTGGGACGGACTGGGAGGGACTGGGAATGACTGGGGGGGCCTGGGAGAGCCACGAGTTCAGCCGCGAGCCCAGCCTCAACTGGGTACTGGGAAGGACTGGGAGGGACTGGGATGGGACTGGGAGGGACTGGGAGAGCCGCGAGTTCAGCTGGGAGCCCAGCCTCAACTGGGTACTGGGAGGGACTGGGAATGACTGGGATGGGATTGGGAGAGCCACAAGTTCAGCCGTGAGCCCAGCCTCAATTGGGTACTGGGGGCACTGGGAGGGACTGGGATGGACTGGGAATGACTGGGGGGGCCTGGGAGAACCGCGAGCCCAGCTGGGCGAGTACCAGCTGGGTACTGGGACAGACTGAGAGGGACTGGGGGGGACTGGGATGGGCTGGGAGAGCCACGAGTTCAGCTGCGAGCCCAGCCTCAACTGGGTACTGGGGGCACTGGGAGGGACTGGGATAGGGGTGGGATGGACTGGGAGTGCCACGAGTTCAGCCGTGAGCCCAGCCTCAACTGGGTATGGATTGGGGGTACTGGATGGGACTGGGAGAGGCACAGGTTCCCCTGTGAGCTCAGCCTGAGCTGAGTACGTACTGGGAGGGACTGGGATGGGACTGGGAGAGGCACAGGTTCCCTTGTGAGCTCAGCCTGAACTGGGTACGTACTGGGATGGGACTGGGAGAGGTACAGGTCCCCCTGTGAGCTCAGCCTGAGCTGGGTACGTACTGGGAGGGACTGGGATGGGACTGGGAGAGGCAGAGGTTCCCCTGTGAGCTCAGCCTGAGCTGGGTGCAGAGCATGGAGCGGGGTGGGGTCACCTGGACTCACCTGGGGGAGCAGGAGCAGGCCGGGCTTGGAGCAGGAGGAACCCTCAGACTCCAGACTCATCCAGGCTGGCCCTGCACATGGCCAGGGATGGGGCAGTTGCAGCTTCTCTGGGAGTCCTTTCCATCCCTTCCCTGCTCCCAGAGTGAGGAATTGCTTCTCCAAATCCCCCATCCTGCTGCAGTTGGAAACAGCATTCCCTGGCCCTGGGGGGCTGCTCTGTGCCCGTGCCCACTCCCCTGGAGCCCCTTCAGTCCCTGCAGGCTCCGTCCAGCCTGGCCTTGGGCACTCCTGGGCCGGCCCTGTTCCTGTGTCACCCATTCCCGGGCCAGCCCCATTCCCATTTCCATGTCCCTCGTCCCTATTCCTGTTCCTGGGCCAGCCCCGTTCCCATTTCCAAGTCCCTCGTTCCTATTCTGTTCCCAGGCCAGCCCTGTTCCCATGTCCCACATTCCCCTTCCCGTGTCCCTTGTCCTGGTTCCTGTGTTCTCTGTCCCCATTCCTGTGTGCCCCGTTCCTGTGTCCCCCATCCCCATTTCTATGTCCTTTGTCCCCCTTTCTGTGTCCCTCATTCTCGTTCCCCTGCCCCTCATCCCCATTCCCATGTCCCCCGTCCCCGTGTCCCTCGTCCTGGATCCCATGTTCCCCATCCCTGATCCCATGTCCCTTGTTCTCAATCCCATGTGCTACACCCTGATCCCATGTCCCTTGTTCCCAATCCCATGTGCTACACCCTGATCCCATGTCCCTTGTCCTGTTGCTGGGTCCCGGGTGGTGAATGCCGTGAACTGCAGCCTCTTCTCGGCCGTGTGCAAGGATTTCATCCTCGTTCCAGTGTCCCTTGTCCCCAATCCCATGTCCCCTGTCCTCGCTCCATGTCCTCTGTCCCATCCCAGGTGGTGAATGCCGTGAACTGCAGCCTCTTCTTGGCCGTGCACGAGGATTTCATCCCCATTCGGTGCCCCCTGTCCCATGTCCCCTGTCCCCAATCCTATGTCCCCTGTCCCCATTCCATGTCCCCTGTCCCTGTTCCATGTCCCCTGTCCCATCCCAGGTGGTGAATGCCGTGAACTGCAGCCTCTTCTTGGCCGTGCACGAGGATTTCATCCCTGTTCCGTGTCCCCTGTCCCCGTTCCATGTCCCCTGTCCCTGATCCATGCCCCCTGTCCCTGTCCCATGTCCCCTGTCCCCAATCCCATGTCCCCTGTCCCCGTTCCATGTCCCCTGTCCCCGTTCCAGGTGGTGAATGCTGTGAACTGCAGCCTCTTCTCGGCCGTGTGCAAGGATTTCATCCTCGTTCCAGTGTCCCTTGTCCCCAGTCCCATGTCCCCTGTCCCCGTTCCATGTCCCCTGTCCCCGTTGCAGGTGGTGAATGCCGTGAACTGCAGCCTGTTCTCGGCCGTGCGTGAGGATTTCACCCCTGTTCCATGTCCCCTGTCCCCAATCTCATGTCCCCTGTCCCTGTTCCATGTCCCCTGTCCCCATTCCATGTCCCCTGTCCCCATTGCATGTCCCCTGTCCCCGCTCCATGTCCCCTGTCCCCGTTGCAGGTGGTGAATGCCGTGAACTGCAGCCTGTTCTCGGCCGTGCGCGAGGATTTCATCCCTGTCCCATGTCCCCTGTCCCCATTCCATGTCCCCTGTCCCCATTCCATGTCCCCTGTCCCCAATCTCATGTCCCCTGTCCCCGTTCCATGTCCCCTGTCCCTGTTCCATGTCCTCTGTCCCCGTCCCATGTCCCCTGTCCCCATTCCATGTCCCCTGTCCCCGTTGCAGGTGGTGAATGCCGTGAACTGCAGCCTGTTCTCGGCCGTGCGCGAGGATTTCAAGGCGCTGAAGCCGCTGCTGTGGGACGCGGTGGATGAGGAGATCTGCCTGGCCGAGTGTGACATCTACAGGTACGGGGCCACCTGGGGCTGGCCCTGGCCCATCTTGGGGGATCTGACCCCTCCTGAGGGATCCCAGCCTTTCCTGATCTCGGGGGCTCCTGACCCTGCCTGAGGGATCCTGACCCATCCCAGGGGATCTGACGCCTCCTGAGGGATCTGACTCTTCCTGAGGGATCCCAGCCTTTCCTGATCCCGGGGGATCCTGACCCTGCCTGAGGGATCCTGGCCCTGCCCAATCCCCAGGGATTCCAGCTCTTCCTGAGGGATTCCGGCCCTGCTCGATCCTGAGGGATCCTGGCCACTCCTGATCCCCAGGGATCCTGGCCCTGCGCGACCCTGGGGGATCCCAGCCCTTCCTGATCCCTGGGTTCCTGGCCCTTCGTGAAGGATTCCAGTCCTTCCCAATCTCCAGGGATCCCAGCCCTGCCCGGTCCTCGGGGATCCCAGCGCTTCCCAATTCCGGAGGATCCCTGTCCTTCCCAATCCTGAGGTATCCTGGCCCTTCCTGATCCCTGGGGATCCCAGTCCTTCCCCATCCAGAGGGATCCCAGCCCTTATCCTGAGCAATTCCAGCCTTTCCCAAGGGATCCTGGCCCTTCCCAAGAGATTTTGACCGTTCCCTAGAGGTTGAGGCCCTTTCTGTGGAATTCTAGCCCTTCCTGAGGGATTCTGGCCCTTCCCCATGGAATTCTGGCTCTTTCTGTGGAGTTCCAGCTGTTTGCCATGCAATTCTGGCCTTTTCCCATGGAATTCTAGCCCTTTTTGAGGGATTCTGGCAGTTCCTGAGGGATTCTTGCTGTTTCCCATGGAATTCTGCCCTTTCTCGGGGAATTCTGCCCCTGGACAGGCATTTTTTCCATAAAAAGTGCTGTTTTGGGTGTGAGGAACGGCCAGAGCAGGGCAGGTGTTGCTATCATGGGGAGGACCTGGGGTTGCCATCGTTTCCCAACCCCTCGGAATTCCCAGTCTCATAAATTCCCAATCCCTGGGATTCCCAACCCCGAGAGATTTGGGTGTTCCCTCTTCCTGATCCAGCTGGGATTTAGGGATGTCCTGGACACAGCCGGAGTGGGGTTGGTGTCACTGCCACAGAGCTTCTGCCACCTGCTTCCATCCCTTTGGGATTCCCAACCCCTGGAATTCCCAATCCCTGGGAATTGGCATCCCAGTCCCTGTCCCCTCTCCTCACGGCAGCCAGGATTTGGAGTGGCTTTCCCACTTTTCCTGTGCTCAGTCCCATCCAGGCCATTTGCACTTCTCCTGTCCTTAATCCCATCCAGGCTTTTCCCACTTTTCCCATTCCCCAGTCTTGTGGTTTCCCCAGTCCCGTTACTTTCCCACTTTTCCTGTCCCCAATCCTATGATTTTCCCACTTTTTCATTCCCCAGTCCCGAGCCTTTCCCACTTTTCTGTCCCAAATCCCATCGTGGCCTTTCCCACGTTTCCTGTCCCCAATCCCATCCCGAGCCTTTCCCATGTTTCCTGTTCCCAATCCTGAGCATTTTCCACTTTTCCCATTCCCCATCCCGTGGCATTCCCACTTTTCCTGTCCCCCATCCCGTGACATTCCCACTTTTCCCAATCCCATGACATTGCCCTTTTTCCTGTCCCCATCCTGTGATATTCCCACTTTTCCCTGTGCTGTGATGTTTCCACTTTTCCTGTCTCCCACCCCGTGACATTCCCACTTTTCCTGTCCCCACCCTGTGACATTCCCACTTTTCCCACCCTGTAACATTCCCACTTTTCCCAATCCCATGACATTGCCCTTTTTCCTGTCCCCATCCTGTGATATTCCCACTTTTCCCTGTCCTGTGATGTTTCCACTTTTCCTGTCTTCCACCCCGTGACATTCCCACTTTTCCTGTCCCCACCCTGTGACATTCCCACTTTTCCTGTCCCCACCCCGTGCCATTCCCACTTTTCCCACCCCGTGACATTCCCACTTTTCCCAATCCCGTGACATTCCCACTTTTCCCACCCTGTAACATTCCCACTTTTCCCAATCCCATGACATTGCCATTTTTCCTGTCCCCATCCTGTGACATTCCCACTTTTCCCTGTCCTGTGATGTTTCCACTTTTCCTGTCTCCCACCCCGTGACATTCCCACTTTTCCTGTCCCCACCCCGTGCCATTTCCACTTTTCCCACCCCGTGACATTCCCACTTTTCCCAATCCCGTGCCATTCCCGCTTTTCCCAATCCTGTGACATTCCCACTTTTCCTGTCTCCCATCCCATGCCATTCCCACTTTTCCCAATCCCGTGACATTCCCACTTTTCCCTGTCCTGTGACATTCCCACTTTTCCCAATCCCGTGCCATTCCCACTTTTCCCCTTCCCGTGCCATTCCCACTTTTCCCCTTCCCGTGCCATTCCCACTTTTCCCAATCCCATTCCCACTTTTCCCAATCCCATTCCCACTTTTCCCCTTCCCGTGCCATTCCCGCTTTTCCCCATCCCGTGACATTCCCACTTTTCCCGGTCCCAGCTACAACCCCGACCTGGACTCGGACCCCTTCGGGGAGGACGGCAGCCTCTGGTCCTTCAATTACTTCTTCTACAACAAGAGGCTGAAGAGGATCGTCTTCTTCACCTGCCGCTCCATCAGGTCAGGGGCGTGCCCGGAATTCTGGGGCCATTCCCAAGGGGATTCCTGCAATTCCAGGGGCCATTCCCCAGGGGATTCCCCAAAATTGCGGGGGGGCATTCTCCAGGGGATTCCCTGAAATTCTGGAGGGCATTCGTGAGGCGATTCCCCAAAATCCTGGGGGCATTCTTGAGGGGATTCCTGGGGCCCTTCCTGAGGGGATTCCCCAGAATTCCAGGGGGTGTTTCTGAGGGGATTTCCAGGGGATGTTCCCGAGGGGGTTTTCTGGAATTCCTGGGGTCATTCCTGAGGGGTTTCCCCAGAATTCCAGGGGCCATTCCCAGGGAGATTCCAGGGTCCATTCCCAAGGGGATTCCCAGAATTCCAGGACCTGTTCCCAGGGGGATTCCCAGAATTCCAGGGGCTGTTCCCGGGGGGATTCCCTGGAATTTTGGCCCTTCCTGCAGCGGCTACGCCTACACCCGGCCGGACACCGGGACCGAGCTGGACATGGACCTGGGCGAGGGCGACGCCGAGAAGGGCGACAGCGGCGACCCCGAGGGCGGCGGCATCGAGGAGGACAGGTGGGCGGGGCGGGGCGGGGCAGGTGGGCGTGGCCACGGGAGAGGCAAGTGACCCTCCCTGTCCTCGTTCCAGGCTGCAGGTGATGTGCATGTGAGATTCCCGGCGGGATCCGAGACACCGGGAACAGAACCGGCAACGGAACCGGCAATGGGACTGGAAATGGACTGGGAACGGAACCGGGACCGGGAACGGAACCGGGACCGGAACCGGGACTGAGAACGGAACCGGGACCGGAACCGGGACTGGGAACGGGACCGGGAACGGAACTGGGACTGGGAATGGAACCAGCACCGGAACCGGCACCGGAACCAGCACCGGGAACGGAACTGGGACTGGGAACGGAACCAGCACCGGAACCAGCACCGGGAACGGAACCGGCACCAGGAACAGAACTGGGACCGGGAACAGAACCGGCACTGGGAACGGAACTGGGACTGGGAATGAGCACTGGGAATGGAACCAGGAATAAAACCAGCACTAGGAAAGGAACCAGGAATGGAACCAGAATTGGGAATGGAACCAGGAGCAGAACTGGCACCAGGAAAGGAACCAGGAATAGAACCAGCACTGGGAACAGAACCAGGAGCAGAACTGGCGCCAGGAAAGGAACCAGGAACGGAACCAGGACTGGCAACCAAACCAGCAACGGCACCGGGAATGGAGCCAGGAACAGAAGCGGGAAAGGACCCGGCCCTGTCCTGGCGCTGCTGGTCCTTCCTGAGCCGTGTCCCCCCCGGTGTCACGGTGTCCCCACGTCCCTCCCTGGACACTGGAGCCCCCCAGGAATCCCGGAGCCCCGGAAGCTTCGCTGCACTTTATGGCTCCTGCCCTCGGCTGCACTGATCCCCGTCCCGCCTGCCCAGGCTCCTGACGGGCTCCATCCGTCCGTCCCGGCCCTGCTCGGGGCAAAACCCCAAATCCCGCCCCCAGGGACTGCCCCCCCCGGCCCCCCTCCTGAGTCCGTGTGTTTCAAGAGTTTGGCTTTGCTCTCCGTCTGCTCCAGCTCTGCTTTTCCTGCTGGGAGCTCACCTGGGCCAGGTGAGCCCCGTGCCTGAGGCTGGCGGGGCCCAGCTGCGCCTCCCCTGGGATCTGGGTCTGGATCTGGGGGATCTGGGTCTGGGAGATGTGGGTCTGGGTCTGGATCAGGGGGATCTGGGTCTGGATCTGGGTCTGGGTCTGGGTCTGGATCAGGGGGATCTGGATTGGAGGGATCTCACCTGCACCTGCCTTGGGATCCAGAGCAGGGATCTCACCTGGGCCAGGTGAGCCCCGTGCCTGAGGCTGGCGGGGCCCAGCTGCACCTCCCCTGGGATCTGGGTCTGGATCAGGGGGATCTGGATCTGGGTCTGGATCAGGGGGAAGTCACCTGCACCTGTCTTGGGATCCAGAGCAGGGATCTCACCTGGGCCAGGTGAACCCCGTGCCTGAGGCTGGCGGGGCCCAGCTGCGCCTCCCCTGGGATCTGGGTCTGGATCTGGGTCTGGATCAGGGGGATCTGGGTCTGGATCAGGGGGATCTGGGTCTGGATCTGGGTCTGGATCAGGGGGATCTCACCTGCACCTGCCTTGGGATCTGGGTCTGGATCAGGAGGATCTGGGTCTGGGTCTCGATCAGGGGTCCCACCTGCGCCTCCCTTGGGATCTGGGGGATCCCATACCTGCACCTTCCTTGAGATCTGGATGAGGGGGTCCCAACTGAGCCCTCTGTGGGAAGCGAATTCTGGTGGAATTTTAGAATAGAGGGGTCCCACCTCCCTTAGGATCTGGATCAAGGGGTCCATGGGAAGCAAATTCCAGTGGAGTTCTGGAATAGGGGGGATCCCATCTCCTTTGGGATCTGGGATCTGGAACGTGGTGGGGGTCCTACCTGCACCTCCTTTGGGATCTGGAGTGAGGGGTCCCATCTTCAGCCTCCGTGCGAAATTGAATTCCAGTGGAATTTGGGAGCGGGGGAGTTCCACTCTCATCCTGGAGGGTATCTGGATCAGGAGAGTCCCCGACCCCCCTGACTGCTCCAGGTGCAGATTCCGGGGTCTGATTCTGGCCCTGTTCCCACTCCGGATCCAGGGTCCAGCTGGCCACGCACAAGGAGGGGCCACTGAGCCCCCCCCAAAGCCCCTCTGCCCGTCCAGTTGGGGGCAGTTCTTTGGGGATCCTGCTGTTCCTACCAGCAGCTCTCCCAGCCCCAGAAAGTCAGTTTGTGCTCCCCCAAATTCCCTGGGGGGATTGCCCCAGCTCCTTCATTGCCACTAAACTCCCCCTGGAAAGTTGGAATTCTGCCCCGCTGCAGTGTCCTGGCAATAAAGGATTTCTGGGATTTTCCCCCACTTCCTGGGGGATCCCCCTGGGATGTCGCTGTTACCACGGGGAGGGTCCTGGCCCCAGATGGGGTGTGGGACCTCATGGGTTGGGGTCTGTGGGGTGCCTCAGCCCCGCTTTATCCTCTGCTTTATCCCTTTATCCTCTGCTTTAACATCAATTTTCTCCTCTTCACGCTTTATTTCCTGT
Organism: Fringilla coelebs; assembly: GCF_963513975.1. Taxonomy (NCBI): domain Eukaryota; kingdom Metazoa; phylum Chordata; class Aves; order Passeriformes; family Fringillidae; genus Fringilla; species Fringilla coelebs. The sequence goes on along the minus strand of NC_140028.1, from coordinate 749,280 downwards.
TTTCACGGAGTCTCAGGGTGGTCTGGGTTTGGAGGGACATTAAGGACCGTGTTGTTCATCCCCTTCCACTATCCCAGGCTGCTGCCAGCCCTGTCCAGCCAGGCCTTGGACACTCCCAGGGATGGGGCAGCCACAGCTTCTCTGGGAAATCTGTTCCAGCTCCACAGGCAGGAATTCTTTCCCAAGATCCCATCCATCCCTGCCCTCTGGCAGTGGGAAGCCATTCTGCCTTGTGCTGTCACTCCAAGCCCTGTTCAAAGTCACCAGAAGAGGATCAGGTGGGGGAAAATGAGAAGGAAACTCCTGGGTTTAGCTAAATCTGGTTTAATAATTAACAGTTGTAGACCCCTCACCTCCACTGTAGGAGACCACTAATTTTACTCTCCCTACTGGAACTGGAATTTCAGGCTCTAAAGTGACATCTGAGAGTCAGAGACTTGGCAGTTCCTGTGGATTGTGGAGGATAACCATGGATGCCAGGGGTGGAGGAGCCTAGGGGGTCTTGCTGGACCTTGTAAAATGTCTTTGAAAGATAAAATATCTGCCAAGTGTTGCTACAGAGCGCGACATGGCACAAAGCACCAAGACTCCATCGGAAGGGTGCATAGGAGAGATTTATTATAGCAACATGTTGCTTTTATAGGTTTTCAAGATATTTACATTTACTTACCAGACACATTCACTGCCCATTGGTCATAAGAAGGAAAGAGAGTTCTCAGTAGGTGAACAAGGAGCCACGTCATTCTGTGAGCCAGCTAGAGTCCGTATCTTTTAACTTTCTCTCCTTCATCTCATCGCCATGGGGATAGCCTTGGTGTCTTCCTCGAGAGAAATACAGGGCTTTCCTTATCAGGAGGCCTTTGCTGGCTCACAAGAACAGCGCAAAATTTCTTTGCTACATAGCCACAATCGTCTGCTGGCTGGACGGGGCTGAACTGGGCCACACAGGGACACCTGATGAGGTTTCTATTACCTGATACACAAATGGGTCACCTGAGAACTGTTGTCTTTTTACCCTTTCCTCTTAAGCCTTGTATTGGGCGCCAAGAAGTGTCTTGGTTTAAGTGATAAATGCCCAGAAAGGCAGGAACCTTCCTGGAGTGGAAAGAGAAGACCCCTCTCTCCAAACCAGTGTAACTCCGAAAATTATGTGGCTTTCAGGCAAAAAGGTAGGAAAAGGAATAACTATTTTTTACTAGGAAATATAAAATCCAGAAGAGAACAAACAACACAAGAGCAGGTGTTTCCCACCTGCTCAGCACCCGTTTCTGTTCAGGTGTGGTTGGGATGGGACTATGGCCAGCAGGGGCTGCTGCAGTGATGGAGTCATGGCCAGCAGGGTGGCACTGTGGGGAGGGACTGTCCTGGTTTAGGGCAAATTTGGGAGAAAATCTTAAAAAGGAGGCGCCTCCAGAAAGCAAACCCACATGTCCCCTCTGCCCAACTGGTTCGGGAAGGATTCCTTGGAGAGAAGTGGAAAGAACCTGTTTATTTAACAGGCACAGCACCCCCCAGCACACAAAATGAACAATACCAGATGGCATCACTCGTTCATCACTCTGAAAATTATGACAAATTCAGAAAGTCTCTCCTGGGGTGGTTAAGACAGTTATCAGTCCCTCTGGCGCTGGGGCAGCTGCTGCAGCCACAGGGTGCAAACTCTCGGTGTTCCTGTCCAGAGCAGGTTCGAGTAGGTCCAAAAAAGGAAAGGAGAAACAGTCCAGCAAGAAATTAGGATTGTTTAGCTAAACTAACTAATGAGCAGAAGCAAGAGAAAGCAGAAGCAAAGCAGAAGCGAGAGCATAGCGAATAGCTATGCAAAAAGCAAAAGCAGCACCACGTACTGCCCTGTCTGTCTGTCCCGCCGGCCGTGGGGGAGCGGCTGATAGCAAAACCAAAACAAAACATTCCCTCTTCAGAGCCAGTCTGGAAGGCACAGAACAGAACATCCAGCACCAACAGAGCGATGGATGGGGATACAAACAGCAGAACGTCACCCATGGCCAGCAGGGGGCGCTGCAGTGATGGACTCACAGCCAGCAGGGGGCGCTGCAGTGATGGACTCACAGCCAGCAGGGGGCGCTGTGGTGGCTCTGCTGAGGGGACAGGTAGGGGGTGGTGATCCCAAAGGTGGGGGTGGTGATCCCCACAGTGGGTGTGGCAATCCCCATAATGGGCGTGGTGATCCCCATGGTGGGTGTGGCAATCCCCATAATGGGTGTGGCGATCCCCACAGTGGGTGTGGCGATCCCCACTGTCCGGCTCAGCTGTTGTCTGTCTCTGTCCAGACACGCGTAGGATGGTTCCTTCCGATCAGGCTTCAAAGGACGAGGCTGGACTCTCAGGTTTTTGGTCTTCAAGGTTGTTTATTATTTCTTATCTACAAAGTTTTCTCTCTGCCCAGTCGGGATCTCACCAGCAAGGCAGCCAAAGGCACTCTGACCACCCACAGGGCAGTCGTGTCTTTTTATAACAAAAACTACGTAAATCTTATTTACCTTTTGTCCCCAATACTTATCATTCTTATTAGCAAGTGTACCCTCACCAAGAACCTATCAAAAAATATCTGTGTCACACAGAAAATGGAAGACATGAGGAAGGAAGAAGAACCACGAGACAGGCCCAAATTCCTCCATTTTGTCTCCATAACCCCCCTGTACCAAAACTTTAAAACCTGTGTTTTACCCTGTAATTATACTATTTCTATACTATTTAAACCCCAGTGATTCTCATATCCTCACATGCAGGTGGCACATCCCTAGAGGGATCAAAGTCAAGCCACCAGGCACTTTTAGCAACATTCCAAGACCTCCGAGCCCCCCAAGGGTTCTCTCGGTAGCTCTGGACATCCGGAGCGATGTGCTGAGTTCCCACACCCACAATGGGTGTGGTGATCCCCAGGGCCAGTGCCAGGAAGGGAGGAAGGAAATTGCTCCTTTTGCAAAGCTTACAGGCAGCGTTGGATCTCAGCATGATGCCTTGGAGTGGCTGCCTAGAACAGAGGCTAGACAAGAGGGAGGAGGATAAAGTGGGTACTTATCAAAGGCCTTCAAGAGATACGCTCTGGGCTGCCAAAAGACCCGCAGAGGCTACACCCAAGATGGACAATGGTTAAGAGTTTTTCAGGCAGAGGTTTGGTCTGATTACATATTGGGGGTTAATTCTCCAATTACCACTTCAGATAAAGACATCATATTCCCCCAGTTTGCTCCCCCCTCCCCAATTAACTTCTGTTTATACTTTTCGGGGTCTGAGGTAGAGGATGTTATTGGTTCTCAGGCCTGGGAGGATTGCTTGGTCTGACCAAAACATGAAGTGAACTTACTCACACTCTGCATGGACTTCAGAGTTACACACGAATGCAGTACAGGATCTGAAAAATACAAAAGCTTAAAGCTTAAGGCATCCAGCACTGCCAAGCAGCGGGCAGTAGAAGCAGGAAAAGCAAGCAGATTCCATCAGAGTGCCAAATGGCAGCGTAGCAAAGGTCCCAGAGTGTGGTGGTGTTTGCAGGGGTCCCAGGACGAGGGAAGAGACGTGAATCTTGACTCCATGTTTCAGAAGGCTGATTTATTATTTTGTGCTATATATTATATTAAAACTATACTAAAAGAATAGAAGAAAGGATTTCATCAGAAGACTTGCAAGAAAAAGGAAAAAAAGAATGGAATGATGATAAAATCTTGTGACTGACCAGATAGTCCAAGACAGCTGGGCTGTGATTGGCCTTTAATTAAAAACAACCACATGAGACCAATCAAAGATGCACCTGTTGCATTCCACAGCAGCCGATAATTATTGTTTACATTTCGTTTCTGAGGCCTCTCAGCTTCTCAGGAGAAAAAGTCCTGGCAAAAGGATTTTTCATAAAATATCATGGCTACACCAGAGCAGTAATGCACAGCTTCTGCAGCGTGCAGTCGCTGTCCTTGGTCCCACAAATGGCCGGGAGGAAACCAGCCCCCACTGCCCAGCTAAATCTCTGGTTAGCTGCAACACCCTCCTGTCAATCCTATACCACAATTCCCAACGTATCCCCAGCAGGAGAGCTCACCTCCCAGGTGGGGACTCCCAAGAGCCAAAATGACTTCATGGGAATGCCAGAGCCAGTCAGCCACATTCCTTTTTGTCTTAATCGCTGTCTGTTCGACTACAAACCCACGCCCCAGCACTTTTCCAACAACAATGGGAATAAATTCCCTTGAGAAATGTAACCCCCAGCAGAGAAATTACCTGGGGGGAATCAAGGATGACCCTTGGGGTTCTGGAACCAAGGCTACAAGGGTCCGAAGCCAACTACATTCCCATAGAGGAGGAAATCTTGGCTGCCTATGAAGGAGTCCAGGCTGCCTCAGAGGTGACTGGGACGGAAACACAACTCCTCCTGGCACCCCGACTACCGGTACTGGGGTGGATGTTCAAAGGAAAGGTTCCTTCCACCCACCATGCCAGCAGTGCTACATGGAGCAAGTGGATTGCTCTTATCACTCAGAGCACCCATATAGGTAAACTGAATCGTCCTGGGATTTTAGAGATAATTACAGACTGGCTGGAAAGTGAAGACTTTGGTCTTGCTGATGAAGAGGTACAAGAGCAAGTGACACGTGCCAAAGAAGCTCCACCGTACAACCATCTACCAGCAGAGGAAACACGCTATGCTCTTTTCACTGATGGTTCCTGTCGCATCGTAGGGATGAACCGGAAGTGGAAAGCAGCCGTATGGAGCCCCACATGGCAAGTTGCTCAAGCTGCTGAAGGAGAAGGTAGATCGAGTCAACTTGCTGAACTCAAAGCTGTTCAGCTGGCCCTGGACATTGCGGAGAGAGAAAAGTGGCCAAGGCTCTACCTTTATACTGATTCCTGGATGGTAGCCAATGCTCTGTGGGGCTGGCTGGAAAGGTGGAAAAAGGCCAACTGGCAGCATAGGGAAAAACCAATCTGGGCTGCTGATGAGTGGAAAGACATTGCCACTCGGTTAGAAAAGCTACCCGTGAAGGTCCGACACGTAGATGCCCATGTCCCCAAGAGTAGGGCTAATGAGGAACACCGGAACAACCAACAGGTGGATCAGGCAGCAAAAATAGAGGTGTTAAAGATAGACTTAGATTGGCAACATAAGGGGGAATTGTTCCTAGCTCAATGGGCCCATGATGCCTCAAGTCATCAAGGCAGAGATGCCACCTATAAGTGGGCACGAGACCGAGGGGTGGATTTAACCAAAGACAGTATTTCTCAGGTTATCCATGACTGTGAGACCTGTGCTGCCATCAAACAGGCCAAACGAGTGAAGCCCCTGTGGTACGGTGGGCGGTGGTCCAAATACAGGTATGGGGAGGCCTGGCAGATCAACTCCATCCCACTGCCCCAGACACACCAAGGCAAGCGCTACGTGCTGACCATGGTGGAAGCCACCACGGGATGGTTGGAGACCTACCCTGTGCCTCACGCCACTGCCTGGAACACCATCCTGGGCCTTGAAAAGCAAGTCCTGTGGAGACTTGCTTTTCAACTTGGAACCCCTGAGAGAATTGAGTCGGACAATGGGACCCATTTCAAGAATGGCCTTATCAACACCTGGGCCAGGGAACATGGTATTGAATGGATATACCATATCCCATATCATGCACCAGCTGCCAGGAAAGTTGAACGGTGCAATGGCCTACTCAAGACTACCCTGAAGGCACTTGGTGGGGGAACTTTTAGAAACTGGGAAATGAACTTAGCAAAGGCCACCTGGATGGTCAACACCAGAGGGTCCATCAATCGAGCTGGTCCTGCTCAGTCTGAACCCCTGCACACTGTGGATGGAGATAAAGTCCCTGTTGTACACATGAAAGGTATTTTAGGAAAGACTGGATTAAGCCCACCTCAGGCAAAGGCAAATGCATCCATGGGACTGTTTTTGCTCAAGGACCTGGTTACACTTGGTGGGTAATGCAGAGAGATGGAGAAAGCCGTTGTGTACCACAAGGAAACCTAGTCTTAAGTGGGAACTGTGTGTAAGGTTTCATTGTGATGCAGATGGAAATAGAATAAGGGGTGGATAATGTCCTGGATTGCCAAGCAAATTGTATTCTATTTGCCATCTGTATGGCAGTTGTCTTAAGTGGGCAGTTTTTCTTATCTCTTCCACAATCACTCCTCCCTCCAGGGAGACATCTGCTGATAACAGGGTATTGAATATCACTGCATGGCTGATGAGAACTACAGCATCCCATTCGGAGATGTGAGCCCAGAGGGAGGAGCCAAGCATTCTTACCCGGGTATAATCTGGAAATTCTGGAACACCAGCACAGATTCTTCACTGGATTTCCCAGAGGAGCAGCAGCTGCCTCTGCCACTGGATCTTCAGAGGAAGACTGCACCCTTCTCCAGGATCCCTGCTCCAGCAGAACCACCCCTGGCACTGCAGGAGGGCTGCAGCCACAATTCCAACTGGATTTCTCCAGGATCCCTGCTCCAGCAGAGCCACCCCTGGCACTGCAGGAGGGCTGCAGCCACAATTCCAATGGCCCTGCTGCCAGCACCCTGACTCACAGGGTGTCAGGCTGTGTTCTGACTCTGTCAGTGTTGTTCTATGTACTGCTTGTATTGTTTATTTTATACTTTTATTTTCTTCTCTATTAAAGAACTGTTATTTCCCGCTCCCATATTTTTTGCCTGAGAGCCCCTTAATTTAAAATTTATAGCAATTTGGAGGATGGAGGGGGGAGATTTACAATTTCCATTTCAAGAGAGGCTCCTGCCTTCCTTAGCAGACACCTGTCTTTCCAAACCAAAGGAGTCACTTAGGAAGTTATTCTAGTCAAGCATTAATACTCAGGCCATTGTTCTATTTGTCCTTACATTTCTACTTCTTACATAATTTTTCTGCCACTTAGCTCTAATTGCAGTTTTGCTGTCTTTGAGGCCTGCCTCTTGCAGCTTTCCCCAAACCCTCTGATTTTAAGGATTCCCACACCCCACCACTGCCAAAACCAATAAATCAGTTTTAAATGCCTGATGTAAAGGTGACATCTCTGGAATCACAGCCAGCTGCAGTTCTGTAGGTTCCGTTGGCCCTTCAGCAGCACCCATTTGGTCTGTCACCCACGAAACACCCACCCCAGTTGTGCAGGACCAGTCCCTGTGAGGTTCCCAACACTGCCTGACAGACTGGGAGTTCTGTGCTGCTTTACAGGTGAACGGGGGAGAAATGGAACCCACGGAATAAAACTTGGCCCCCTTTTTGGCAGAGGATGGTTGTGCTCAGTGAGCAGCTGCGAGTGGGACTGGGGGGCACTGGGGGGGACATGGGACCGTGGGATTGGGGTTCTGGGGGGTGAGAAATAAGAGAGAGAATAGGAAGCTTCAGTTCCCCTGAATTTGCTGCATAGGGCTTAACAATGAACTAGCAAAAAACCACAGAAGGATGTAAAAGTGTGGACACAGCAGGGCAAACGTGGCTGGAACCCGTGGAGGAACAGAAAAAGGGAACTCCAGTGAGGGGTTTTTGGCAAGTTCATGACCACAGAAGGGGCAGTGTCTGCCCAAAATGAAAGTTTAAGGTGAGGTTATCTAGAATATTAGGGCACTCAGTGAAAGCAACACTGAGAAACATTTTTAGGACTCTCCAGGACCATTAAAGGATTTCAAGAAAGAGGTGGAGCCAAGCAACTTATTTCTAGGAAAAACGAAGTTTCTGCACTTGGTAAGGGACACATTTTAATGAATATTTATAGTTGTGGTGGATAAATACCCCATGACAAAGTCCCCCCTGACCTGCAGGACCAGGAGAGATCTGCTGTGACTCTGAGCTGATAAAGGATCCCGACTTTCTGATACCTCCACTTCTATCAGGGAGTTCACTCCGGCCAATTTCGGTATCGGGGCTGGGGGGAACCCTGGGGACTCTTGGGGGGATACGGGACTGAGGGATTGGGATTGTGGATGTGGGGGGGACACTGGGGGAGTCACAGGGCTGGGAATGGGATAATGGGGGGCTCTGGGGGAAAATGAGGGGGGACACAGAAGATGGTGGGAGTGGGGTCATGGGGCGACTGGGGGACACTGTGGGGGCAGGGGGCAATGCCTGGATTTGAGTTGAGGTCCTGGGGTGACACTGAAGAAATTGGGGAATGGGAGTGGGAATGGAGTCTGGAGACAGGCTGAGGAGGACACTGGGGGGCTCAGGGAATGAGCAAAGGATTTGGGTGGGAATTCTGTCAGGGCGGAGGGGACGTGTAGTCAAGGGAGTAAGACTGGGCTTCAGGGGGGCCAGGAGGACATGGTACTGTGGGATTGGGGTCCCTGGGGGGGCTGGGGGACATTGGGGAGGCATAAGTAACCCCAAGATTCAGGATCAGGGAGCCCAGACATGCCCAGGGGTCGGCTGGCCAGGAGTGCCTCCCTTCCCCCTGGGCTGACCCCATTCCCCTACCCAGGCCCTCACTGAGGAACCCTCCCTGTGTCTCCTCTGTGTCCCTTCTGTGTCCCCCAGAGTCCCACCCTGTTCCATGTGGCCTCTCCCTTCCATGGCCCTTCTGGCTCAGACCCTGGCACTGCTGACAATGGCCATGGCCACCGTGGCCATCAAGGTGGTGACCCTGGACATGGCCCCGGACTCCTTTGATGACCAGTACCGGGGCTGTGGCCCTGCCATGACTGAGGCGTTGCCAGCCCTCAACCGCTCCGACTTTGAGCACAACCCTCTCTTTGCCCAGGCCTGGCCCAAGGCCACAGCCGAGTGGCAGAGTCGGGGGTCCCGTGTGTCACCTCTGTCATCCCCAGCCGAGGCCATCGCCCTCATGGCCTACACGATGGATGATGTGTACAGAGAGTTCAATGCGGCTGTCCGTACGGCTGGGCAATCCAGCCAGGAATACTGGGACAACTTCCACTTCAAAACGCTGCATTTCCTGCTGACCCAGGCCCTGGTGACACTGAGGGACACTCAGGGACCACAGTGTCACAATGTGTACCGGGGGGTGCATGGGGTCAGGTTCAAGGCAGAGTACGGTGATATTGTCCGGTTCGGTCAATTCACGTCAGCATCACAGAGTGGAAAAACTGCCGAGGGCTTTGGGATAGACACATTGTTCCATGTGCACACATGCCATGGAGTGGAAATCCGGAAATTCTCCTACTATCCTGGCGAGAAGGAGGTGCTGATCCCACCCTTTGAGACCTTTGAGGTCATAGAAGTCAGCCAGGAAGGCGGAAGTGCATGGGTCCAGCTCCACTCCACCGGGACCTTCAGCAACTACAGCTGCGAGTGGCTGCAAGGTGACACCACAGGGGACAGCCTGGGGTGATGGGGACACCCACTGTGGCCCATCAGAAGGCACAGGGACAATGGCACTCACTGGGCATGGGGGACAGGGACATAGGCCCCCACTGTGTTTGTGGGGATAGGAGCACCCACGGCTGGGAACAAGGACAGGGATACCCTGTGCTGGGGACACTCCCTGGGGGTGGGGGGACAGCAACACCCAGTGCTGGGGAGACCAACAGTGGACAGGGGACACTCATGACAGGGCACAGGGAGTGGGGACACTCACTGAGAGTTTGGGGACAGGGACACGGCATGCTGGAGACACCAAATCTGGGGACACCCATTGTGGGCACGGGGACAGGAACGCCCATGATGGGCACAGGGATGGGGATCCCCACTTTTGGGAGGGGACAGGGTTCAGGGACACCCCAGCCAGGGGACAACTGTGAAAGGGACAGAGACAGGGACCTCCCCATTCTGATCCTGTCACTGCGCACCAAAGGCAGCGCTGTGGGGATGGGCCCTGTGTGCTGGAGGTGGGTGGGTTGGGACCCCTTGTGGCACTTCCTGAACCCCTGTCCCTCTGTGTCACCCACCATGGCACCCCCTGACTTCTGCAGCCCCTGTCACCTGTAAGCCCACCATGACCCCCCTGACCCCCCTGGTGCCTGTAGCCCCTCGTGCCCCCTCCAACACCCTGTGCCCTGACACCTCATGGCCCCCATGTCTCCTGTAACCCCTAACCCCCCATTATGGTCATCCCCAAACCTCTCATTCCCCCCGTGATCCCCCTGATGTCCTCCTCTTTGTCCCCCAGGTGGGAGTGTCCCCAGGGCCCCATTCCATGTTGGAGGACTCCTCCTGGCCACCACAGCCCTGGCAGTGGCCACAGGGATCCTCTGAGCCACGAGAGCACCATGGTGTCCAAGGTCACTGTGGTCACTCTGGCAACCATGGCCACCATGGCACCAAGGTCACTGTCATCACTGTGGCCAGCACAATCACCAATACCACCATGACCACTAGAGAAACAAGGCCACCAAGGCTACAAAGGTCACCACAGCCACTCTGGCCACCTTGTCAGCTATTGCCACCATGAGGTCACTGTGGCCACCACTGTCACTGTGGCACTGTGGCCACCACAGCCACTCTGGCCACCACGGTCACTGTAACCACCAAGGCCACTGTGGCCACCTTGATCACCAAGACTCCCTGAGCCACAAAGTTACAACAGCCATTGTGGCCACTGTGGCCACCAGTATCATTGTGGAAAGCATTTCTATTAAATAATTTCTCAAAACAATTCCATTAAATAATTCTGACAAAGCCAGCAAAAAGTGGCAGTTCTTATGCAGGGCTCAATGTCACTCCCCACACCAACACTCGTGGGAATGTCTCTTTCTCTCAGCCTTGAGGAGGATCCTTGGGGAGCATCACCTTCCCAAGGGAGGAAGCAGACACACATTTCATTTCAAGCAGGAACAGGGGAGAGGAATCTCTGTCTGAGAGGGGACTGGACATTCCCAGGGTCAGTTGATGGACGGCCAGGCCCAGCTCTGGTGCTTTACCCTCAGTTGTCAATTTGGAGTTGGTGATTTGGGCTGGTTTTAGCCCAATTCAGCACTAAAATCAGCACCAGGTTCCTCCCAGTGCAGGCTTGATGGCCACAAATGGGGCATTGTCCCTTGGGCATATTTCAGTCAGGGAATCCTATCAGATCCTGCACTTCAGGGAGACCTTAAAGGCTGGAAGTAGTGAGTTTTGAAAGGGAAGGGCAGGTCTTGTCCCTGGGGAGGGACAGTGCTCAGTCTCAGTCCAGGCTGGGTGGGATCTGCTGGAGCATCTGTGGAGAAGAACCTGGCGGTGTTGGTGGTTGACCAGTGGAGCTGGCTGTGTGGCTAAAGGCCAGGAGGGATGCAGAGGGGACATTGGGAAGGGTAGGCCCAGGAAGTTGGGCAGTGTTTGTGCCCCTCTGCCCTGCCCAGTGAGGCACATCAGGAGTGATGTGTATAGCTCTGTCCAGTGCTGTATCCAGTTCTGCCCAGTGCCTTGTCCTATTCTGGGCTGCTCTGGACCCAGTCCTGGTCTCAGGGATGATGCTGTCTGAGCTGGGAGGCCTGGCCTGATGCCTACTCTGGGTTCTTCCAGCCTGACCCATTCTGGGATTTGGGCATTCTGGCAGTTGTGCTTCAGGAATTGTCCACAGGAGGGCAGCAGCGAGTGAGAGAAATCAGCGCCACTGCGCATGCGCCGCCCCCAGCTGCAGTTCCGGGTGCCAACAGCAGGCGGCAGCACGAGCTGCTGACACTGCCAAGCGCCCGCCCCACCCCATACGGGCCCTCGGGGCTCTGCAATGGTTTGGGATGGAGCGACCTTAAAGCCCGTCTGGTGCCAGCCCTGCCGTGGGCAGGGACATCTTCCCCTGGGCCAGGCTGGTCCAGGACCTGCCCAGCCTGGCCATGAACCCTTCCAGGGATGGGGCAGTCACAGCTTTGGTATAGATGCGTAATGTGATGATTTGCTCTCACAATTAAGGATTGAATATTATGTGTATGTAAAGAAAAAGGTTGTTGATTTTTGGTTTTTTTTTGTGGTTTGGTTTTTCAGACACTCCCGGTTCTCCCCATATTCCCCTTTTCCCCCTCTGTATTGTTGCCTCCAGAGGGCCCTGGTTGTCAGGGCTGTGAGGGTCATCTGGAGGGAGGGCGTGTACCTGTGCCCCTTACCTGGGGCAGCTGGGAAAGGGTCAAGCCTGGGGAGCTGTGGAGGCGTGACATGACGACACCTCACCTCCAATCAGACTGCAGGGAGGACTCACCAATGGACAGCAAGGAATAGTCAGCTGGAAGACTTTGGGAGGGGCCACGGATATAGAAGGAAAATTTTTGTATATGTATGACTACATATGGATATGTGTTTGGTTGATGCAACTCCAGGGGTATAAAGAACTGGGCCACCATTTTGTGGATGAGGCTCTGGCTGCAGCCAAGCGCACCGCTTAGGGTTCAATGGAACATTTTCTCTGTCTACATTTTGATCCGAAAAATTCATCTTGCCAGAGGTTTACTTGCCCCAAGGAGACAGAAGTGCCCTATAATTTTATTAATGAACAAAGGAAGAGTCCATGGGCAATTTCCCCATGGGTTGTGTCAAGTTGCTGGATGATACAGCCTTCTTTTTATCCCAATTTCCCAGCCGTATCTTCCTCTCCCTTTCCCCATTTGCTGAGATACTTGGAAGGTGCAGAGTTCCTAATCCAGCCACTGTACACCCCCTTTGCTGCACACACTGCAGTTGTGTAACACAGACACGTGACCATTAAAATGAGCTTTCACTCAACCCTCCGTGGTAAAATCAATATTCATAAGCCTGTTAAGTCTTTGTTCTTCTTCTCGAAGTTCCAGAATTTGGCAGGACCTTGGCTGAGCAGCAGTCCATGTCAATGTGGAACATTATCTGAAACTGATTGTTTATCTGGTAACTTCCTTATCTACAAGTCCCTGGCCCTATCCACCACCAGATTCACACAATCTATTTGTAAAGATACTTTCCTCTTATTCCTTTCAGAGTTGAATTAATTGTGGCGCAGAAATAGATTTTGGTTGGGTTTAAATCCTGAATATGTGTAAAACCAGAGAATTTGGGCAAGAATGCAAATGAATGAATTTCTTAAGAAGGAAAAGGCAGTTGGGAGAGAGGGGGTGGGGAAGATTTTTTTTTTTTCCTCTTTTCTTCCTCTCCTCTTCTCCCTTTTTACCCTTTTCCTCCGGGGAAAATGGCAGTGGTGGCCTTGGTGACCACATTTTTCTGGGGATCATGGTGGCCATGGTGATCGTGAAGAGCATGGTGACTGTGAGAAACAACTGCTCACTTTAAAATTTTTAAAGGTTTATTAAACCCCAACAAACACAACAAAGGGACTGAATGAGGAAAATAGGCAGCACTGGCAGCTTGGCCAATTTCCAGCAGCACATCCACAAAATGGCAGCTTCGCCTTTTATACCCCCAGTGTTGCATCAGCCAACCCTGGCTCTCCCAAAGTCTGCCATTCAACCCTTCTTTGCTGTCTCTTGGTGGAGACCTTCCTGTAACTTGACTGGAGGTGAGGTTAGGGGAGGTGAGGTGAGGTGAGGCATGCCATGCCTCAGCAGCAACAGGTTTTCCCCATTCCCAACAGCCCCATGAAAGGGGCACAGGTACATGTCTGGCCTCCACATGTTCCTGACAACCTTGACAACCAGGGCCGTCTGGTGGGAACAATACAGAGGGGGGAAGGGGGACAGTGGGGAGAGCAAAAGGTGTCCCAAAACCAAACTACAATCACATAATCATAAATCAACAAAACTCCTATTAATATACACATAATATTCATCCCTTAATTGTGAGAGTGGATCATCACGTTACCCATCTATAACAAAGCTGTGGCTGCCCCATCCATGGTGGTTTCCAAGGCCAGTTCAGGCAGGGCCTGGAGCAGCCCAGCCCAGGGGAAGATGTCCCTGCCCATGGCAGGGCTGGCACCAGACGGGCTTTAAGGTCGCTCCATCCCAAACCATTGCAGAACCCCCAGGGCCGGGATGGGGCTTGGCAGGCAGCACCAGCAGCTCGTGCTGCCGCCTGCTGTTGGCGCCTGGAACTGCAGCTGGAGGCGGTGCATGTGCAGTGCTGCTGATTTCCCACACTCACTGCTGCCCTCCGGTGGACAATTCCTGAACCGCAACTCCAGAAGATGTGCGGGTATAGAGGGAAAAATCCCTGATTTGAAAGGCAAAAGAGTTTCCTGAGCGAAACATCAGGGTTTTTTATCATAAATAAATGGGTGGTTTTCCTGGTTTGAGAGGAAGTTGGGTGGTTGTCGTGGTTTGAGAGGAAGTGGGTTTTTTGGGATGCTGTGGTCAGACTAATAGGTGCTCAGATTTGAATATTGACACCTGCTGTGGCCGCTGAGGACATGGGTATGCCTCTGGGAACACAGGGGGGGTTAAAAACAGAGAACTCCCAGGCGGAAGCTCTCTTGGGTTTCATCAGTGAAAGAGGTCAGACCTCCCCCACCCAGCTGCAGGCTGGGTGGGTGAGGGTAGGCCATGTGGTGAGGTAGGCCAGGCCTTGGACAGCGAAGGGAGGTGAAGGCCCCTGCAGGAAGGAAGGGTGGAGGAACCCTGAGACACCTCGAGCAGTCCTCCCCCCGCCCACCCCGCACCAAGAGAGAGAGAAAGAGAGCTGGTGTCTGTGCCTGTGCCACCTTGAGATTTGATAGCACGGCCAGCCAAGAAAGAGAAGAGGGGTGTGCGGTGAGAAAGTGCCCAGCAGGACAGCCGTCGGAGTTCTAGACAGGCAGAACCTGAGATTTTTAACCCTTTTCTTGGATGATGGAAACATTACAAATGCTGATCCTCCTGGAGTTGAATGAGAAGAGAGATAGAAATGAGATAAGAGGAAATGGGCCACCAGAGAAGTTGAGAAAAATCTTAGGTGAGAGGAGGTGATGGATTGGCCTTTGGCTGGACTGGTCTTTTATAGCCATAGACAGAACCATTTCCCCTGTGACACAGAGACTGCATTTAGGGGGGAGGCAATGGCTTGGAGCCAAGAGAGTGCAGTGATGTCATTTGAAAGAGTGCATAGACAGAGACAACGGGTGAGGAGGGTGGTGGTGCCCTCCATCTTCAGGGAAGAAGAAGAAGATCTCTGTTCTCGAGACCCCTCAGTCCTAGGGGCTGAAGTCTGGGGGAGACAGGTGTCCCAAAAGTGAGAGACTGTGCTTTTTTTGGAACTAGGCAAAGCACCCTTTAAAAGGAAAACCCTAGAAGCAGCTTTGGTCCATGTACAGTAGTGAGAATGCTGGGCAAGGAAGGATGATGTCACGATGGCAAAATGACCTCCGGGCGGTGCCACGTCAGACATGAGGACGCAAGAAGTTTCAACTGTGTTTCCTGAGGAAGCCTATGGTACAAGAAGGACTCCTGTCTCCTTGATGAACTGAGAAAGGGTGGTGATAGACTGAGAGTTGATGATCTGAGGGGTGGATGTATTAGAAATTTGGTGGTGGGGAGGAGGAATAATTTTGGAAAATTTTCATTCCGAGTTCTGTGTGTTTGTCTTTATATATAGTTGTAGGTTAATAAAGCTTTTTTTGCCCTTTTATTCCTAAGCTGGAGCCTGCTTTGCTCTATTTCTAATCACATCTCCCAGCAGACACCAGAGAGGAAGTATTTTCATAAAGGCACTAGCATTGCACCAGGCTCAAACCATGACAGTGGTGCTGCCTGTGTCTCCATTTTTCCATTTTATTTTTCATCCTTCTTCATTCTTTTTGTTTTTCTTTTTTTTCCTCCCAATGCTTCTTCTGAAGTGTTTCCTGAAATCAGGAACTTTGGAACTGGCACTGAACTGATCATTCATCTGTTTTAAATAGAACTGGGCAGCCCCAGCCAGCTCCCTCAGCCCTTCGTGGTGCTCCAGAGCCTTCCCCAGCTCCATCCCTTCCCTGGACACACTCCAGCCCCTCCAGGTGCTTTCTGAGGGTCTTCAGTGAACGAGGAAAAGGGGAGGGACATTTCTCCAGCACTACTTTGAAGAGCTAGGTTTAAAAAATGAAGCTTTAAGTTTCCTCTAACAAAAACTCCAGGAACGGTTTATTTTAGGAAATGAGCTGCCCTGCAGGAGGGGCATTAAAGGAGCTGTAGTGGATACATCAGGTGAGCCAGAAGCAGAATTTTGTATACTTTTGAAACACCAGGCAAGCAAGGATCAAATTTCTGATAAACATTTGATGCACCAGGTCAGCAAGGATCAAATTTTGATACATTTGTTATATGGCAGGTGAGCAGGTATCAATTTATTGCTACATCGGGTGAGGCAGCCAAGGAGCATTAGCAGGTGGCCGTGACATTGCCACTCCCAAACCCCTCTATTGGGAAGTGCCCAAGTGGCCCCAGGCACTGCCCAATCTCTGCTGTCCGCGCTGTCCTGGGCCCTCCTGGCTGCTCCAACCACCCTAGTGCTGGTCCTGCTGCCCTGGCATGGCTCCGTCACTGGGCAGCTCTCAGAGGGGCTTTTCCAGCATGGACACCTTGTTGCAGTGACCACGGTGACCACAGTGGCTGTGGTGGCCACGGTGACCTTGGTCACCTCGGGAATCATGGTGGCCATGGTGGCCTCAGTAGTTACGGTGACCACGGTAGGGACAGAGGGCACGGTGACATCATGGGTCACTGTGGGCACAATGGCCATGCTGACCATGGTGTTTCCAGTGCCCAGAGTGGCCAGAGTGGTCATAGAGATCAAAGTGGCTACAGTGGTCGTAGTGGAAATAACGGGCACAGTGGTTACAGTGGACAAAGTGACCATAGTGGTCATAATGGCCTCAGTAGCCTTGGTGGCTGCATTTCTCTGGGGGTCCTGGTGGCCTTTGTCCTGGTAGCCTTCCACAGGGGCTTCCATGACCACAGTGACCTTGGTGGCCTCATGGCTTAGAGGGTTCCAATGGTGACTGCCATGGCCATGGTAGCCAGGAGGAGCCCCCCAAGGTGGGGGGCGTTCCTGGGGAGGCTCCCACCTGTGGGGACAAAGAGAGGGGTCAGGGGAATCATGGGGTAAAGGGGTCAGGTGGGCATCAGGAGGGCCATGAGGGGAATGACACAGGTGGTGGAGGGCCCTGAGGGTATGGGGTCAGAGGTGGCCATAACAAGGTCCATTTCCCCACTACCCAGCCATGTACCATGTACCTTGTCCCCCCAGCCTCAGCACTGGATGTCCCTGTCCCACCCACTTGGCACTGGGTGTCCCCATCCCCTGTGCCCAAGCAATGCTGTCCCTCACCTTGTCCCCAGCTCTGGGTGTCCTGCCTTCTGCCCACAGTGGGTGTCCCTGTCCCCTCTGGGCCATGGGTGTCCCCTGCACTGTGTGTCCGTCCCCAACCCTCCCTGAGTGTCCCCATCACCCCAGGTTGTTCCCAAGATGTCACCTCGCAGCCACTCGCAGTTGTAGTCGCTGGAGTTCTCAGTGGAGCGAAGCCCAATGTTCATCGTGCTTCCTTCTGTGTGGACATCAGTGACCTCAAAGGTCTCAAAGGGTGGGATCAGCACCTCACGTTTTCTAGGATTGTAGGAAAAAGCCTGGATGTCCACGCCGTGGCATGTGTGCACCTCGAACATCGTGTCTGTCCCATAACTCTGGGCGACTGCTTTTTCCAGCGACGACGAAGCGAATTGACCAAAGCGGACTTTATCGCCAGTCTTCACCTCAAACTGGTAGCTTTTTATTCCCCGGAAGACGCTCTTACAATCATTAGGGCTTCTCAGCTTCTGGAGGGCCTGGGTCAGCAGGAAATGCAGCGTTTTGAAGTGGAAGTTGTCCCGGTATTCCTGGCTGGACTTTCCAGCCGTGCGTACAGCCTTGTTGAACGGATCGTACACGTCCTCCATCGTGTAGGCCATGAGGGCGATGGCCTGGGCTGGGGACAGGTGGGATGAAAAGGAGCCCCTCTTCTGCCACTCAGCCGTGGCCTTCACCCAGGCCTGGGAAAAGTCCTTGTTCTTCTGGAACTCGGAGTGGTTGAGGGCTGGCAATGCTGCGGTCATGGCGGGGCCACAGTTGAGGTACTGGTCATCAAAGGAGTTCTGGGCCATGTCCAGGGGCTCCACCGTGATGTCCGCAGTGGCCATGGTCATTGCCAGCAGTGCCAGGGTGTGAGCCAAGGGGGCCATGGAGAAGAGAGTCCACAGTGGCCAGTGTGGGACACTGTGGGACACAGAGGGGACACAGAGGACAGACTGTGTGACACAGGAAGGACACTGGAGGGCACCAGGGGATGCTGAGGGGACACTGATGGGACAGAGGGCACTCTGAGAGACATGGTGGGACACAGGGAGACTTCCTTGGTGAGGGGCTGAGGCCTGGCCAGGAGACCCCTGGACATGTCCTGGAGCCTGATCCCAGATCCTGGGGTCACTCCTGGATGCCCCAGTGTCCCTCAGACCCCCCTGACTCCCAATCCCACTCCCACAGTCCTATATCCCCCCTCAAAATGTCTTGTCAGGCCTCCTGCCGGACCCTGACTCAAATCCTGGGGTCACTTCCTGATATCACCCCTCCCCCCCACCAGTAACCCCAGTGACTCCCAATTTCACACCCATAGGTCTCTGTCCCCCCCTCCTGCTGTTTCCCAGTGCCTCCATTACCCCAATCCCTCTCCCAATCCCTTGTACCCCTCCCAGTGACCCCATGTCCCCCAGGACCCTGACCCAAGGTTTGTGGGCCCCAATGGGTCCCACTTGTCCCTGTCCCCTCCCCCCTTACCCAGCTCTCACTCCCATGACCTCCCCAGCCACCCCTGGACCTCTATCCAGTCCCATGTGCCACCCAAGTGTCCCCCAGTACCCCACTGCCACTCCCATGGTCCTGTGTCTCCCATCGCTGGGCCCTGGACCACCCCAGGACCTCAGTCCCTTGACACCCCCAGTTCCCCCCATCTCTCTTATCTAATACAGAAACCAGCAGTTTTCCCATAGATAATCTGCATGGATCTGCCTCTTTTAGGAAATAATTTTTATTCTGATGGGGAGTCCGAAAAATGAGTTTTCTCAGTGTAGTTTTCACTGAGTGCCCCAATATCCCAGAAGACCTCACCTTGAACTTTCACTTTCAGCAGAC
This sequence comes from Fringilla coelebs, assembly GCF_963513975.1. Lineage (NCBI taxonomy): Eukaryota > Metazoa > Chordata > Aves > Passeriformes > Fringillidae > Fringilla > Fringilla coelebs. Next base: position 730,373 of record NC_140028.1, on the reverse strand, counting down.
ACTGCTCCTTCTGTGTTACAGAACTTGCCCAAAAACCCTCACAGGAGTGCCTTTCATCTCTTTCTCCACAGGTTCCAGCAACCTCTGCCCTGCTGTCTCCACACTTCTACCTCCTTTCCTTGCTTTTGCCCATTCATCTTTAAGCTCTATCCAGCACCTTAAGGGATCTGAAACTTTCTGTTCTCTTTCTAACTGCCCACCCCCCATTACCCCAATCCCACCATCCCATGTTCCCCCAGTTCCCCCCAGTCCCACTCCCCACTGCTCACTGAGCTGCTGCCACACCTCAGATACCAGTTGGGGTCCCCTATCAGATGACATCTGAGGAGGATCAGCAATGGGACATCACGCCACGATCAATATGATCAAGTGAAGTCAAATTTATTACAAGAACAAACTGTATTTATTCTTTGTTCTGCTGTTCACGCACCTCAGGCTAACACATGATTGGTTAAGCCAATCTGTGCACGCGTCTCAAGCCTTCAGCTGATTGGTCAGTCTTCTTTCCTCATGCGTCTCACTGTGGTTTATTGTTTTGCCTTCATGCGCTCTGCTGTGGTTTTTGTTCCATCTTCTTAGCGTGCCCCACATCCTGGACTTGTTTTTCTCCTGAGTAGGCTCTTCCTGTGTTCGAGCTGTCTGGGAAACTGTGAAATTCTACTCAGATGCCATAAAGGCTGGCTTGGGCACTGTGTCCATTTTCCTGCAAAAATCTCTCAACAGACATCTTGAGGCACCTTGAGCCTGGGGATGATCTCTTGGGGGAGTGCCTGGGTGGCTTCCCTGGCCTTGTTGGCCTGACAGAAGTAGTTCTGGACACCCAAAAAAGGCATCCACCAACACCAGGGGATACCTGAGCCCATGTTGGCGTGGCAGCTCAGAAAATCCATTTCCCTGTAATCCCAGGGAGTGTTTCCTCTTTCAGTGATGCCTGGAGGTGATGGTGTTGAATTCAAAGGGTCCTTTTGAAAACATATCAGGCATTGCTCTGTAACAGACCTGACAATTTTGTCCTACGGACACTGAGGATCAGAGGCTGCAGATCTGTCCCCATCTCATCAATTCCCAGGAGCTTTGTTGGTGCTTTTCTTCTTTGCAAATTGCAGCATCAGCTGGGGAGGGCCTGACCTCGGTATTGCGAGTTATCTCTCACCCACCTACCCACCCTCTTTTTTGTGGGATTTTAGATAAGCAGCCAATTTTCAATCTGCCCAACTCTATCCAAGCCTCACCTCTGGCGGTGAAATTCCTTTCTCAGGAATTTGCACCAGGATGCTTTGTTGCGGAACCTCTCATGGAGATTCATTGCAAGCCAATTTCCCACCCAGATTTGACAATCCCCAAGCTGGTGTGCCCTGGACTGTAGCACAGCCACTTCTTTGGGAAGGTGGGTGATATCGAGGGGGGACAATAATTCTTGTTTGTACATAATCAGGGATCCCTTTGCAGTTAATTCACTTCTTTCTTCCCATATGCCTCCATGGGCATGAGCAATGCTCAAAGCAGATGCCAAGTGAGTTCCTGTGTTTGTTCTCTTTCTCACTGCCAATTCCAGAGCTCTTTGTAACACTGCGAGCTCCTCCCCTTGTTTCGCATCTTCTTACAGTTATGGCAGCCAGATGATATACCACAAACTTTTGTCCCAAATCGGATTTCCTGGCCTCTTAGATGAGGAGAACAGTTGCTGCTAGGACCCAAAGTCATCTGAGCATTATCTAGGCTGCTTATCTAAAAGCCCACAAAAAAGAGGATGGGTGGGTGCCTGGGTGGCTGGGAGGGTGAGAGGTAACTCCCAATAACCAGGTCAGGCCCTCCCCAGCTGATGCTGCAATTTGCAAAGGAGAAAAGCACCAGCAAAGCTCTGGGGAATTGATGAGATGGGGACAGGTCTGCAGCCTCAGATCCTCAGTGTCTGTAGGACAAAATTGTCAGGTCTGTTACAGAGCAATGGCTGATATGTTTTCAAAAGAACCCTTTGAATTCAAAACCATCACTTCCAGGCATCACTGAAAGAGGAAACACTCCCAGTGATTACTGGCAAATGGATTTTCTGAGCTGCCACACCAGCATGGGCCCAGGTGGGCTCCTGGTGTTGGTGGATCCCTTTTTTGGTGTCCAGAACTTCTCCTGCCACACCAGAAGGCCGGGGAAGAGATCCAGGCACTCCCCCAGGAGATCATCCCCAGGCTCAAGGTGCCTACAGGGATGTCATCTGATAGGGGACCCCAATTGGCATCTGAGGTGTGGCAGCAACTCAGTGAGCAGTGGGACTGGGGCAAACTGGGGCGACATGGGACAGTGGGATTTGGGTCCTGGAAGGTGAGCAATAGGAGAGAGAATAGAAAGTTTGAGTTCTCCTGAAGGTGCTGGATAGGGCTTAAAAAGAACTAGCAAAAACCAGTAAATGGATGTTAAAATGTGTGCACAGAAGAGCAAAGTTTGCAGAAACCTGTGGAGAAAGAGATAAAGGGCACTCCAGTGAAGGGTTTTTGGCAATTTCTGTAAATCAGAAGGAGCAGTGTCTGTCGAAAGTGAAAGTTCAAGGTGAGGTCTTCTGGGATGCTGGGGCACTCGCTGAAAACCACACTGTGAAAACTAATTTTTCGCACTCTCCAGGACCATAAAAGGATTTCAAGAAAGAGGCAGAGCCATGCAAATTATTGCTAGAAAAGGTGCTGTTTCTGTACTAGTTGAGGGAAACATTTTAATGAACATTTGCAACTGTGGTGGATAAAGACCCTGTGGCAAAGTTCCCCCTGAGCTGCAGGACCAGGAGAGATCCACTGTGAGTCTGAGGTGATAAAGAATTCCATCTTTCTGCTACCTCCAGTTCCATCAGGGAGCTCACTCTGGCTGATTTTGGTATCGGGGCTGGGGGGAACCCTGGGGACTCTTGGGGGGGACACGGGACTTAGAGATTGGGATTGCACACATGGGGGGACACTGGGACTGGGAACATGGGGGGCTCTGGAGGGAAAATTGGGTGGGCACGGGATAGTGGGAGTGGATATGGGTCATGGGGGGGCTGGGAGACACTGTGGGGGCAGGTGTAATGCCTGGATTTGGGTTGATGTCCTGGGGTGACAGCAAAAAAATTGGGAAAGGGGAGTGGAGTCTGGGGACGGGCTGAGGGGAACACTGGGGGGTTCAGGGAGTGAGCCAAGGATTTGGGTCGGGATCCTGCTGGGAGTGAGGGGACTTTTATTCATGGGAGTAGCATTGGTCTTCTGGGGACCAGGAGGACATGGTACTGTGGGACTGGGATTGGAGTCTGTGGGGCTGGGGGATATTGGGAAGGCATAAGTAACCCCAGGATTCAGGATCAGGGACCCCAGACATGCCCAGGGGTCAGCTGGCCAGGAGTGCCTCCCTTCCCCCTGGGCTGACCCCACTCCCCTCCCCGGTCCCTCAATGAGGAACCCTTCCTGTGTCTCCTCTGTGTCCCTTCTGTGTCCCCCAGTGTCCCACCCTGGTCCCTGTGGCCTCTCCACTCCATGGCCCTTCTGGCTCAGACCCTGGCACTGCTGGCAATGGCCGTGGCCACCGTGGCCATCAAGGTGGTGACCCTGGACATGGCCCCGGACTCCTTTGATGACCAGTACCGGGGCTGTGGCCCTGCCATGACTGAGGCGTTGCTGGCCCTCAACCGCTCCGACTTTGAGCACAACCCTCTCTTTGCCCAGGCCTGGCCTGAGGCCAGAGCCGAGTGGCAGAGACGGGGGTCCCCAGTGTCCCCTCTGTCATCACCAGAGCAGGCCATTGCCCTCATGGCCTACACGATGCATGATGTGTACAGAGAGTTCAATGAGGCTGTGCGCACAGCCGGGCGCTCCCACCAGGAATACCGGGACAACTTCCACTTCAAAACGCTGCATTTCCTACTGACCCAGGCCCTGGTGACACTGAGGGACACTCAGGGACCGCAGTGTCACAATGTGTACTGGGGGGTTGATGGGGTCAGGTTCAAGGCAGAGTGGGGTGATATTGTCCAGTTCAGTCAATTCATGTCAGCATCACAGAGTGGAAAAACTGCTGAGGGCTTTGGGATAGACACAGTTTTCCATGTGCACATGCACCACGGTGCAGAAATCCAGGAATTCTCCATCTATCCTAATGAGAAGGAGGTGCTGATCCCACCCTTTGAGACCTTTGAGGTCATCGAAGTCAGCCAGAAAGGAGACAGTGCACAGATCCAGCTCCGCTCCACCGGGATCTTCAGCAACTACAGCTGCGAGTGGCTGCAAGGTGACACCACAGGGGACAGCCTGGGGCGATGGGGACACCCACTGTGGCCCATCAGAAGGCACAGGGACAATGGCACTCACTGGGCATGGGGGACAGGGACATAGGCCCCCACTGTGTTTGTGGGGATAGGAGCACCCACGGCTGGGAACCAGGTCAGGGATACCCTGTGCTGGGGACACTCCCTGGGGCTGGGGGGTCAGTGACACCCAGTGCTGGGGAGACCAACAGTGGACAGGGGACACCCATGACAGGGCACCGGGAGTGGGGACACTCACTGAGAGTTTGGGGACAGGGAAATCCCATGCTGGGGACACCAAATTTGGGGACACCCATTGTGGGCACGGGGACAGGAATGCCCATGATGGGCACAGGGATGGGGATCCCCACTTTTGGGAGGGGACAGGGTTCAGGGACACCGCAGCCAGGGGACAACTGTGAAAGGGACAGAGACAGGGACCTCCCCATTTAGACCCTGTCACTCCCCACCAAAGGCAGCGCTGTGGGGATGGGCCCTTTGTGCTGGATGTGGGTGGGTTGGGACCCCTTGTGGCACTTCCTGAACCCCTGTCACTCTCTGTCACCCACCATGGAACCCCCTGACTTCTGCAACCCCTGTCACCTGTAAGCCCATCATCACCCCCCTGACCCCCCTGGTGCCTGTAGCCCCTCGTGCCCCCTCCAACACCCTGTCAGCTGACACCTCATGGCCCCCATGTCTCCTATCACCCCTAACCCCCCCGTTATGGTCATCCCCAAACCTCTCACTACCCCCGTGATCCCCCTGATGTCCCTCTCTTTGTCCTCCAGGTGGGAGTGTCCCCAGGGCCCCATTACATGTTGGAGGACTCCTCCTGGCCACCACAGCCCTGGCAGTGGCCACAGGGATCCTCTGAGCCACGAGACCACCATGGTGTCCAAGGTCACTGTGGTCACTCTGGCAACCATGGCCACCATGGCACCAAGGTCACTGTCATCACTGTGGCCAGCACAATCACCAATACCACCATGACCACTAGAGAAACAAGGCCACCAAGGCTATAAAGGCCACCACAGCCACTCTGGCCACCTTGTCAGCTATTGCCACCATGCGGTCACTGTGGCCACCACTGTCACTGTGGCACTGTGGCCACCACAGCCACTCTGGCCACCACGGTCCCTGTAACCACCAAGGCCACTGTGGCCACCTTGACCACCAAGACTCCCTGAGCCACAAAGTTACAACAGCCACTGTTGCCACTGTGGCCACCAGTATCATTGTGGAAAGCAATTCCATTAAATAATTCTCTCAAAACAATTCCATTAAATAATTCTGACAAAGCCAGCAAAAAGTGGTAGTTCTTATGCAGGGCTCAATGTCACGCCCCACACCAACACTCGTGGGAATGTCTCTTTCTCTCAGCCTCGAGGAGGATCCTTGGGAAGCATCCCCTTCCCAAGGGAGGAAGCAGACACACATTTCATTTCAAGCAGGAACAAGGGAGAGGAATCTCTGTCTGAGAGGGGACTGGACATTCCCAGGGTCAGTTGATGGATGGCCAGGCCCAGCTCTGGTGCTTTACCCTCACTTGTCAACTAGGGGTTGGTGATTTGGGCTGGTTTTACCTCCATTCTGCACCAAAATCAGCACCAGGTTCTTCCCAGTGCAGCCTCGATGGCCACAAATGGGGCATTGTACCTTGGGCATATTTCAGTCAGGTAATCCTATTAGATCCTGCACTTCAGGGAGACCTTAAAGGCTGGAAGTAGTGAGTTTTGAAAGGGAAGGGCAGATCCTGTCCCTGGGGAGGGACAGTGCTCAGTCTCAGTCCAGGCTGGGTGGGATCTGCTGGAGCATCTGTGGAGAAGAACCTGGCGGTGTTGGTGGGTGACCAGTGGAGCTGGCTGTGTGGCTGAGGGCCAGGAGGGATCGAGGGGGCATTGGGAAGAGCAGGCCCAGGAAGTTGGGAAGTGTTTGTGCCCCTCTGCCCTTCCCAGGGAGGCACATCAGGAGTGACGTGTCCAGCTGTGTCCAGTGGTGTATCCAGTTCTGCCCAGTGTCTTGTCCTATTCTGGGCTGCTCTGGACCCAGTCCTGTCCTCGGGGATGATGCTACCTGAGCTGGGAGGTTGGGCCAGATACCCCCACACACTGGGTCCTTCCAGCCTGACCCATTCTGGAATTTGGGCATTCTGGCAGTTGCAGTTCAGGAATTGTCCACGGGAGGGCAGCAGTGAGCGTGGGAAATCAGCAGCACTGTGCACTTCCGGGTGCCAACAGCAGGTGGCAGCACGAGCTGCTGACACTGCCAAGCGCCCGCCCCACCCCATACTGGCCCTCGGGGCTCTGCAATGGTTTGGGATGGAGCGACCTGAAAGCCCGTCCTGTGCCAGCCCTGCCATGGGCAGTGACATCTTCCCCTGGGCCAGGCTGGTCCAGGACCTGCCCAGCCCGGCCATGAACCCTTCCAGGGATGGGGCAGCCACAGCTTTGGTATAGATGGGTAATGGTATGATTTGCTCTCACAATTAAGGGATGAATATTGTGTGTATGTAAAGAAAAATGTTGTTGATTTTTGGTTATTTTTTTGTGGTTTGGTTTTTCAGAAACCCTCTGTTCTCCCCATAGCTCCCTTTTCCCCTTCTGTATTGTTGCCTCCAGAGGGCCCTGGTTGTCAGGGCTGTGAGGGACATGTGGAGGGAGGGCGTGTACCTGTGCCCCTTGCATGGGGCATCTGGGAAAGGGTCAAGCCTGGGGTGCGGTGGAGGCGTGACATGACAGCACCTTACCTCCAATCAGACTGCAGGGAGGACTCACCAATGGACAGCAAGGAAGAGTCAGCTGGAAGACTTTGGGAGGGGCCACAGATATAGAAGGAAAATTTTTGTATGTGCATGACTACATATGGATATGTGTTTGGCTGATGCAATTCCAGGGGTATAAAGAACAGAGCCGCCATTTTGTGGATGAGGCTCTGGCTGCAGCTAAGCACACCGCTTAGGGTTCAATGGAACATTTTCTCTGTCTACATTTTGGTTCGAAAAATTCACCTTGCCAGAGGTTTCCTTGCACCAAGGAGACAGAAGTGCCCTATAATTTTATTAATGAAAAAAGGAAGAGTCCATGGGCAATTTCCCCCTGGGTTGTTTCAAGTTGCTGGATGATGCAGCCTTCTTTTTATCCCAATTTCCCAGCCGTATCTTCCTCTCCCTTTCCCCATTGGCTGAGATACTTGGAAGGTGCAGAGTTCCTAATCCAGCCACTGCACGCCCCCTCTGCTGCACACCCTGCCGTTGTGTAACACAGACACGTGACCATTAAAATGAGCTTTCACTCCACCCTCCGTGGGAAAATCAATATTCATAAGCCTGTTAAGTCTTTGTTCTTGTTCTTGAAGTTCCAGAATTTGGCAGGACCTTGGCTGAGCAGCAGTCAGTGTCAATGAGGAACATTATCTGAAACTGATCATTTATCTGGTCACTTCCTTATCTACAAGTCCCTGGCCCTATCCACCACCAGATTCACACAATCTGTTTGTAAAGACACTTTCCTCTTATTCCTTTCAGAGTTGAATTAATTGTGGCACGGAAATAGATTTTGGTTGGGTTTAAATCCTGAATATGTGTAAAACCACAGAATTTGGACAAGAATGCAAATGAATAAATTTCTTAAGAAGGAAAAGGCAGTTGGGGGAGAGAGCGGGTGGGGAAGATTTTTGTTTTTCCTCTATCTTCCTCTCCTCTTCTCCCTTTTTACCCTTTTCCTCCTGGGAAAATGGCAGTGGTGGCCTTGGTGACCACATTTTTCTGGGGATCATGGTGGCCATGGTGATCGTGAAGACCATGGTGACTGTGAGAAACAACTGCTCACTTTAAAATTTTTACAAGTTATTTAAACCCGAACAAACACAACAAAGGGACTGAATGAGGAAAATAGGCAGCACTGGCAGCGTGGCTGATTTCCAGCAGCACATCCACAAAATGGCAGCTTCGCCTTTTATACCCAGTGCTGCATCAGCCAACCCTGGCTCTCCCAAAGTCTGCCATTCAACCCTTCTTTGCTGTCTCTTGGTGGAGACCTTCCTGTAACTTGACTGGAGGTGAGGTGAGGTGAGGTGAGGTGAAGTGAAGTGAGGTGAGGTGAGGTGAGGCATGCCATGCCTCATCAGCAACAGGTTTTCCCCATTCCCAACAGAAAGGGGCACAGGTACATGTCTGGTCTCCACATGTTCCTGACAACCTTGACAACCAGGGCCGTCCGGTGGGAACAGTACAGAGGGGGAAAGGGGGACACTGGGGAGAGCAGAGAGCAAAAGGTATCCCAAAATCAAACTACAATCACATAACCATAAATCAACAAAACTTCGCTTAATAGACACATAATATTCATCCCTTAATTGTGAGAGTCGATCATCACATTACCCATCTATAACAAAGCTGTGGCTGCCCCATCCATGGTGGTGTTCAAGGCCTGGTTGGGCAGGGCCTGGAGCAGCCCAGCCCAGGGGAAGATGTCCCTGCCCATGGCAGGGCTGGCACTGGACGGGCTTTAAGGTCGCTCCATCCCAAACCATTGCAGAGCCCCCGGGGCTGGGATGGGGCTTGGCAGGCAGCACCAGCAGCCCGTGCTGCCACCTGCTGTTGGCACCTGGAACTGCAGCTGGGGGCGGTGCAGGCGCAGTGCTGCTGATTTCCCACGCTCACTGCTGCCCTCCGGTGGACAATTCCTGAACCACAACTCCAGAAGATGTGCGGGTATAGAGGGAAAAATCCCTGATTTGAAAAGCAAAAGAGGTTCCTGAGCAAAACATCAGGGTTTTTTTTCATAAATAAATGGGTGGTTTTACTGGTTTGAGAGGAAGTTGGGTGGTTGTCGTGGTTTGAGAGGAAGTGGGTTTTTTGGGATGCTGTGGTCAGACTAATAGGTGCTCAGATTTGAATATTGACACCTGCTGTGGCCGCTGAGGACATGGATATGCCTCTGGGAACACAGGGGGGGTTAAAAACAGAGAACTCCCAGGCGGAAGCTCTCTTGGGTTTCATCAGTGAAAGAAGTCAGACCTCCCACACCCAGCTGCAGGCTGGGTGGGTGAGGGGAGGCCATGCAGTGAGGTAGTCTGTGCCTTGCACAGCGAAGGGAGGTGAAGGCCCCTGCAGGAAGGAAGGGTGGAGGAACCCTGAGACTCCTCGAGCAGTCCTCCCCCCGCCCACCCCGCACCAAGAGAGAGAGAAAGAGAGCTGGTGTCTGTACCTGTGCCACCTTGAGATTTGATAGCACGGCCAGCCAAGAAAGAGAAGAGGGGTGTGCGGTGAGAAAGTGCCCAGCAGGGTGGCCGTGGGAGTTCTAGACAGGCAGAACCTGAGATTTTTAACCCTTTTCTTGGATGATGGAAACATTACAAATGCTGATCCTCCTGGAGTTGAATGAGAAGAGAGATAGAGATGAGATAAGAGGAAATTGGCCACAAGCAGTTGAGAAAAATCTTAGGTGAGAAGAGGTGATGAAGTGGCCTTTGGCTGGACTGTTCTTGTATAGCCATAGACAGAACCATTTTTTCCCTGTGACACAGAGACTGCATTTAGGGGGGAGGCAATGGCTTGGAGCCACGAGAGTGCAGTGATGTGATTTGAAGGAGTGCATAGACAGAGACAACGGGTGAGGAGGCTGGTGGTGTTACCCTCCATCTTCAGGGAAGAAGAAGAAGATCTTTGTTCTCGAGACCCCTCAGTCCTAGGGGCTGAAGTCTGGGGGAGACAGGTGTCCCAAAAGTGAGAGACTGTGCTTTTGTTGGAACTAGGCAAAGCACCCTTTAAAAGGAAAACCCTAGAAGCACCTCTGGCCCATGTGCAGTAGTGAGAACACTGGGCATGGAAGGAAGATGTCACGATGGCAAAATGACCTCCGGGCGGTGCCACGTCAGACATGAGGACGCAAGAAGTTTCAACTGTGTTTCCTGAGGAAGCCTATGGTACAAGAAGGACTCCTGTCTCCTTGATGAACTGAGAAAGGGTGGTGATAGACTGAGAGTTGATGATCTGAGGGGTGGATGTATTAGAAATTTGGTGGTGGGGAGGAGGAATAATTTTGGAAAATTTTCATTCTGAGTTCTGTGTGTTTGTCTTTATATATAGTTGTGGGTTAATAAAGCTTTTTTTGCCCTTTTGTTCTTAAGCTGGAGCCTGCTTTGCTCTATTTCTAATTACATCTCACAGCAGAAACCAGAGAGAAAGTATTTTCATAAAGGCACTAGCATTGCACCAGGCTCAAACCATGACAGTGGTGCTGCCTGTGTCTCCATTTCTCCATTTTATTTTTCATCCTTCTTCATTCTTTTTGTTTTTCTTTTTTTTCCTCCCAATGCTTCTTCTGAAGTGTTTCCTGAAATGAGGAACTTTGGAACTGGCACTGAACTGATCATTCATCTGTTTTAAATAGAACTGGGCAGCCCCAGCCAGCTCCCTCAGCCCTTCGTGGTGCTCCAGAGCCTTCCCCAGCTCCATCCCTTCCTTGGACACACTCCAGCCCCTCCAGGTGCTTTCTGAGGGTCTGCAGTGAACGAGGAAAAGGGGAGGGACATTTCTCCAGCACTACTTTAAAGAGCTAGGTTTAAAAAATGAAGCTTTAAGTTTCCTCTAACAAAAACTCCAGGAACGGTTTATTTTAGGAAATGAGCTGCCCTGCAGGAAGGGCATTAAAGGAGCTGTAGTGGATACATCAGGTGAGCCAGAAGCAGAATTTTGTATACTTTTGAAACACCAGGCAAGCAAGGATCAAATTTCTGATAAACATTTGGTGCACCAGGTCAGCAAGGATCAAATTTTGATACATTTGTTATATGGCAGGTGAGCAGGTATCAATTTATTGCTACATCGGGTGAGGCAGCCAAGGAGCATTAGCAGGTGGCCGTGACATTGCCACTGCCAAACCCCTCCATTGGGAAGTGCCCAAGTGGCCCCAGGCACTGCCCAGTCTCTGCTGTCTGTGCTGTCTTGCGCTGTCCTGGCTGCTCCAGCCCCGTCAGTGCTGGTCCTGCTGCCCTGGCATGGCTCCCTCACTGGGCAGCTCTCAGAGGGGCCTTTCCAGGATGGACACCTTGTTGCAGTGACCATGGTGACCACAGTGGCTGTGGTGGCCACGGTGACCTTGGTCACCTCGGGAATCATGGTGGCCATGGTGGCCTCAGTAGTTACAGTGACCACGGTAGGGACAGAGGGCACGGTGACATCATGGGTCACTGTGGGCACAATGGCCATGCTGACCATGGTGGTTCCAATGTTCAGAGTGGCCAGAGTGGTCATAGGGCTCAAAGTGGCTACAGTGGTCGTAGTGGAAATAACGGGCACAGTGGTTAGAGCGGACAAGGGACCGTAGTGGTCATTATGGCCTCGGTGGCCTTGGTGGGCTCATTTCTCTGGGGTTCCTGGTGGCCTTTGTCCTGGTGGCCTTCCACAGTGGCTTCCATGACCACAGTGACCTTGGTGGCCTTGTGGCTTAGAGTGTTCCAATGGCCACTGCCATGGCCATGGTAGCCAGGAGAAGCCCCCCAAGGTGGGGGGCGTTCCTGGGGAGGCTCCCACCTGTGGGGACAAAGAGAGGGGTCAGGGGGTTAATGGGGTGAGAGGGCCAAGAGGCCATGGGGAGGGAAGGGGGTGATGGGGGGGTCGCGAGGGTATGGGGTCAGAGGGGGCCATAACAAGGTCCATTTCCCCACTACCCAGCCATGTACCATGTACCTTGTCCCCCCAGCCTCAGCACTGGATGTCCCTGTTTCACTCACGTGGCACTGGGTGTCCCCATCCCCTGTGCCCAAGCAATGCTGTCCCTCACCTTGTCCCCAGCTCTGGGTGTCCTGCCTTCTGCCCACAGTGGGTGTCCCTGTCCCCTCTGGGCCATGAGTGTCCCCATGCCATGTGTGTCCCTGTCCCCATCCCTCACTGAGTGTTCCCATCCCCCCAGGTTGTTCCCATGATGTCACCTCTCAGCCACTCGCAGTTGTAGTCGCTGGAGTTCTCAGTGGAGCGAAGCTCAATGTTCATCGTGCTTCCTTCTGTGTGGACATCAGTGACCTCAAAGGTCTCAAAGGGTGGGATCAGCACCTCACGTTTTCTAGGATTGTAGGAAAAAGCCTGGATGTCCACGCCGTGGCATGTGTGCACCTTGAACATCGTGTCTGTCCCATAACTCTGGGCGACTGCTTTTTCCAGCGACGACGAAGCGAATTGACCAAAGCGGACTTTATCGCCAGTCTTCACATCAAACTGGTAGCTTTTTATTCCCCGAAACACATTCTTACAATCATTAGGGCTTCTCAGCTTCTGGAGGGCCTGGGTCAGCAGGAAATGCAGCGTTTTGAAGTGGAAGTTGTCTCGGTATTCCTGGCTGGACTTTCCAGCCGTGCGTACAGCCTTGTTGAACGGATCGTACACGTCCTCCATCGTGTAGGCCATGAGGGCGATGGCCTGGGCTGGGATGAATCAGACCCCCTCTTCTGCCACTCGGCCGTGGCCTTCACCCAGGCCTGGGAAAAGTCCTTGTTCTTCTGGAACTCGGAGTGGTTGAGGGCTGGCAATGCTGCGGTCATGGCGGGGCCACAGTTGAGGTACTGGTCATCAAAGGAGTTCTGGGCCATGTCCAGGGGCTCCACCGTGATGTCCGCCGTGGCCACGGTCATTGCCAGCAGTGCCAGGGTGTGAGCCAAGGGGGCCATGGAGAAGAGAGTCCACAGGGACCAGTGTGGGACACTGTGGGACACAGAGGGGACATAGACGACAGACTGTGTGACACAGGAAGGACACTGGAGGGCACCAGGGGATGCTGAGGGGACACTGATGGGACGGAGGGCACTCTGAGGGACATGGTGGGACATAGGGAGGCTTCCTTGGTGAGGGGCTGAGGAGTGACAGTGGGGTCAGCCCAGGGAGAGTGGGGGCAGCTCTGGCCAGGAGACCCCAGGACATGTCCTGGAGCCTGATCCCAAATCCTGGGCTCTTTCCTGGTTGCCCCAGTGTCCCTCAGACACCCCTGACTCCCAATCCCACTCCCACAGTCCTATATCCCCCCTCAAAATGTCTTGTCAGCCCCCCTGCCATACCCTGACTCAAATCCTGGGGTCACTTCCTGATATCACCCCTCCCCCGCCACCAGTAATCCCAGTGACTCCCAATTTCACACCCATAGGTCTGTGTCCCCCCCTCCTGCTGCTTCCCAGTGCCTTCATTACCCCAATCCCTCTCCCAATCCCTTGTACCCCTCCCAGTGACCCCATGTCCCCCCCACTTGTCCCTGTCCCCTCCCCCCTTCCCCAACTCTCACTCCCATGACCTCCCCAGTGATCCCTGACCCCAATCCAGTCTTATGTGCCACCCAAGTGTCCCCCAGTACCCCACTGCCACTCCCATGGTCCTCTGTCTCCCATCGCTGGGCCATGGACCACCCCAGGACCTCAGTCCCTTGACACCCCAGTTCCCCCCATCAGACCCCAATCCCACAGTCCCATGTTCCTCCACCAAGGGTCCCCAGCCCCTGATGCTGAAATTGTCCAGACTGAATTCCCAGATGGAACTGGAGGTATCAGATAGCTGGAATTCATCCTCAGCTCGCACTCACAGCAGATCTCTCCTGGTCCTGCAGGTCAGGGGGAACATTGCCATGGGGTATTTATCCATCATAATTATAAATATTCATGAAAATGTGTCTCTTATCTAATACAGAAACCAGCAGTTTTCCCATAGATAATCTGCATGGATCTGCCTCTTTTAGGAAATAATTTTTATTCTGCTGGGGAATCCGAAAAATGAGTTTTGCCAGTGTAGTTTTCACTGAGTGCCCCAATATCCCAGAAGACCTCACCTTGAACTTTCACTTTCAGCAGACACTGCTCCTTCTGTGTTACAGAACTTGCCCAAAAACCCTCACAGGAGTTCCCTTCATCTCTTTCTCCACAGGTTACAGCAACCTTTGCCCTTCTGTGTCCACACTTCTACCTCCTTTCCTTGCTTTTGCCCATTCATCTTTAAGCTCTATCCGGCACCATTAAGGGATGTGAAACTTTCTATTCTCTCTCTTACTGCCCACCCCCCTTTACCCCAATCCCACAGTCCCACGTTCCCCCAGTTCCCCCCAGTCCCACTCCCCACTGCTCACTGAGTTGCTGCCACACCTCAGATACCAGTTGGGGTCCCCTATCAGATGACATCTGCGGAGGATCAGCAATGGGACATCACGCCATGAACAATACGATGAAGTGAAATCAAATTTATTACAAGGACAAACTGTATTTATGCTTTGTTCTACTGTTCACGCGCCTCAGGCTAATACATGATTGGTTAAGCCCATCTGTGCACGCGTCTCAAGCCTTCAGCTGATTGGTCAGTCTTCTTTCCTCATGCGTCTCACTGTGGTTTATTGTTTTGCCTTCATGCGCTCTGCTGTGGTTTTTGTTCCATCTTCTTAGCGTGCCCCACATCCTGGACTTGTTTTTCTCCTGAGTAGGCTCTTCCTGTGTTCGAGCTGTCTGGGAAACTGTGAAATTCTACTCAGATGCCATAAAGGCTGGCTTGGGCACTGTGTCCATTTTCCTGCAAAAATCCCACAACAGACATCTTGAGGCACCTTGAGCCTGGGGATGATCTCCTGGGGGAGTGCCTGGGTGACTTCCCTGGCCTTGTTGGCTTGACAGAAGTAGTTCTGGACCCCCAAAAAAGGGATCCACCAACACCAGGGGATACCTGAGCCCATGTTGTCATGATAGATCAGGAAATCCATTTGCCAGTTATCATTGGGAGGTGTTCCTCTTTCAGTGATGCCTGGAGGTGATGGTTTTGAATTCAAAGGGTTCTTTTGAAAATACATCAGGCATTGCTCTGTAACAGACCTGACATTTTCGTCCTACAGACACCGAGGATCTGAGGCTGCAGACCTGTCCCCATCTCATCGATTCCTCAGAGCTTTGCTGGTGCTTTTCTCCTTTACAAATTGCAGCACCAGTTGGGGAGGGCCTGACCTGATTATTGCGAGTTACCTCTCACCCACCTACCCACCCAGCCACCCTCTTTTTTGTGGGCTTTTAGATAAGCAGCCAATTTTCAATCTGCCCAACTCTATCCAGGCCTCACCTCTGGCGGTGAACTTCCTTTCTCAGGAATTAGCACCAGGATGTTTTGTTGTTGAACATGTCATGGAGATTCATTGCAAGTCTATTTCCCACAGGGATTTGTCAATCCCCAAGCTGGTGTGCCCTGGACTGTAGCACGGCCACTACTTTGGGCAGGTGGGTGATATCGAGGAGGGAAAATAATTCTTGTTTGTACGTAATCAGGGATCCCTTTGCAGTTAATTGACTTCTTTCTTCCCATATGCCTCCATGGGCATGAGCAATGCTGAAAGCAGATGCCAAGTGAGTTCCTGTGTTTGTTCTCTTTCTCACTGCCAGTTCCAGAGCTCTTTGTAACACTGCGAGCTCCTCCCCTTGTTCCACATCTTCTTACAGTTATGGCAAGCAGAGGATATACCACAAACTTTTGTCCCAAATCGGATTTCCTGGCCTCTTAGATGAGGAGAACAGTTGCTGCTAAGACCCAAAGTCATCTGAGCCTTATCTAGGCTGCTTATCTAAAATCCCACAAAAAAGAGGATGGGTGGGTGGCTGGGTGGCTGGGTGGGTGAGAGGTAACTCCCAATAACCAGGTCAGGCCCTCCCCAACTGATGCTGCAATTTGTAAAGGAGAAAAGCACCAGCAAAGCTCTGGGGAATTGATGAGATGGGGACAGGCCTGCAGCCTCAGATCCTCAGTGTCCATAGGACAAAATTGTCAGGTCTGTTACAGAGCAATGCCTTATGTATTTTCAAAAGTACCCTTTGAATTCAAAACCATCACCTCTGGGCATCCCTGAAAGAGGAAACACTCCCTGGGATTACTGGAAAATGGATTTTCTGAGCCGCCACACCAACATGTGCTCAGGTATCTCCTGGTGTTGGTGGATCCCTTCTTGGGGCCCCAGAGCTTCTCCTGCCACACCAGAAGGCCAGGGAAGTCACCCAGGCACTCCCCCAGGAGATCAATCCCAGGCTCAAGGTGCCTACAGGGATTTCATCTGATAGGGGACCCCAACTGGTATCTGAGGTGTGGCAGCAACTCAGTGAGCAGTGGGAGTGGTACTGGGGCAAACTGGGGTGACATGGGACAGTGGGATTTGGGTCCTGGAGGGTGAGCAATAGGAGAGAGAATAGAAAGTTTGAGTTCTCCTGAGGGTGCTGGATAGGGCTTAAAGAACTAGCAAAAAACAATAACTGGATGTAAAAGTGTGTGCACAGAAGAGCAAAGGTTGCAGAAACCTGTGGAGAAAGAGATAAAGGGCACTCCAGTGAAGGGTTTTTGGCAATTTCTGTAAATCAGAAGGAGCAGAGTCTGCCGAAAGTGAAAGTTCAAGGTGAGGTCTTCTGGGATACTGGGGCACTCAGTGAAAACCACACTGTGAAAACTAATTTTTCGGCCTCTCTAGGACCATAAAAGGATTTCAAGAAAGAGGCAGAGCCATGCAAATTATTGCTAGGAAAGGTGCTGTTTCTGTACTAGGAGAGGGAAACATTTTAATGAACATTTGCAATTGTGGTGGATAAAGACCCTGTGGCAAAGTCCCCCCTGAGCTGCAGGACCAGGAGAGATCCACTGTGAGTCTGAGGTGATAAAGAATTCCATCTTTCTGCTACCTCCAGTTCCATCAGGGAGCTCACTCTGGCTGATTTTGGTTTCGGGGCTGAGGGGACCCGTGGGGATTCTTAGGGGGGGACATGGGACTGAGAGATTTGGATTGCACACATGGGGGGACACTGGGACTGGGAACATGGGGGGCTCTGGGGGAAAATGAGGGGGGGCACGGGATGGTGGGAGTGGATTGGGGTCATGGAGGAGCTGGGAGACACTGTGGGGGCAGGGAGTCATGCCTGGATTTGGGTTGATGTCCTGGGGTGACACAAAAGAAATTGGGAAAGGGGAGTGGGGTCTGGGGACGGGCTGAGGGGAACAATGGGGGGTTAAGGGAGTGACCCCAGGATTTGGGTCGGGATCCTGCTGGGAGTGAGGGGACTTTTATTCATGGGAGTAGGATTGGTCTTCTGGGGACCAGGAGGACATGGTACTGTGGGACTGGGATTGGAGTCTGTGGGTCTGGGGGACATTGGGGAGGCATAAGTAATCCCAGGATTCTGGATCAGGGACCCCAGACATGCCCAGGGGTCTGCTGGCCAGGAGTGTCTCCCTTCCCCCTGGGCTGACCCCACTTCCCTCCCCAGTCCCTCACTGAGGAACCCTCCCTGTGTCTCCTCTGTGTCCCTTCTGTGTCCCCCAGTGTCCCACCCTGGTCCCTGTGGCCTCTCCACTCCATGGCCCTTCTGGTTCAGACCCTGGCACTGCTGGCAATGACCGTGGCCACCGTGGGCATCAAGGTGGTGACCCTGGACATGGCCCCGGACTCCTTTGATGACCAGTACCGGGGCTGTGGCCATGATTGAGGCGTTGCCGGCCCTCAACCGCTCCGACTTTGAGCACAACCCTCTCTTTGCCCAGGCCTGGCCCAAGGCCACAGCCGAGTGGCAGAGTCGGGGGTCCCGTGTGTCCCCTCTGTCATCCCCAGCCCACGCCATCGCCCTCATGGCCTACACGAGGGATGGTGTGTACAGAGAGTTCAATGAGGCTGTCCGTGCTGCCGGGCGCTCCAGCCAGGAATACCGGGACAATTTCCACTTCAAAATGCTGCATTTCCTACTGACCCAGGCCCTGGTGACACTGAGGGACGCTCAGGGGCTGCAGTGTCACAATGTGTACCGGGGGGTGCATGGGGTCAGGTTCAAGGCAGAGTACGGTGATATTGTCCGGTTTGGTCAATTCACGTCAGCATCACAGAGTGGAAAAACTGCCAAGGACTTTGGGATAGACACATTGTTCCATGTGTACACCTGCCATGGAGTGGAAATCCGGGAATTCTCCTACTATCCTGGCGAGAAGGAGGTGCTGATCCCACCCTTTGAGACCTTTGAGGTCATAGAAGTCAGCCAGGAAGGTGGAACTGCATGGGTCCAGCTCCACTCCACCGGGACCTTCAGCAACTACAGCTGCGAGTGGCTGCAAGGTGACACCACAGGGGACAGCCTGTCTCCTGTAACCCCTACCCCCCCCATTATGGTCATCCCCAAACCTCTCACTACCCCCGTGATCCCCCTGATGTCCCTCTCTTTGTCCTCCAGGTGGGAGTGTCCCCAGGGCCCCATTCCATGTTGGAGGACTCCTCCTGGCCACCATAGCCCTGGCAGTGGCCACAGAGATCCTCTGAGCCACGAGACCACCATGGTGTCCAAGGTCACTGTGGTCACTCTGGCAACCATGGCCACCATGGCACCAAGGTCATTGTCATCACTGTGGCCAGCACAATCACCAATACCACCATGACCACTAGAGAAACAAGGCCACCAAGGCTGCCAAGGTCACCACAGCCACTCTGGCCCCCTTGTCAGCTATTGCCACCATGAGGTCACTGTGGCCACCACTGTCCCTGTGGCACTGTGGCCACCACAGCCACTCGGGCCACCACGGTCACTGTAACCACCAAGGGCACCATGGCCACCTTGATCACCAAGACTCCTTGTGCCACAAAGTTACAACAACCATTGTGGCCACTGTGGCCACCAGAATCATTGTGGAAAGCATTTCTATTAAATAATTCTCTCAAAACAATTCCATTAAATAATTCTGACAAAGGCAGGAAAAAGTGACAATTCTTAAGCAGGGGTCAATGTCACTCCCCACACCAACACTCGTGGGAATGTCTCTTTCTCTCAGCCTCGAGGAGGATCCTTAGGGAGCATCCCCTTCCCAAGGGAGGAACCTCACACACATTTCATTTCAAGCAGGAACAGGGGAGAGGAATCTCTGTCTGAGAGGGGACTGGACATTCCCAGGGTCAGCTGATGGATGGCCATGCCCAGCTGTGTTCTTCACCTGCAGTTGTCAGCTCTGGGTTGGTAATTTGGGCTGGTTTTAGCCCAGTTCAGCACCAAAAGCAGCACAAGACCCTCTCACTGTAGCCCCAATAGCCACAAATGGGGCATTTTCCCATGGCCACATTCCAGGCAGCGCATCCTGCCACATCCTGCAGTTCAGGAGGACATTAAAGCCTGGAAATTGGAAGGTACAAGAGGGCAAGGGCAGGTCCTGTCCCTGGGGACAGACAGTTCCTGGTGTCAGTCCAGGCTGGGGCTGACCTGCTGAAGCAGCTCTGTAGAAAGATCTGGGGGTGCTGGTTGGTGAGCAGTGGAGGTGGCCGTGTGTCCTAGGACCGGGAGGGATCCAGGGGCCATCAGGAGGGGTGGGGCCAGGAGGTCAGGGAGTGTTCGTGCCCCTGTGAACTGCCCAGGGAGGCACATCAGGAGTGCTGTGTCCAACTGTGCCCAGCGCCATGTACAACTCTGCCCAGTGCTGTGTCCAGTTATGGGCTGCTCTGGAACCAATCCTATGTTCAGAGATGATGCTGCCTGAACTCAGAGGTTGGGCCAGGTGCCCACTCCGGGTCCTTCCAGCCTGACCCATTCTGGGATTTGGGCATTCTGGCAGTTGTGTTTTGGGAATTGTCCACCGGAGGGCAGCAGTGAGTGCAGGAAATCAGCAGCGCTGTGCATGTGTCACTCCCAGCTGCAGTTCTGGCTGCCAACAACAGGGGGCAGCATGAGCTGCTGGCGCTGCCGAGCACCCGCCCCACCCCGTCCCAGCCCCAGGTGCTCTGCAATGGTTTGGGATGGAGCGACCTTAAAGCCCGTCCGGTGCCAGCCCTGCCATGGGCAGGGACATCTTCCCCTGGGCCAGGCTGCACCAGGCATCACCCAGCCTGGCCTTGACTGTTCCAGGAGTGGGGCATCCACAGCTTTGGTACAGATGTGTAACATGATGACTGACTCTCACAATTAAGGGATGAATATTGTGTTTGTATGTTAAGAGAAGTTTTGTAGATGTAGGTTATGTTATTGTTATATGTTGATTGGACACCCTCTGTTCTCCCTACAACCCCCTTTCCCCAACCCATATTGTTTCTCCCTGACAGCATTGGTTTTCAGGGTTGTCAGGGACATGTGAAGGGAGGGAGGGAGGGAGAGAGGGCGTGTACCTGCGCCCCTTGGATGGGGCAGCTGGGCATGGGAGAAACTGTTGCTGGGGAGACGTGTCATGACAACACCTCAGCTTCAGTCAGACTACAGGAAGGTCTCCACCACTGGTCAGCAAGGAAAGGACAACTGGCAGACTTTGGGTGGGTAAAGGAATTTATTAGGAAAATGTTTGAATATGTATGACTCCTTATGAATATGTATTTGGCTGACGCACCGCCCCCTCCCAGGGGTATAAAAGGCAGAGCAGCCAATTTGTGGCAGTTGGCTGCACTTCCAACACTGTCCCTTTTTCCTCATTCGGTCCCTTTGTAGTGTTGTTGAAGTTTAATAAACCTTTAAAAATTTAAAGTGAGCGTTCATTTCTCACAGTCACTGTGGTTTCCATTATCACCAAGGCCACCATGACCCCAAGAAAAAGGGGGTCACTAAGGTGCCTCAGCCACCCCTGCCATTTTTCCTGTAGGAAAAGAGAAAAAAGGGAAAAGAGGATGGAAGACAAATCAAATCTCTTGGCTTTGTGCAAATATTAAGATGAATCCTTTATGTATATGTTAAAATAGCTTTGCTTTTATTTCTGCTATTAACAAAATCTTAGACATAGTAGTAGTGGTAGCTGATATAGGTACGAGTGAACTGTCTGTTTGGTTTGATAAAATCCATGTCACAAGGACCCTGCTATCGATATGCCAACTATCTGCATCTGCTGTCTGCAGAAAGTATGGCCCAAGGCCCAGACTGAAAGTGATAAAGAGAAGGAGCCAAAACCACAGCCAAGAGACATGCATGCTCTAAAAAGGCAGACCCAAGGAAGGCCCATGTTAAATAGTTCCTGGAATATGGAAACTAGGTTATGAAACTGTATGGATATGCCTAATGGTCTATGAACAAGCAATCCCAGTCCTATGTTCCTCCACAAGTGTCCCCTGGAGTCCTCCCAGCCCCCGATATTGAAATCAGCCAGAGTGAACTCCCTGATAGAACTGGAGGCATCAGAAAGCCGGAATTCTTTATCAGCTGGGACTAACAGCAGATCTCTCCTGGTCCTGCACATCAGCGGGGACCTTGCCGACAGAATCTATCCATCCTAATTATACATATTCATTAAAATGTGCTGCTTAGCTAGTACAGACTCAGCACTCAAAGTGGCTGCTAGCCAGCAATGCTGCAGTCATGGCAGGGCCGCAGCCCCGGTACTGGTCATTGAAGGAGTCCTGGGCCACGTCCAGGGGCACCACTTTAATTGCTGCGTGGGCCATGGTCATTGCCAGCAGTGCCAGGGTGTGAGCCAGGAGGGCCATGGTGGGGAGGTTACTGGGAGCAGTGTGGGACACTGGGGAACAAAGTGGGACACACACTGAGGGGACACAGAGGACACACAGGGGTGTACATGGGAAGGGTTCCTCTGCAAGGGGCTTGGCATGGCTCCTGAGTACACGATATGAACTTTAGAACTTTAGAAGTGGCCATTTAAAACATTAGAACTTTAGAAGTGGTCATTTATTCTTACTTCCAAGGAGGCCTTGGGCATTACACTTTTGTTCTCCTATGCAGTGAGTCTCTTTGTCAGTGACATATTGCATTTGGCAAGTTTATTGATTGTGATCTGTACTCCATATATTTTATCCTGTATTTAGCAGATAATCATTAATAGTCTTAATAAGATAATAGCCATACAGGTGGGAACTGCTTTAACATTTATGCTTTGCATAAGAAACAAAAAACGGGGAGATGCAGAAGACCAGATCACTACAGAAGCTGAACTGGAGAGCTGTGCAGACCTTGGGGCCCTGGTACAGTGAAGACCATGAGAGAGAAAAACTCAGTAAAGAACAGAAGTGACGACATCCTGTCTGGTCACTTTGACCTTCACGCTGACCACTCTGACCAGAGAAGAGATGATAGGGACATTGCAGGTGAAAGAGATAACAAGGACATTACTTGTGTAAGAAGGATAATCAAGAAGATTGTGTTTCTAAGGGGACTGGGGCAAAGGGGTCCAAGTAGAAAATTTTGTACAAACATTGTGAGCTCCATATCCTGGTAAACTGGTGAAATAAATGGCTCTGCTTTGCTGGCATTGCAGAGCCCATGTCTCTGAATCCCTGCACACCAGCCACCCAGTCCCAATCCCAATCATCTGTTTACCCTTCCAGTGTCCCCCTGGTGCTCCTCAGGATCTCATTTCTACTCCCAGATCTTGGTAGCCCTCTTGTGACCCCAGGCTGCTCAGGAACCTCACCCAAATTCCTTAAGCCACTCCCTCAACCCCCCCTCCCCCACCGATCTGCCTTGGCCCTCTCCCAGACCCCAGTCCTGCTCTCAGTCCTGTTACCCATTTCATGTCATTCCAGGACCCCAACCCAAATTCAGGGACCAACCCCTGACCCTGCAATATCAGCCTGGAGCCCCCCATGCCCCCACTCTACAATCCCAGTCCCATGTCTGTCCACAAGTGTCCCCTGGAGTCCCCCCAGCCACTGATACCAAAATCAGCTGGAGTGAACTCCCTGATGGAACTGGAGGTAGCAGAATGAGGGAATTCTTTATCAGCTCAGACTCACAGCAGATCTCTCCTGGTCCTGCACATCAGGGGAGACCTTATCAACAGAATCTATCCATCCTAATTATGCATATTCATCAAAATGCCCCTCTTAGCTGATACAAAACAAGCACATTTCTCATAAATAATTGGCATGGCTCTGCCTCTTTTAGGAAATATCTTTTATTGTCCTGGAGGATCATAAAAATGGAGCATCAGGTTGTCGGTTTCACTGTGTCCCAATATCTCAGATGACCTTGCCTCAAACTTTCGCTTTTGCAGGCACTGCTCCTTCTGTGCTACAGAACATACCAAAAACCCCTCACCGGAGTTCCCTTTATCTCTTTCTGCACAGGTTCGGTGACCTTTGCTCTTCTCTGTACACACTTTTATATCCTTTTATTGATTTTTGCTCGTTCTCTTTAAAGGCTATCCAGCAACTTCAGGAGAACTCAAACTTTCTATTCTCTCTCTTATTGCTCAGTCCCTGGGTTCCCAATCTCACGGTCCCATGTCTCCCCCAATGCAGCCCAGTCCTACACCCCACTGCTCACTGAGTTGCTGCCACACCTCAGATACCAGTTGGGGTCACCTATCAGATAAGATCCCTGTGGGCACCTTGAGCCTGGGGATGATCTCCTGGGGGAGTGCCTGGGTGACTTCCCTGGCATTGCTGATATGGCAGGAGAAGTTCTGGGGGCCCAAGAAGGGATCCACCAACACCAGGAGATACCTGAGCCCATGTTGGTGTGGTATCTCAGAAAAACCATTTGCCAGTGATGCCCAGGAGTGTTTCCTCTTTCAGTGATGCCTGGAGGTGATGTTTTTGAATTTAAAGAATTCTTTTGAAAACATATCAGGCATTGCTCTGTATCAGACCTGACAATTTTGTCCTGCAGACACTGAGGATCTGAGGCCACAGACCTGTCCCCATCTCATCAATTCCCCAGAGCTTTGCTGGTGCTTTTCTCCTTTACAAATTGCAGCATCAGCTGGGGAGGGCCTGACCTGGTTATTGGGAGTTACCTCTCACCCACTCACCCACCCCCCCTCTTTATTTTGGGCTTTTAGACAAGCAGCCAATTTTCCATCTGCCCAACTCTATCCAGGCCTCACCTCTGGTGGTGAACTTCCTTTCTCAGGAATTAACACCAGGATGCTTTGTTGCGGAACCTCTCGTGGAGCTTCATTGCAAGTCTATTTCCCACAGGGATTTGTCAGTCCCCAAGCTGGTCTGCCCTGGATCGTAGTATGGCCACTTCTTTGGGCAGCTGGGTGGTATCAAGGAGGGACAATATCTGTTGTTTATATTTAATTGGAGATCCCTGTGCTGTTAATTAACTTCTTTCTTTCCTTATGGCTCCATGGGCATGAGCAATGCTCAAAGCAGATGCCAAGTGAGTTCCTATGTTTGCTCTCTTTATCACTGCCAATTCCAGAGCTCTTTGTAATACATCGAGATCCTCCCCTTGTTCCACAACTTCTTGCAATTCCAGTAAGCAGAGTATATACCATAAACTTTTGTCCCAAACTGGATTTCTTGGCTACTTGGATGAGAACAGTCACTGCTGCAGCCCACATTTATCTTGGCCAATCCTGGCTGATGTTGAGTTGTTTTGAAAAGCACCCCACAGGTCTCCTGAAGTCTCCCTCACACAGGAGGCCCCAGAATGAGCTTTGATTTCAACTCCCGAGGAAGGACACAGATTTGGTAACTTAAAGATGCTCCTGAGGTCTGCATCTCCCATAGGATTTCCTCTCCTTTGTGTACCAACGAGAGCGACTGGCCCTGGTTGTCCTGGCAACCACCCAGCTGCCCAAAGAAGTGGCTGAACTACAATAAAGGGCAGATCTGAGAGCGGACCCCAATGGGTATCTGAGGTCTGGCAGCATTTCAGTGAGCAGTGGGGAGGGGGACTGGGCAGCACTGGGGGGACATGGGACCGTGAGATTGGGAACCCGGGGACTGAGCAATAAGAGAGAGAATAGAAAGTTTGAGTTCTCCTGAAGTTGCTGGATAGGGCTTTAAAAAGAACAAGCAAAAATCAACAAAAGGATGTAAAAGTGTGCACACAGAAGAGCAAAAGTTACTGGAACCTGTGGAGAAAGAGATAAAGGGAACTCCAGTAAGATGGTTTTTGGTATGTTCTGTAGCACAGACGGAGCAGTGCCTGCAAAAGCGAAAGTTTGAGACAAGGTCGTCTGAGATATTGGGACACAGTGAAACCCACATCCTGACACTCCATTTTTATGATGCTCCAAGACACTAAAAATTATTTCCTAAAAGAGGCAGAGCCATGCCAATTATTTACGGGAAATGTGCTGGTTTTGTATCAGCTAAGAGACGCATTTTGATGAATATGCATAATTAGGATGGATAGATTCTGTTGATAAGGTCCCCCCTGATGTGCAGGACCAGGAGAGATCTCCTGTGAGTCCGAGCTGATAAAGAATTCCCACATTCTGCTACCTCCAGTTCCATCAGGGAGTTCACTCCAGCTGATTTTGGTATCAGTGGCTGGGGGGACTCCAGGGGACACTTGTGGACAGACATGGGACTGGGATTGTAGAGTGAGGGCATGGAGGGCTCCAGGCTGACATTGCAGGGTCAGGGGTTGGTCCCTGAATTTGGGTTGGGGTCATGGGGTGACATGAAATGGGTAACAGGACTGAGAGCAGGACTGGGGTCTGGGAGAGGGCCAAGGCAGATGGGTGGGGGGGGGGGGGGGGGGGTTGAGAGAGTGGCTTTAGGAATTTGGGTGAGGTTCTTGAGCAGCCTGGGGTCACAAGAGGGCTACCAAGATCTGGGAATAGAAATGAGATCCTGAGGAGCACCAGGGGGACACTGGAAGGGTAAACAGATGATTGGGATTGGGACTGGGCAGCTGGTGTGCAGGGATTGAGAGACATGGACTCTGCAGTGCCAGCAAAGTAAAGCCATTTATTTCACCAGTTTACCAGGATATGGAGCTCACAATGTTTGTACAAAATTTTCTACTCGGACAGCTTTGCCCCAGTCCCCTTAGAAACACAATCTTCTTGATTATCCTTCTTACACAAGTAATGTCCTTGTTATCTCTTTCACCTGCAATGTCCCTGTCATCTCTTCTCTGGTCAGAGTGGTCAGCGTGAAGGTCAGAGTGACCAGACATGATGTCATCACTTCTGATCTTGCCTTGAGTTTTTCTCTCTCCTGGTCTTCACTGTACCAGGGTCTGCACAGCTCCCCAGTTCAGCTTCTGTAGTGATCTGGTCTTCTGCATCTCCCCGTTTTTTGTTTCTTATGCACAGCATAAATGTTAAAGCAGTTCCCACCCATAAGGGTATTATCTTATTACGACTATTACTGGTTATCTGCTAAATAAAGGATAAAATAAATGGAGTACTGTTCCAGATTGCAAGGTAGGATGTATTCTATTGCCATCTGTATGGCAGTTGTCTGGTGTCAAGTGGGCAATGCTCCTTATCTCTCTTCCTGAGTGATCATAATCAACAGGGGGCATCTGCTGATAAGGGGCTATTGAATGTCAGCACATGACTGATAAGAACTAGAGCATCCCATTGTGAGATGCTCCGCCCAGAGGGAGGAGCCAAGCAGTGCCATGCAGATAGAACCTGCAAGGGTCTGACACCGAGGCAGCCTTTGCTCCACTGGACTACCCAGAGGAACAGCAGCTGCTTCTACTTCCACGGATCTGCGGAGGAAGAATACACCCCTTTCCTACAGGACTGCCCTGCTCCAACAGAACCACGCCTGACACTCCAGGAGGACTGCAGCCTCTTTTCCAACTGGACTACTACCAACACCCTGACCCACAGGGTGTCAGTTTGTGTTCTGACTCTGACAGTGTTGTTCTGGTGTATTGCATTGTTGTATTTTATCATTTTTATAATTTTTTTTCCCCTTCCCTATTAAAGAACTGTTATTTCCTGCTCCCATGTTTTTTGCCTGAGAGCCCCTTATTCATACCAATTCGGAGGGGTGGGGAGGGTTTGCATTCTCCATTTCAAGGGAGGCTCCTGTCTCCTTTAACAGGCACCTGTCTTTCTAAACCAAGACAGATTTTGGCCCCCAACGTGAGGCAAGGGCACTTAAACATAAAAGGGAATAACAGTTCTTGAATAATCTGATTTTTTTGTGTGTGGCTATAGAAACCTTGCTAGGCGGTACCATGTAGACCAGCGAACCCTGGTTTGGGTGGCACGTGATTGTGGCTGTATTTCTCCCCTTTGTAGGCCCTTATCTCAACATGGGTCCTATAACCAAGGCTACTGTGGCTATTATCCGGTTTCTCTTATGAGTGAATAAGATGAGGGATTCATGGATGTTTAACTTCCTCTGGAAAGCAGGCACATGGATTCACAGCTATCACACGCTAACTGTATGTTTTTGGGGTTACTTTAATAATGGCACCTTCTGTAAGGAAATGACACCGGGGGAAATCTTCTCCCAACCCTTTAACCATCTTTTTGGGTCCGCCCCACCAGTTTTTGAAGGGATCCGATCCACTCTAAATATTAATGATATCATACAGTGGCTGGTGTTGCTGATAGGCCTGTTCTATTTAGCATTTAGGGAGAAGGGGAGATTAACCTGGATAACTACCCTGACGCCTACCCCAGAACCTAACATGCCACCAGAGTCTAGGGCTGCTGCTGCCCCAGAGCCTGCCCCTACCCCACAGCCCACCCCAGATGTGAACTACCCAGATTGGGTGGGGGGTCTGGTGAAGGAGTTGCGCCAGATGCTGAAGGAATACACTTCCCCAGCTGGTGAGAATCCCTCCCCCTTCCTTGAAGAGGGAGAGCCTAATAGTGCGGCAGCAGAACCCACAGATGTTACAACTGTCCAGGTTCCAGCTGGACTGCAGAGGCAGTCAGAGCCAGCAGCAGTTGCCCCTGTAGAAACAAGGAGATCAAAGACAAAAGCAGAGCACCCAGATAGGGGAGGGCCCTCACAACCCACAGGGGAGCCGGAGGTTGCAATCATCACCGGGTCCCTAACGTATGAAAGTCTCTGTCATCTGCATAAAGACATTGTACGACGGGGACGTGAAGCATATACAACCTGGCTTCTTCGGGTCTGGGATCTCATGGGCACAGGTGTCCAGCTGGATGGTGGCGAAGCAAGGAATCTGGGACCCTTGACTCAGGACTCAGGTATCACTCAGATTTTTGTAAGGGAGCCAGGGTCCCTTTCCCTCTGGGAGCGGCTTTTAATAAGTGTCAGAGAGAGGTTTGTCCACAGGGAAAGGATGCAGGAGCAGCACCATAGAATGCGCTGGAAGACTCTTGAGGAAGGGATCCAACAACTGAGAGAACTGGCAGTACTGGAGGTACTCTTTGGGAGGGATGGACAGCATGATAATGACCCCGATCAGGTCAGATGCACAGGGCAAATGCTGTGGAGTCTGGCAAGTTTAGGGCCATCTCAATACACCACCTTCATTGCCAAAATTAATGCTGATACCAACAGAGAGACAGTGGGGTCTGTTGCAAACAAGCTTAGGAATTATGAGAGTATGATCAATGGCCCCATGCAGGCTCATGTCTCTGCCGTAGTCCAAGAACTCAGAGAGGAGCTGAGGGAGGCGGTGAGAAGGAGCAATCCCCACATTGCACTAGTGCGAGTGACAGGCCCCAGATTCAGAGCCCAGTGCCCCCCAGCTAGAGGAAGAGAGTACACCCCACGGGCTGACCTGTGGTTCTTTCTGCAGGACCATGGGGAAGATATGGGAAGGTGGGATGGAAAACCCACTTCTGTCCTGGCAGCACGGGTGCATCAACTCAAGGAGGGAAATACTAACCGAGGGAACTCCAGTAAAGTGAAAGTAGCCTCTACCTCTCATGACCGTGCTGCTGAGTATGATCTGTCACATCCCCTTGAGGGTACTTCTACCATGTATGCCCAGGAAAGAAATAATAGCCAGTGTTAGAGGGGCCCTGCCTCTAGCCAGGGAGAGGCATGGGAAAATCGGATTTTCTGGACGGTGTGGATCCGATGGCCTGGCACATCAGAACCACAAAGTTATGAGGCTTTAGTGGATACTGGTGCGCAGTGTACCCTGATACCATCAGGACATGTGGGGGTGGGACCTGTTTCCATTGCTGGGGTGACAGGGGGATCACAGCAATTGACCCTTTTGGAAGCCGAGATGAGCCTGACTGGGAAAGACTGGAAGAAACATCCTATTGTGACTGGCCCAGAGGCCCCATGTATTCTAGGCATAGACTTTCTCCGGAATGGCTATTACAAAGACCCAAAAGGACTCAGATGGGCTTTTGGCATAGCTGCCGTAGAGGCAGAAAACATTAAGCAGTTGAACACCTTGCCTGGACTGTCAGAAAACCCATCTGCAGTAGGACTCCTGAATGTGGAAGAGCAACGAGTGCCAATTGCCACCTCGATGGTGCACCGCCAGCAGTATCGGACTAATCGAGATGCCGTGATCCCCATCCACAAAATGATCCGTGAGCTGGAGAGCCAAGGGGTGGTCAGCAAGACCCACTCACACTTCCACAGTCCCATCTGGCCTGTGCGCAAGTCTACAGAGAATGGAGATTGACTGTGGACTGTTGTGGCTTGAATGAAGTGACTCCGCCACTCAGTGCTGCTGTGCCGGATATGCTGGAACTCCAGTACAAGCTGGAGTCCAAGGCAGCAAAATGGTACGCCACTGTTGACATTGCTAATGCATTTTTCTCCATTCCTCTGGCAGCAGAGTGCAGGCCTCAGTTTGCTTTCACATGGAGGGGAGTGCAGTACACCTGGAACCGACTGCCCCAGGGGTGGAAGCACAGCCACACCATCTGCCATGGACTGATCCAGAGTGCACTGGAAAAGGGTGAAGCTCCAGAACATCTGCAATACATTGATGACATCATTGTGCGGGGGAACATGGCAATGGAAGTGTTTGAGAAAGGAAAGAAAATCATCCAGATTCTGCTAGAAGCCAGTTGCGCCATCAAGAGCAAAGTCAAGGGACCTGCCTGAGAGATCCAGTTCCTGGGAGTAAAGTGGCAAGATGGACGACGTCAGATTCCCGCTGAGGTCATCAACAAGATCATCGCGATGTCTCCACCAACCAATGAGAAGGAGACACAAGCTTTCCTAGGTGCCATAGGCTTTTGGAGAATGCACATTCCTGAGTACAGCCAGATCGTGAGCCCTCTTTACCTGGTCACCCACAGGAAGAATGAGTTCCACTGGGGCCCTGAGCAACAACAACCTTTTGCCCAAATCTAGCAGGAGATCGCTCATGCAGTGGCCCTTGGCCCAGTCAGGATGGGACCAGAAGTGAAGAACATGCTCTACTCTGCAGCCGGGAACCATGGCTTGTCCTGGAGCCTTTGGCAAAAGGTGCCGGGGGAGACTCAAGGACGACCACTGGGATTTTGGAGTCGAAGCTACAGAGGGTCCGAAGCCAACTATACTCCAACAGAAAAGGAAATCTTGGCTGCCTACGAAGGAGTTCAAGCCGCCTCAGAGGTGATTGGCACGGAAACACAACTCCTCCTGGCACCCCGACTACCGGTACTGGGGTGGATGTTCAAAGGAAAGGCTCCCACCACCCACCATGCCACTGCTACTACATGGAGTGAGTGGATTGCCTTGATCACACAGCGAGCTCGAATTGGAAACCTGAATCACCCTGGGATTTTAGAAATAATTACAAACTGGCCAGAAGGTGAAGACTTTGGTCTTGCTGACAGAGAGGATCAAGAGCAAGTGACACGTGCCGAAGAAGCTCCACCGTACAACCATCTACCAGCAGAGGAAACACGCTACGCTCTTTTCACTGACGGTTCCTGTAGGGATGAACTGGAAGTGGAAAGCAGCCGTATGGAGCCCCACACGACAAATTGCTCAAGCTACCGAAGGAGAAGGTGGGTCAAGCCAACTGGCTGAACTCAAAGTTGTTCAGCTGGCCCTGGACATTGCTGAGAGAGAAAAATGGCCAAGGCTCTACCTTTATACTGATTCCTGGATGGTAGCCAATGCTCTGTGGGGCTGGCTGGAGAGGTGGGAAAAGGCCAACTGGCGGCGTAGGGAGAAACCAATCTGGGCTGCTGAGGAATGGAAAGACATTGCCACTCGGTTAGAAAAGCTACCCATGAAGGTCCGACACGTAGATGCCCATGTCCCCAAGAGTCGGGCGAATGAAAAACACCGAAACAACCAACAGGTGGATCAGGCAGAAAAATAGAGGTGTTAAAGATAGACTTAGATTGGCAACATAAGGGGGAATTGTTTCTAGCTCAATGGGCCCATGATGCCTCAAGTCATCAAGGCAGAGATGCCACCTATAAGTGGGCACGAGACCGAGGGATGGATTTAACCAAAGACAGTATTTCTCAGGTTATCCATGACTGTGAGACGTGTGCTGCCATCAAGCAGGCCAAGCGAGTGAAGCCCCTGTGGTACGGTGGGCGGTGGTCCAAATACAGGTATGGGGAGGCCTGGCAGATTGACTACATCACACTGCCCCAGACACGCCAAGGCAAGCGCTACGTGCTGACCATGGTGGAAGCCACCACGGGATGGTTGGAGACCTACCCTGTGCCTCACGCCACTGCCTGGAACACCATCCTGGGCCTTGAAAAGCAAGTCCTGTGGAGACTTGCTTTTCAACTTGGAACCCCTGAGAGAATTGATTCGGACAATGGGACCCATTTCAAGAATGGCCTTATCAACACCTGGGCCAGGGAACATGGTATTGAATGGATATACCATATCCCATATCATGCACCAGCTGCCGGGAAAGTTGAACGGTGCAATGGCCTACTCAAGACTACCCTGAAGGCACTTGGTGGGGGAACTTTTAGAAACTGGGAAATGAACTTAGCAAAGGCCACCTGGATGGTCAACACCAGAGGGTCCATCAATCGAGCTGGTCCTGCCCAGTCTGAACCCCTGCGCACTGTGGATGGAGATAAAGTCCCTGTTGTACACATGAAAGGTATTTTAGGAAAGACTGGATTAAGCCCACCTCAGGCAAAGGCAAATGCATCCATGGGACTGTTTTTGCTCAAGGACCTGGTTACACTTGGTGGGTAATGCAGAGAGATGGAGAAAGCCGTTGTGTACCACAAGGAAACCTAGTCTTAAGTGGGAACTGTGTGTAAGGTTTCATTGTGATGCAGATGGAAATAGAATAAGGGGTGGATAATGTCCTGGATTGCCAAGCAAATTGTATTCTATTTGCCATCTGTATGGCAGTTGTCTTAAGTGGGCAGTTTTTCTTATCTCTTCCACAATCACTCCTCCCTCCAGGGAGACATCTGCTGATAACAGGGCATTGAATATCACTGCATGGCTGATGAGAACTACAGCATCCCATTCGGAGATGTGAGCCCAGAGGGAGGAGCCAAGCATTCTTACCCGGGTATAATCTGGAAATTCTGGAACACCAGCACAGATTCTTCACTGGATTTCCCAGAGGAGCAGCAGCTGCCTCTGCCACTGGATCTTCAGAGGAAGACTGCACCCTTCTCCAGGATCCCTGCTCCAGCAGAACCACCCCTGGCACTGCAGGAGGGCTGCAGCCACAATTCCAACTGGATTTCTCCAGGATCCCTGCTCCAGCAGAGCCACCCCTGGCACTGCAGGAGGGCTGCAGCCACAATTCCAATGGCCCTGCTGCCAGCACCCTGACTCACAGGGTGTCAGGCTGTGTTCTGACTCTGTCAGTGTTGTTCTATGTACTGCTTGTATTGTTTATTTTATACTTTTATTTTCTTCTCTATTAAAGAACTGTTATTTCCCGCTCCCATATTTTTTGCCTGAGAGCCCCTTAATTTAAAATTTATAGCAATTTGGAGGATGGAGGGGGGAGATTTACAATTTCCATTTCAAGAGAGGCTCCTGCCTTCCTTAGCAGACACCTGTCTTTCCAAACCAAAGGAGTCACTTAGGAAGTTATTCTAGTCAAGCATTAATACTCAGGCCATTGTTCTATTTGTCCTTACATTTCTACTTCTTACATAATTTTTCTGCCACTTAGCTCTAATTGCAGTTTTGCTGTCTTTGAGGCCTGCCTCTTGCAGCTTTCCCCAAACCCTCTGATTTTAAGGATTCCCACACCCCACCACTGCCAAAACCAATAAATCAGTTTTAAATGCCTGATGTAAAGGTGACATCTCTGGAATCACAGCCAGCTGCAGTTCTGTAGGTTCCGTTGGCCCTTCAGCAGCACCCATTTGGTCTGTCACCCACGAAACACCCACCCCAGTTATGCAGGACCAGTCCCTGTGAGGTTCCCAACACTGCCTGACAGACTGGGAGTTCTCTGCTGCTTTAAAGGTGAACTGGGGAGAAATGGAACCCACGGAATAAAACTTGGCCCCCTTTTTGGCAGGGCGATGGTCGCGCTCCGTGAGCGGCTGGGAGTGGGACTGGGGGGCACTGGGGGGGGACATGGGACTGTGGGATTGGGGTTCTGGGGGGTG
Source organism: Fringilla coelebs (assembly GCF_963513975.1). Classification (NCBI taxonomy): domain Eukaryota; kingdom Metazoa; phylum Chordata; class Aves; order Passeriformes; family Fringillidae; genus Fringilla; species Fringilla coelebs. Next base: position 697,011 of record NC_140028.1, on the reverse strand, counting down.
AGAAATAAGAGAGAGAATAGGAAGTTTCCGTTCCCCTGAATTTACTGCATAGGGCTTAACAATGAACTAGCAAAAAACCACAGAAGGATGTAAAAGCGTGGACACAGCAGGACAAACGTGGCTGGAACCCATGGAGGAACAGAAAAAGGGAACTCCAGTGAAGGGTTTTTGGCAAGTTCATGACCACAGAAGGGGCAGTGTCTGCCCAAAATGAAAGTTTAAGGTGAGGTTATCTAGAATATTAGGGCACTCAGTGAAAACAACACTGAGAAACATTTTTAGGACTCTCCAGGACCATTAAAGGATTTCAAGAAAGAGGTGGAGCCATGCAAATTATTTCTAGGAAAAATGAAGTTTCTGGACTTGGTAAGGGACACGTTTTCATGAATATTTATAATTATGCTGGATAAATACCCCATGGCAAAGTCCCCCCGACCTGCAGGACCAGGAGAGATCCACTGTGAATCTGAGCTGAGAAAGAATTCCGGCTTTCTGATACCTCCACTTCCATCAGGGAGTTCACTCCAGCCAATTTCGGTATTGGGGCTGGGGGGAACCCTGGGGACTCTTGGGGGAATATGGGACTGAGGGATTGGTATTGTGGATGTGGGGGGACACTGGGGGAGTCACAGGGCTGGGAATGGGGTAATGGGGGGCTCTGGGGCAAAATGAGGGGGGACACAGAAGATGGTGGGAGTGGGTTCATGGGGCGACTGGGAGACACTGTGGGGGCAGGCGGCAATGCCTGGATTTGAGTTGAGGTCCTGGGGTGACACTGAAGAAATTGGGGAATGGGAGTGGGAATGGGGTCAGGAGACAGACTGAGGAGGACACTGGGAGGCTCAGGGAGTGAGCCAAGGATTTGGGTGGGGATTCTGTTAGGGCGGAGGGGACGTGTAGTCAAGGGAGTAAGACTGGGCTTCTGGGGGGCCAGGAGGACATTGGGATTGGGGTCCCTGGGGGGGCTGGGGGACATTGGGAAGGCATAAGTAACCCCAAGATTCAGGATCAGGGACCCCAGACATGCCAGAGGTCAGCTGGCCAGGAGTGCCTCCCTTCCCCCTGGGCTGACCCCATTCCCCTCCCCAGGCCCTCACTGAGGAACCCTCCCTGTGTCTCCTCTGTGTCCCTTCTGTGTCCCCCAGTGTCCCACCCTGGTCCCCGTGGCCTCTCCACTCCATGGCCCTCCTGGCTAAGACCCTGGCACTGCTGGCAATGGCCATGGCCACCACAGCCACTGATGAGGCGAAGACCCTGGACATGGCCCCGGACTCCTTTGATGACCAGTACCGGGGCTGTGGCCCTGCTATGATTGAGGCATTGCCGGCCCTCAACCGCTCTGAGTTCGAGCAGAACAAGAAGTTTGCTGAGGTTTGGGTAAATGCTGCAGATGAATGGCAGAGGCAGGGGCCCACTGACTCCCCTCTGTCCTCAGACCACATCATCGCAACCATGGCCTTCACAATGGATGGCCTCTACAGCAAGTTCAATGATGCTGTGCGCGTGGCTGGGCGTTCCAGCCAGGAGTACCGGGACAACTTCCACTTCAAAACACTGCATTTCCTGCTGACCCAGACCATGGCAACAATGAGGGAGAGTCTGCGAGGGCTGTGTTATAACGTGTCTCAGCAGGTGTGCGGGATCCAGTTTAAGGCACAGCGTGGTGATAAAGTGCGGTTGGGTGAATTCATGCCAATAGGGACGAGCAATCGGCATGCACAGTGCTCTGGGAAGAAGACGGCGTTGCAGGTGCACACGTGCCATGGTGTGAGCATTGTCTTTGACTCTGCCTTTTCTAAAACTGAGATGGTGCTGATCCCACCCTTTGAGACCTTTGAGGTCACCAAAGTCACCCAGGAAGGGGACAAGACACAGATCCAGCTCCACTCCAATGGGACCTTCAGCAAATACAACTGCGAGTGGCTGCAAGGTAATGGTACAGAGAACAGCCCGGGGGGATGGGGGACACCCACTGTGACCATGAGTTCACCCATGATTGGTAAGAAGGGTCAATGACATTCCCTAGGGATGGTGCAGGGACACCATGTGTGGGGGGGGACAAGGATACCCCTCCTGGGGCACCAAATCTGGGGACACCCATTGTGGGCATGGGGACAAGAATGTCCATGACAGGGCACAGGGATGGGGACCCCCAGTTCTGGGAAGGAACATGGACAGGGACACTCTGGCCAGGGGGCAACAGGGACAGGGACTGGGAAAGAGACGGGGACCCCCTGTACCTACCCTGTCCAGCTCCACCAAAGGCCATGCTGTAGGGACGGGCCCTGTGTGCTGGATGTGGGTAAGTCAGGGACCCTCCCTGGCACTCCCAGAACCCCTGTCCCCTCCATGGCACCTCTGACTCCACCTGACCCCTGTCACTTCTAAGCCCACCAAGACCACCACCCTTAACCTCCCTGGCCTCTGTAACCCCCCATGCCCCCCCGGCCCCCCATTCACCTGTCACCTCATGTCCCCCATCTCTTCTGTCACCCCTACCCCCCCCTTATGGCCATCCCTGACCCCTTCACTCCCCTCATGGTCCCCCTTTGTCCATCTTTGTCCTTCAGGTGGGAGTGCCCCCAGTGCCCCTTTCCACGTTGGAGGACTCCTCCTGGCCACCACGGCCCTGGCAATGACCACTGGAATCCTCTGAGCCACAAGGCCCCCAAGGTCACTGTGGTCACTGTGGCCACTGTGAAAACCATGGCCACCACGGCAACCAAGGTCACTGTTGTCACTGTGGCCACCACAATCACCAATACCACCAGGACCCGCAGAGAAACAAGACCACCAAGGCTACCAAGGCCACCACAGCCACTCCGGCCATCATGGTCACTATAACCACCAAGGCCACTGTGGCCACCTTGATCAGCAAGACTCCCTGAGCCACAAAGTTACGAAAGCCACTGTGACCACTGTGGCCACCAAGGCCATTTTGCAAAGCAATTCTATTAAATAATTCTATCAAAACAATTCCATTAAATAAATCTGACAAAGCCAGAAAAAAGTGACAATTCTTAAGCAGGGCTCTATGTCACTCCCCAGAAAAACACTAGTGGGAATGTCTCTTTCTCTCAACATTGAGGAGGATCCTTTGGGAACATCCCCATTCCAAGGGAGGAAGCAGACGCACATTTCATTTCAAGCAGGAACAGGGGAGAGGAATCTCTGTCTGAGAGGGGACTGCACATTCCCAGGGTCAGCTATGGATGGCCAGGCCCAGCTGTGTTCTTCACCTGCAGTTGTCAGCTCTGGGTTGGTAATTTGGGCTGGTTTTAGCCCAGTTCAGCACCCAAAGCAGCACAAGACCCTCTCACTGTAGCCCCAATAGCCAGAAATGGGGCATTTTCCCTTAGCCACATTCCAGGCAGAGCATCCTGCCACATCCTGCAGTTCAGGAGGACATTAAAGCCTGGAAACTGGTAGGTACAAGAGGGCAAGGGCAGGTCTTGTCCCTGGGGACAAACAGTTCCCGGTGCCAGTCCAGGCTGGGGTTGACCTGCTGAAGCAGCTCTGTAGAAAGATCTGGGGGTGCTGGTTGGTGAGCAGTGGAGCTGGCTGTGTGTCCTAGGACCAGGAGGGATCCAGGGGCCATCAGGAGGGGTGGGCCCAGGAGGTCAGGGAGTGTTTGTGCCCCTGTGAACTGCCCAGGGAGGCACATCAGGAGTGCCGTGTCCAGCTGTGCCCAGCGCCATGTACAACTCTGCCCTGTGCTGTGTCCAGTTTTGGGCTGCTCTGGAACCAATCCTATGTTCTGAGATGATGCTGCCTGAGCTGGGAGGTTGGGCCAGGTGCCCTCTCTGGGTCCTTCCAGCCTGACCCATTCTGGGGATTCTGGCAGTTGTGGTTTGGGAATTGTCCACCGGAGGGGAGCAGTGAGCGCGGGGAAACCAGCAGCACTGCACATGTGCCGCCCCCAGCTGCAGTTCCGGCTGCCAACAACAGGCGGCAGCATGAGCTGCTGGCGCTGCCGAGCGCCTGCCCCGCCCCATCCCAGCCCCGGGGGCTCTGCAATGGTTTGGGATGGAGCAACCTTAAAGCCCGTCCGGTGCCAGCCTTGCCATGGGCAGGGACATCTTCCCCTGGGCCAGGCTGCACCAGGCATCGCCCAGCCTGGCCTTGAACTGTTCCAGGAGTGGGGCAGTCACAGCCACGGTACAGATGGGTAACATGATGATTGACTCTCACAATTAAGGGATGAATATTGTGTTTGTATGTTAAGAGAAGTTTTGTAGATGTAGGTTATGTTATTGTTATATGTTGATTGGACACCCTCTGTTTTCCCTACAAGCCCCTTTCCCCAACCCATATTGTTTCTCCCTGACAGCATTGGTTTTCAGGGTTGTCAGTGACATAATGTCCTAGGCTGACGTTAGGATGCTTGTATCCCCATTCGTGTGTCTGTTTATGCTGGATATTTTGTTCCCTGCCTTCAAGACTGGCTCTGCAGAGGTAATGTTTTGTTTTGGCCCCTTATCAGCCGCTCCCCCACGGCCAGCGGGACATACAGACGGGGCAGTACATAGTGCTGTTTCTGTTTTTTTGCTTTTTTTTTGGCTTTTGCTCTTGCTTCTGCTTGCCCCCGCTTCTGCTTGCTCTCGCTCCTTGCTTTTTTTCCTCATTAGTTAGCTTAGCTAAACAGTCCAAATTTCTTCCTGGACTGTTTCTCCTCTCCTCTCTTTGGATCTACTCGAACCTGCTCCGGACTGGGACCTGGGAACATCAAGAGTTTGCACCCTGCGACTGCAGCAGCTGCCCAGCGCCGGAGGGACTGATACCAGAGCAACCCCCCCCAGAGAGACTTTCTGAATTTGTCATCTTTTTCAGAGCGGTGAAACAGTGCTGTCATCCGGTATTGTTAATTTTGTGTGCTGGGGGGTGCTGTGCCTGTTAGATAAACAGGTTCTTTCCACTTCTCTCCGAGGAATTCTTCCCGAACCGGCTGGGGGGTGGGACCGTGTGGGTTTGCTGTCTGGAGGGGCCCCTCTTTGGGGATTCTCTCCCAAATTTGCCCTGAACCAGGACACCCTTCTTTGCTGTCTCTTGGTGGAGACCTTCCTGTAACTTGACTGGAGGTGAGGTGAGGTGAGGTGAGGTGAGGCATGCCATGCCTCATCAGCAACAGGTTTTCCCCATTCCCAACAGCCCCATGAAAGGGGCACAGGTACATGTCTGGCCTCCACATGTTCCTGACAACCTTGACAACCAAGGCCGTCTGGTGGGAACAATACAGAGGGGGGAAGGGGGACAGTGGGGAGAGCAAAAGGTGTCCCAAAACCAAACTGCAGTCACATAATCATAAATCAACAAAACTTATCTTAATGTACAGATAATATTCATCCCTTAATTGTGAGAGTCAATCATCACATTACCCATCTATAACAAAGCTGTGGCTGCCCCATCCATGGTGGTGTTCAAGGCCAGGTTGGGCAGGGCCTGGAGCAGCCTGGCCCAGGGGAAGATGTCCCTGCCCATGGCAGGGCTGGCACCAAATGTGCTTTAAGGTCGCTCCATCTCAAACCATTGCAGAGCCCCCAGGGCCGGGATGGGGCTTGGCAGGCAGCACCAGCAGCTCGTACTGCCGCCTGCTGTTGGCACCTGGAACTGCAGCTGGAGGCGGAGCATGTGCAGTGCTGCTGATTTCCCACGCTCACTGCTGCCCTCCGGTGGACAATTCCTGAACCACAACTCCAGAAGATGTGCAGGTATAGAGGGAAAAATCCCTGATTTGAAAAGCAAAAGAGTTTCCTGAGCAAAACATCAGGGTTTTTTTTTCATAAATAAATGGGTGGTTTCCCTGGTTTGAGAGGAAGTTGGGTGGTTGTTGTGGTTTGAGAGGAAGTGTTTTTTTTGGGATGCTGTGGTCAAACCAATAGGTGCTCAGATTTGAATATTGACACCTGCTGTGGCCGCTGAGGACATGGGTATGCCTCTGGGAACACAGGGGGGGTTAAAAACAGAGAACTCCCAGGCGGAAGCTCTCTTGGGTTTCATCAGTGAAAGAGGTCAGACCTCCCCCACCCAGCTGCAGGCTGGGTGGGTGAGGGTAGGCCATGTGGTGAGGTAGGCCAGGCCTTGGACAGCGAAGGGAGGTGAAGGCCCCTGCAGGAAGGAAGGGTGGAGGAACCCTGAGACACCTCGAGCAGTCCTCCCCCCGCCCACCCCGCACCAAGAGAGAGAGAAAGAGAGCTGGTGTCTGTGCCTGTGCCACCTTGAGATTTGATAGCATGGCCAGCCAAGAAAGAGAAGAGGGGGGTGCGGTGAGAAAGTGCCCAGAGGGCAGCCGTGGGAGTTCTAGACAGGCAGAACCTGAGATTTTTAACCCTTTTCTTGGATGATGGAAACATTACAAATGCTGATCCTCCTGGAGTTGAATGAGAAGAGAGATAGGGATGAGATAAGAGGAAATGGGCCACCAGAGAAGTTGAGAAAAATCTTAGGTGAGAGGAGGTGATGGAGTGGCCTTTGGCTGGACTGTTCTTTTATAGCCAGAGACAGAACCATTTCTTTCCTGTGACACAGAGACTGCATTTAGGGGGGAGGCAATGGCTTGCAGCCAAGAGAGTGCAGTGATGTGACTTGAAAGAGTGCATGGACAGAGATGACGGGTGAGGAGGGTGGTTGTGTTACCCTCCATCTTCAGGGAAGAAGAAGAAGATCTTTGTTCTTGAGACCCCTCAGTCCTAGGGGGTGAAGTCTGGGGGAGACAGGTGTCCCAAAAATGAGAGACTGTGCTTTTTGTTGGAACTAGGCAAAGCACCCTTTAAAAGGAAAACCCTAGAAGCAGCTCTGGTCCATGAGCAGCAGTGAGAACGCTGGGCATGGAAGGAAGAGGTCATGATGGCAAAATGATCTCCGGGCGGTGCCACGTCAGACATGAGAACGCAAAAAGTTTCAACTGTGTTTCCTGAGGAAGCCTATGGTACAAGAAGGACTCCTGTCTCCTTGATCAACTGAGAATTGATGATCTGAAGGGTGGTGATAGACTGAGAGTTGATGATCTGAGAGGTGGATGTATTAGAAATTTGGTGGTGGGGAGGAGGAATGTTTTTGGAAAATTTTCATTCCGAGCTCTGTGTGTTTGTATTTATATATAGTTGTGGGTTAATAAAGGTTTTTTTTTCCTTTTGTTCTTAAGCGGGAGCCTGCTTTGCTCTATTTCTAATTACATCTCACAGCAGAAACCAGATAGAAAGTATTTTCATAAAGGCACTAGCATTGTGCCAGGGTCAAACCATGACAGTGGTGCTGCCTCTCTCTCCATTTCTCTATTTTATTTTTCATCCTTCTTCATTCTTTTTGTTTTTCTTTTTTTTCCTCCCAATGCTTCTTCTGAAGTGTTTCCTGAAATGAGGAACTTTGGAACTGGCCCCGAACTGATCATTCATCTGTTTTAAATAGAACAGGGCAGCCCCAGCCAGCTCCCTCAGCCCTTCGTGGTGCTCCAGAGCCTTCCCCAGCTCCATCCCTTCCTTGGACACACTCCAGCCCCTCCAGGTGCTTTCTGAGGGTCTGCAGTGAACGAGGAAAAAGGGAGGGACATTTCTCCAGCACTACTTTGAACAGCAAGGTTTGAAAAATGAGGCTTTAAGTTTCCTCTAACAAAAACTCCAGGAACGGTTTATTTTAGGAAATGAGCTGCCCTGCAGGAGGGGCATTAAAGGAGCTGTAGTGGATACATCAGGGGAGCCAGAAGCAGATTTTTGTAAACTTTTGATACACCAGGCAAGCAAGGATAAAGTTCTGATAAACATTTGATGTGCCAGGTGAGCAAGGATCAAGTTTTTGATACATTTCCTATATGGCAGGTGAGCAAGCGGCCATTTATTGCTACATCGGGTGAGGCAGCCAAGGAGCATTAGCAGGTGGCTGTGACATCGCCACTCCCAAACCCCTCTATTGGGAAGTGCCCAAGTGGCCCCAGGCACTGCCCAATCTCTGCTGTCTGTGCTGTCCTGCGCTGTCCTGGCTGCTCCAGCCCACCTTGTGCTGGTCCTGCTGCCCTGGCATGGCTCCTTTGCTGGGCAGCTCTGGGAGGGGCTTTTCAAGGATGGACACCTAGTTACAGTGACCATGGTGACCACAGTGGCTGTGGTGGTCACGGTGACCTTGGTCACCTCGGGAATCATGGTGGCCATGGTGGCCTCAGTAGTTACGGTGACCACGGTAGGTACAGAGGGCACAGTGACATCATGGGTCACTGTGGGCACAATGGCCGTGCTGACCATGGTGGTTCCAATGCCCAGAGTGGCCAGAGTGGTCATAGAGATCAAAGTGGCCACAGTGGTCGTAGTGGCAATAACGGGCACAGTGGTTAGAGCGGACAAGGGACCATAGTGGTCATAATGGCCTTGGTGGCCTTGGTGGGCTCATTTCTCTGGGGTTTGTGGTGGCCTTTGTCCTGGTGGCCTTCCACAGGGGCTTCCATGACCACAGTGACCTTGGTGGCCTCGTGGCTTAGAGTGTTCCAATGGCCACTGCCATGGCCATGGTAGCCAGGAGGAGCCCTGCAATGCGGGGGGAGTTCCTGGGGAGGCTCCCACCTGTGGGGACAAAGAGAGGGGTCAGGGAGTTAATGGGGTGAGAGGGCCAAGAGGCCATGGGGAGGGAAGGGGGTGATGGGGGGGCCGTGAGGGTATGGGGTCAGAGGGGGCCATAACAAGGTCCATTTCCCCACTACCCAGCCATGTACCATGTACCTTGTCCCCCCAGCCTCAGCACGGGATGTCCCTGTCCCACCTACTTGGCACTGGGTGTCCCCATCCCCTGTGCCCAAGCAATGCTGTCCCTCACCTTGTCCCCAGCTCTCGGTGTCCTGCCTTCTGCCTACAGTAGGTGTCCCTGTCCCCTCTGGGCCATGGGTGTCCCCTGCACCGTGTGTCCCTGTCCCCAACCCTCCCTGAGTGTCCCCATCCCCCCAGGCTGTTCCCAAGATGTCACCTCGCAGCCACTCGCAGTTGTAGTCGCTGGAGTTCTCAGTGGAGCGAAGCTCAATGTTCATCGTGCTGCCTTCTGTGTGGACATCAGTGACCTCAAAGGTCTCAAAGGGTGGGATCAGCACCTCACGTTTTCTGGGATTGTAGGAAAAAGCCTGGATGTCCAGGCCGTGGCATGTGTACACCTCGAACATCGTGTCTGTCCCATAACTCTGGGCGACTGTTTTATCCAGCGACGATGAAGCGAATTGACCAAAGCGGACTTTATCGCCAGTCTTCACCTCAAACTGGTAGCTTTTTATTCCCCGGAACACGGTCTTACAATCATTAGGGCTTCTCAGCTTCTGGAGGGCCTGGGTCAGCAGGAAATGCAGCGTTTTGAAGTGGAAGTTGTCTCGGTATTCCTGGCTGGACTTTCCAGCTGTGCGTACAGCCTTGTTGAACGGATCGTACACGTCCTCCATGGTGTAGGCCATGAGGGCGATGGCCTGGGCTGGGGACAGAGGGGATGAAAAGGAGCCCCGCTTCTGCCACTCGGCTGTGGCCTTCACCCAGGCCTGGGAAAAGTCCTTGTTCTCCTGGAACTCGGAGCTGTTGAGGGCTGGCAATGCTGCGGTCATGGCGGGGCCACAGTTGAGGTACTGGTCATCAAAGGAGTTCTGGGCCATGTCCAGGGGCTCCACCGTGATGTCCGCAGTGGCCACGGTCATTGCCAGCAGTGCCAGGGTGTGAGCCAAGGGAGCCATGGAGAAGAGAGTCCACATGGCCAGTGTGGGACACTGTGGGACATAGAGGGGACACAGAGGACAGACTGTGTGACACAGGAAGGACACTGGAGGGCACCAGGGGATGCTGAGGGGACACTGATGGGACGGAGGGCACTCTGAGGGACATGGTGGGACACAGGGAGACTTCCTTGGTGAGGGGCTGAGGAGTGACAGTGGGGTCAGCCCAGGGAGAGTCCGGGCAGGCCTGGCCAGGAGACCCCTGGACATGTCCTGGAGCCTGATCCCAAATCCTGGGCTCACTCCTGGTTACCCCAGTGTCCCTCAGACACCCCTGACTCCCAATCCCACTCCCACAGTCCTACATACCCCCTCAAAATGTCTTTTCAGGCCCCCTGCAGGACCCTGACTCAAATCCTGGGGTCACTTCCTGATATCACCCCTCCCCCCCACCAGTAACACCAGTGACTCCCAATTTCACACCCATAGGTCTGTGTCCCCCCCTCCTGCTGTTTCCCAGTGCCTCCATTACCCCAATCCCTCTCCCAATCCCTTGTACCCCTCCCATTGACCCCATGTCCCCCAGGACCCTGACCCAAGGTTTGGGGGCCCCAATGGGTCCCACTTGTCCCTGTCCCCTCCCCCCTTACCCAACTCTCACTCCCATGACCTCCCCAGTGATCCCTGACCCCAATCCAGTCTTATGTGCTACCCAAGTGTCCCCCAGTACCCCACTGCCACTCCCATGGTCCTGTGTCTCCCATCGCTGGCCCACAGAAAACCCCAGGACCTCAGTCCCTTGACACCCCCAGTTCCCCCCATCAGACCCCAATCCCACAGTCCCATGTTCCTCCACCAAGGGTCCCCAGCCCCTGATGCTGAAATTGTCCAGACTGAATTCCCAGATGGAACTGGAGGTATCAGATAGCTGGAATTCATCCTCAGCTCGGACTCACAGCAGATCTCTCCTGGTCCTGCAGGTCAGGGGGAACATTGCCATGGGGTATTTATCCATCATAATTATAAATATTCATGAAAATGTGTCTCTTATCTAATACAGAAACCAGCAGTTTTCCCATAGATAATCTGCATGGATCTGCCTCTTTTAGGAAATAATTTTTATTGTGCTGGAGATTCCTAAAAATGAGTTTTCTCAGTGTAGTTTTCACTGAGTGCCCCAATATCCCAGGAGACCTCACCTTGAACTTTCACTTTTGGCAGACACTGCTCCTTCTGTGTTACAGAACTTGCCCAAAAACCCTCACAGGAGTTCCCTTCATCTCTTTCTCCACAGGTTACAGCAACCTCTGCCCTTCTGTGTCCACACTTCTACCTCCTTTCCTTGCTTTTGCCCATTTATCTTTAAGCTCTATCCAGCTCCATTAAGGGATGTGAAACTTTCTATTCTCTCTCTTACTGCCCACCCCCCATTACCCCAATCCCACCATCCCATGTTCCCCCAGTTCCCCCCAGTCCCACTCCCCACTGCTCACTGAGTTGCTGCCACACCTCAGATACCAGTTGGGGTCCCCTATCAGATGACATCTGCGGAGGATCAGCAATGGGACGTCATGCCATGATCAATATGATCAAGTGAAGTCAAATTTATGACAAGAACAAACTGTATTTATTCTTTGTTCTGCTGTTCACGCGCCTCAGGCTAACACATGATTGGTTAAGCCAATCTGTGCACGCGTCTCAAGCCTTCAGCTGATTGGTCATTCTTCTTTCTTCATGCGTCTCACTGTGGTTTATTGTTTTGCCTTCATGCGCTCTGCTGTGGTTTTTGTTCCATCTTCTTAGCGTGCCCCACATCCTGGACTTGTTTTTCTCCTGAGTAGGCTCTTCCTGTGTTCGAGCAGTCTGGGAAACTGTGAAATTCTACTCAGATGCCATAAAGGCTGGCTTGGGCACTGTGTCCATTTTCCTGCAAAAATCCCACAACAGACATCTTGAGGCACCTTGAGCCTGGGGATGATCTTGTGGGAGAGTGCCTGGGTGGCTTCCCTGGCCTTGTTGGCTTGACAGAAGTAGTTCTGGACCCCCAAAAAAGGGATCCACCAACACCAGGGGATACCTGAGCCCATGTTGTCATGATAGATCAGGAAATCCATTTGCCAGTTATCATTGGGAGGTGTTCCTCTTTCAGTGATGCCTGGAGGTGATGGTTTTGAATTCAAAGGGTTCTTTTGAAAATACATCAGGCATTGCTCTGTAACAGACCTGACATTTTCGTCCTACAGACACCGAGGATCTGAGGCTGCAGACCTGTCCCCATCTCATCGATTCCTCAGAGCTTTGCTGGTGCTTTTATCCTTTCCAAATTGCAGCACCAGTTGGGGAGGGCCTGACCTGATTATTGCGAGTTACCTCTCACCCACCTACCCACCCAGCCACCCTCTTTTTTGTGGGCTTTTAGATAAGCAGCCAATTTTCAATCTGCCCAACTCTATGCAGGCCTCACCTCTGGCGGTGAAATTCCTTTCTCAGGAATTAGCACCAGGATGCTTTGTTGCGGAACCTCTCATGGAGATTCATTGCAAGTCTATTTCCCACCCGGATTTGTCAATCCCCAAGCTGGTGTGCCCTGGACTGTAGCATGGCCACTTCTTTGGGCAGGTGGGTGATATCGAGGAGGGAAAATAATTCTTGTTTGTACATAATCAGGGTTCCCTTTGCAGTTAATTTACTTCTTTCTTCCCATATGCCTCCATGGGCACGAGCAATGCTCAAAGCAGATGCCAAGGGAGTTCCTGTGTTTGTTCTCTTTCTCACTGCCAGTTCCAGAGCTCTTTGTAACACTGTGAGCTCCTCCCCTTGTTCCACCTCTTCTTATAGTTATGGCAAGCAGAGGATATACCACAAACTTTTGTCCCAAATCGGATTTCCTGGCCTCTTAGATGAGGAGAACTGTTGCTGCTACAACCCAAAGTCATCTGAGCCTTATCTAGGCTGCTTATCTAAAAGCCCACAAAAAAGAGAATGGGTGAGTGCCTGGGTGGCTGGGAGGGTGAGAGGTAACTCCCAATAACCAGGTCAGGCCCTCCCCAGCTGATGCTGCAATTTGCAAAGGAGAAAAGCACCAGCAAAGCTCTGGGGAATTGATGAGATGGGGACAGGTCTGCAGCCTCAGATCCTCAGTCTCCATAGGACAAAATTGTCAGGTCCGTTACAGAGCAATGCCTGATATGTTTTCAAAAGAACCCTTTGAATTCAAAACCATCACCTCCAGTCACGACTGAAAGAGGAAACACTCCTGGGGATTACTGGCAAATGGATTTTCTGAGCTACCATGCCAGCATGGGCTCATTTATCTCCTGGTGTTGGTGGATCCCTTTTTGGGGATCCAGAACTTCTTCTGCCAGGCCAGAAGGCCGGGGAAGACATCCAGGCACTCCCCCAGGAGATCATCTCCAGGCTCAAGGTGCCTACAGGGACGTCATCTGATAGGGGACACCAATTGGCATCTGAGGTGTGGCAGCAACTCAGTGAGCAGTGGGACTGGGGCAAACTGGGGTGACATGGGACAGTGGGATTTGGGTTCTGGAGGGAGAGCAATAGGAGATAAAATAGAAAGGTTGACTTCTCCTGAAGGTGCTGGATAGGGCTTAAAAAGAACTAGCAAAAAACAGTAAATGGATGTTAAAGTGTGTGCACAGAAGAGCAAAGGTTGCAGAAACCTGTGGAGAAAGAGATAAAGGGCACTCCAGTGAAGGGTTTTTGGCAATTTCTGTAAATCAGAAGGAGCAGAGTCTGCCGAAAGTGAAAGTTCAATGTGAGGTCTTCTGGGATGCTGGGGCACTCAGTGAAAACCACACTGTGAAAACTAATTTTTCGCACTCTGCAGGACCATAAAAGGATTTCAAGAGAGCGGCGGAGCCATGCAAATTATTGCTAGGAAAGGTGCTGTTTCTGTACTAGGAGAGGGAAACATTTTAATGAACATTTGCAATTGTGGTGGATAAAGACCTTGCGGCAAAGTTCCCCCTGAGCTGCAGGACCAGGAGAGATCCACTGTGAGTCTGAGGTGATAAAGAATTCCGGCTTTCTGCTTCCTCCAGTTCCATCAGGGAGCTCACTCTGGCTGATTTTGGTATCGGGGCTGGGGGGAACCCTGGGGACTGCTGGGGGGGACACGGGACTGAGGGATTGGGATTGCACACATGGGGGGACACTGGGACTGGGAACATGGGGGGCTCTGGGGGGAAAATCGGGGGGGCATGGGATGGTGGGAGCGGATATGGGTCATGGAGGAGCTGGGAGACACTGTGGGGGCAGGTGTAATGCCTGGATTTGGGTTGATGTCCTGGGGTGACAGCAAAAAAATTGGGAAAGGGGAGTGGGGTCTGGGGACGGGCTGAGGGGAACACTGGGGGGTTCAGGGAGTGACCCCAGGATTTGGGTCGGGATCCTGCTGGGAGTGAGGGGACTTTTATTCATGGGAGTAGGATTGGTCTTCTGGGGACCAGGAGGACATGGCACTATGGGACTGGGATTGGAGTCCGTGGGGCTGGGGGATATTGGGAAGGCATAAGTAACCCCAGGATTCAGGATCAGGGACCCCAGACATGCCCAGGGGTCAGCTGGCCAGGAGTGCCTCCCTTCCCCCTGGGCTGACCCCACTCCCCTCCCTGGTCCCTCAATGAGGAACCCTTCCTGTGTCTCCTCTGTGTTCCTTCTGTGTCCCCCAGTGTTCCACCCTGGTTTCTGTGGCCTCTCCACTCCATGGCCCCCCTGGTGTAGACCCTGACACTGTTGGCAATTGCCATGGCCACCACGGCTGTTGATGTGTTCCACCTGGACATGGCCCCGGACTTTGATGACCAGTATCGGGGATGTGGCCCTGCCATGACTGAGGCCTTGCTGGCCCTCAACCGCTCCGACTTTGAGCACAACCCTCTCTTTGCCCAGGCCTGGCTCAAGGCCACAGTCGAGTGGCAGAGACGGGGGTCCCCTGTGTCCCCTCTGTCATCCCCAGCCCAGGCCATTTCCCTCATGGCCTACACGATGGATGGTGTGTTCAAGAAGTTGAACCCAGCTGTGCACGTGGCTGGGCGCTCCCGCCAGGAATACTGGGACAACTTCCACTTCAAAACGCTGCATTTCCTACTGACCCAGGCCCTGGTGACACTGAGGGACACTCAGGGACTGCAGTGTCACAATGTGTACTGGGGGTGCATGGGGTAAGGTTCAAGGCAGAGCAGGGTGCCATTGTCCAGTTCAGTCAATTCATGTCAGTGTCACAGAGTGGAAAAACTGCTGAGGGCTTTGGGATAGACACAGTTTTCCATGTGCACATGCACCACGGTGCAGAAATCCAGGAATTCTCCATCTATCCTAATGAGAAGGAGGTGCTGATCCCACCCTTTGAGACCTTTGAGGTCATCGAAGTCAGCCAGAAAGGAGACAGTGCACAGATCCAGCTCCGCTCCACCGGGATCTTCAGCAACTACAGCTGCGAGTGGCTGCAAGGTGACACCACAGGGGACAGCCTGGGGCGATGAGGACACCAACTGTGGCCCATCAGAAGGCACAGGGACAATGGCACTCACTGGGCATGGGGGACAGGGACATAGGCCCCCACTGTGTTTGTGGGGATAGGAGCACCCACGGCTGGGAACAAGGACAGGGATACCCTGTGCTGGGGAGACTCCCTGGGGCTGGGGGGTCAGCAACACCCAGTGCTGGGGAGACCAACAGTGGACAGGGGACACCCATGACAGGGCACAGGGAGTGGGGACACTCACTGAGAGTTTGGGGACAGGGAGACCCCATGCTGGGGACACCAAATTTGGGGACACCCATTGTGGGCACGGGGACAGGAATGCCCATGATGGGCACAGGGATGGGGATCCCCACTTTTGGCAGGGAACAGGGTTCGGGGACACCCCAGCCAGGGGACAACTGTGAAAGGGACAGAGACAGGGACCTCCCCATTTAAGCCCTGTCACTCCCCACCAAAGGCAGCGCTGTGGGGATGGGCCCTGTGTGCTGGATGTGGGTGGGTTGGGACCCCTTGAGGCACTTCCTGAACCCCTGTCACTCTCTGTCACCTGCCATGGCACCCCCTGACTTCTGCAACCCCTGTCAGCTGTAAGCCCACCATGACCCCCCTGACCCCCCTGGTGCCTGTAGCCCCATGTGCCCCCTCCAACACCCTGTCCCCTGACACCTCATGGCCCCCATGTCTCCTGTCACCCCTAACCCCCCGTTATTGTCATACCCAAACCTCTCACTACCCCCGTGATCCCCCTGATGTCCCTCTCTTTGTCCCCCAGGTGGGAGCGTCCCCAGGGCCCCATTCCATGTTGGAGGACTCCTCCTGGTCACCTCAGCCCTGGCAGTGGCCACAGGGATCCTCTGAGCCACGAGACCACCATGGTGTCCAAGGTCACTGTGGTCACTCTGGCAACCATGGCCAACATGGCACCAAGGTCACTGTCATTACTGCGGCCAGCACAATCAACAATCCTACCATGACCACTAGAGAAACAAGGCCACCAAGGCTACAAAGGCCACCACAGCCACTCTGGCCACCTTGTCAGCTATTGCCACCATGAGGTCACTGTGGCCACCACTGTCACTGTGGCACTGTGGCCACCACAGCCACTCTGGCCACCGCCGTCCCTGTAACCACCAAGGCCACTGTGGCCACCTTGACCACCAAGACTCCCTGAGCCACAAAGTTACAACAGCCACTGTTGCCACTGTGGGCACCAGTGTCATTGTGGAAAGCAATTCCATTAAGTAATTCTCTCAAAACAATTCCATTAAATAATTCTGACAAAGCCAGCAAAAAGTGGCAGTTCTTATGCAGGGCTCAATGTCACTCCCCACACCAACACTCGTGGGAATGTCTCTTTCTCTCAGCCTCGAGAAGGATCCTTGGGGAGCATCCCCTTCCCAAGGGAGGAAGCAGACACACATTTCATTTCAAGCAAGAACAGGGGAGAGGAATCTCTGTCTGAGAGGGGACTGGCCATTCCCAGGGTCAGCTGATGGATGGCCAGGCCCAGCTCTGTTCTTCACCTGCAGTTGTCAGCTCTGGGTTGGTAATTTGGGCTGGTTTTAGCCCAATTCAGCACCAAAAGCAGCACAAGACCCTCTCACTGTAGCTCCAATAGCCAGAAATGGGGCATTTTCCCATAGCCACATTCCAGGCAGAGTATCCTGCCAAATCCTGCCGTTCAGGAGGACATTAAAGCCTGGAAATTGGAAGGTTCAAGAGGGCAAGGGCAGGTCCTGTCCCTGGGGACAAACAGTTCCTTGTGCCAGTCCAGGCTGGGGCTGACCTGCCGAAGCAGCGCTGGAGAAAGATCTGGGGGTGCTGGTTGGTGAGCAGTGGAGGTGGCCGTGTGTCCAAGGACCAGGAGGGATACAGAGGCCATAAGGAGGGGTGGGGCCAGGAGGTCAGGGAGTGTTCGTGCCCCTCTGAACTGCCCAGGGAGGCACATCAGGAGTGCCGTGTACAACTGTGCCCAGCGCCATGTACAACTCTGCTCAGTGCTGTGTCCAGTTTTGGGCTGCTCTGGAACCAATCCTGTGCTCGGAGATGATGCTGCCTGAACTGGGAAGTTGGGCCAGGTGCCCACTCCGGGTCCTTCCAGCCTGACCCATTCTGGGATTTGGGAATTCTGGCAGTTGTGGTTTGGGAATTGTCCACCGGAGGGCAGCAGTGAGTGCAGGAAATCAGCAGCGCTGTGCATGCGTCACTCCCAGCTGCAGTTCCGGCTGCCAACAACAGGGGGCAGCATGAGCTGCTGGCGCTGCCGAGCACCCGCCCCACCCCGTCCCAGCCCCAGGTGCTCTGCAATGGTTTGGGATGGAGCGACCTTAAAGCCCGTCCGGTGCCAGCCCTGCCATGGGCAGGGACATCTTCCCCTGGGCCAGGCTGCACCAGGCATCACCCAGCCTGGCCTTGACTGTTCCAGGAGTGGGGCATCCACAGCTTTGGTACAGATGGGTAACATGATGACTGACTCTCAAAATTAAGGGATGAATATTGTGTTTGTATGTTAAGAGAAGTTTTGTAGATGTAGGTTATGTTATTGTTATATGTTGATTGGACACCCTCTGTTTTCCCTACAAGCCCCTTTCCCCAACCCATATTGTTTCTCCCCAACAGCATTGGTTTTCAGGGTTGTCAGGGACATGTGAAGGGAGGAGGGAGGGAGAGAGGGCGTGTACCTGCGCCCCTTGGATGGGGCAGCTGGGAATGGGAGAAACAGTTGCTGGGGAGACGTGTCATGACAACACCTCAGCTTCAGTCAGACTACAGGAAGGTCTCCACCACTGGTCAGCAAGAAAGAGACAACTGGCAGACTTTGGGTGGGTAAAGGGATTTATTAGGAAAATGTTTGAATATGTATGACTCCTTATGAATATGTATTTGGCTGATGCAACCCCCCCCCCCCCCCCCCCAGGGTATAAAAGGCAGAGCAGCCAATTTGTGGCAGTTGGCTGCACTTCCAACACTGTCCCTTTTTCCTCATTCGGTCCCTTTGTAGTGTTGTTGAAGTTTAATAAACCTTTAAAAATTTAAAGTGAGCGTTCATTTCTCACAGTCGCTGTGGTTTCCATTATCACCAAGGCCACCATGACCCGTGAAAAAGGGGGTCAATAAGGTGCCTCAGCCACCCCTGCCATTTTTCCTGTAGGAAAAGAGAAAAAAGGGAAAAGAGGATGGAAGACAAATCAAATCTCTTGGCTTTGTGCAAATATTAAGATGAATCCTTTATCTATATGTTAAAATAGTTTTGCTTTTATTTCTGCTATTAACAAAATCTTAGACATAGTAGTAGTGGTAGCTGATATAGGTACGAGTGAACTGTCTGTTTGGTTTGATAAAATCCATGTCACAAGGACCCTGCTATCGATATGCCAACTATCAGCATCTGCTGTCTGCAGAAAGTATGGCCCAAGGCCCAGACTGAAAGTGATAAAGAGAAGGAGCCAAAACCACAGCCAAGAGACATGCATGCTCTAAAAAGGCAGACCCAAGGAAGGCCCATGTGAAATAGTTCCTGGAATATGGAAACTAGGTTATGAAACTGTATGGATATGCCTAATGGTCTATGAACAAGCAATCCCAGTCCTATGTCCCTCCACAAGTGTCCCCTGGAGTCCTCCCAGCCCCCGATATTGAAATCAGCCAGAGTGAACTCCCTGATAGAACTGGAGGCATCAGAAAGCCGGAATTCTTTATCAGCTGGGACTAACAGCAGATCTCTCCTGGTCCTGCACATCAGCGGGGACCTTGCCGACAGAATCTATCCATCCTAATTATACATATTCATTAAAATGTGCTGCTTAGCTAGTACAGAGTCAGCACTCAAAGTGGCTGCTAGCCAGCAATGCTGCAGTCATGGCAGGGCCGCAGCCCCGGTACTGGTCATTGAAGGAGTCCTGGGCCACGTCCAGGGGCACCACTTTAATTGCTGCGTGGGCCATGGTCATTGCCAGCAGTGCCAGGGTGTGAGCCAGGAGGGCCATGGTGGGGAGGTTACTGGGAGCAGTGTGGGACACTGGGGAACAAAGTGGGACACACACTGAGGGGACACAGAGGACACACAGGGGTGTACATGGGAAGGGTTCCTCTGCAAGGGGCTTGGCATGGCTCCTGAGTACACGATATGAACTTTAGAACTTTAGAAGTGGCCATTTAAAACATTAGAACTTTAGAAGTGGTCATTTATTCTTACTTTCAAGGAGGCCTTGGACATTACACTTTTGTTCTCCTATGCAGTGAGTCTCTTTGTCAGTGACATGATTGCATTTGGCAAGTTTATTGATTGTGATCTGTACTCCATATGTTTTATCCTGTATTTAGCAGATAATCATTAATAGTCTTAATAAGATAATAGCCATACAGGTGGGAACTGCTTTAACATTTATGCTTTGCATAAGAAACAAAAAACGGGGAGATGCAGAAGACCAGATCACTACAGAAGCTGAACTGGAGAGCTGTGCAGACCTTGGAGCCCTGGTACAGTGAAGACCATGAGAGAGAAAACTCAGTAAAGAACAGAAGTGACGACATCATGTCTGGTCACTCTGACCTTCACGCTGACCGCTCTGACCAGAGAAGAGATGATAGGGACATTGCAGGTGAAAGAGATAACAAGGACATTACTTGTGTAAGAAGGATAATCAAGAAGATTGTGTTTCTAAGGGGACTGGGGCAAAGGGGTCCAAGTAGAAAATTTTGTACAAACATTGTGAGCTCCATATCCTGGTAAACTGGTGAAATAAATGGCTTTGCTGGCATTGCAGAGTCCATGTCTCTCAATCCCCACACACCAGCTGCCCAGTCCCAATCCCAATCATCTGTTTACCCTTCCAGTGTCCCCCTGGTGCTCCTCAGGATCTCATTTCTATTCCCAGATCTTGGTAGCCCTCTTGTGACCCCAGGCTGCTCAAGAACCTCACCCAAATTCCTAAAGCCACTCCCTCAACCCCCCCCCCCCCCCCCCCATCTGCCTTGGCCCTCTCCCAGACCCCAGTCCAGCTCTCAGTCCTGTTACCCATTTCATGTCATTCCAGGACCCCAACCCTACTTCAGGGACCAACCCCTGACCCTGCAATGTTGGCCTGGAGCCCTCCATGCCCTCACTCTACAATCCCAGTCCCATGTCTGTCCACAAGTGTCCCCTGGAGTCCCCCCAGCCACTGATACCAAAATCAGCTGGAGTGAACTCCCTGATGGAACTGGAGGTATCAGAATGCGGGAATTCTTTATCAGCTCGGACTCACAGCAGATCTCTCCTGGTCCTGCACATCAGGGGAGGCCTTGTCAACAGAATCTATCCATCCTAATTATACATATTCATCAAAATGCACTTCTTAGTTGATACAAAACCAGCACATTTCTCGTAAATAATTGGCATGGCTCTGCCTCTTTTAGGAAATAATTTTTAGTGTCCTGGAGCGTCATAAAAATGGAGTGTCAGGTTGTCGGTTTCACTGTGTCCCAATATCTCAGACGACCTTGTCTCAAACTTTCGCTTTTGCAGGCACTGCTCCGTCTGTGCTACAGAACATACCAAAAACCATCTTACTGGAGTTCCCTTTATCTCTTTCTCCACAGGTTCCAGTAACCTTTGCTCTTCTGTGTGCACACTTTTACATCCTTTTACTGATTTTTGATCATTCTTTTTAAAGCCCTATCCAGCAACTTCAGGAGAACTCAAACTTTCTGTTCTCTCTCTTATTGCTCAGTCCCCAGGTCCCCAGTCTCACGGTCCCATGTCCCCCCAGTGATGCCCAGTCCCCCTCCCCACTGCTCACTGAAATGCTGCCAGACCTCAGATAGCGCTTGGGGTCCCCTATCAGATGAGATCCCTGTGGGCACCTTGAGCCTGGGGATGATCTCCTGGGGGAGTGCCTGGGTGACTTCCCTGGCATTGCTGGTGTGGCAGGAGAAGTTCTGGGGGCCCAAGAAGGGATCCACCAACACCAGGAGATACCCGAGCCCATGTTGGTGTGATAGCTCAGAACAGCCATATGCGGGTGATGCCCAGGAGTGTTTCCTCTTCCAGTGATGCCTGGAGGTGATGGTTTTGAATTCAAAAAGTTCTTTTGAAAACATATCAGGCATTGCTCTGTTACAGACCTGACAATTTTATCCTGCAGACACTGAGGATCTGAGGCCACAGACCTGTCCCCATCTCATCAATTCCCCAGAGCTTTTCTGGTGCTTTTCTCCTTTACAAATTGCAGCATCAGTTGGGGAGGGCCTGACCTGGTTATTGGGAGTTACCTCTCACCCACCCACTCACCCTCCCTCTTTATTTTGGGCTTTTAGATAAGCAGCCAATTTTCAATCTGCCCAACTCTATCCAGGCCTCACCTCTGGTGGTGAAATTCCTTTCTCAGGAATTAACACCAGGATGCTTTGTTGCGGAACCTCTCGTGCAGCTTTATTGCGAATCTATTTCCCACAGGCATTTGTCAGTCCCCAAGCTGGTGTGCTCTGGATTGTAGCATGGCCACTTCTTTGGGCAGCTGGGTGGTATCAAGGAGGGACAATATTTGTTGTTTATATTTAATTGGAGATCCCTGTGCTGTTAATTAACTTCTTTCTTTCCTTATGGCTCCATGGGCATGAGCAATGCTCAAAGCAGATGCCAAGTGAGTTCCTATGTTTGCTCTCTTTATCACTGTCTATTCCAGAGCTCTTTGTAAGACATTGAGATCCTCCCATTGTTCCACAACTTCTTGCAGTTCCAGTAAGCAGAGTATATACCATAAACTTTTGTCCCAAACTGGATTTCTTGGCTACTTGGATGAGGAGAACAGTCACGGCTGCAGCTCACATTCCTCTGGGCTAATCCTGGCTGATGTTGAGTTGTTTTGAAGAGCACCCCACAGGTCTTCTGAAGTCTCCTTCACACAGGAGGCCCCAGAATGAGCTTTGATTTTGACTCCCGAGAAAGGACACAGATTTGGTAACTTTAAGATGCTCCTGAGGTCTGCATCTCCCATAGGATTTCCTCTCCTTTGTGTACCAACGAGAGCAGCAGGCCCTGGTTGTCCTGGCAACCACCCAGCTGCCCAAAGAAGTGGCTGAACTACAATAAAGGGCAGATCTGAGAGCGGACCCCAATGGGTATCTGAGGTCTGGCAGCATTTCAGTGAGCAGTGGGGAGGGGGACTGGGCATCACTGGGGGGACATGGGACCGTGAGACTGGGGACCTGGGGACTGAGCAATAAGAGAGAGAACAGAAAGTTTGAGTTCTCCTGAAGTTGCTGGATAGGGCTTTAAAAAGAACAAGCAAAAATCAACAAAAGGATGTAAAAGTGTGCACACAGAAGAGCAAAAGTTACTGGAACCTGAGGAGAAAGAGATAAAGGGAACTCCAGTAAGATGGTTTTTGGTATGTTCTGTAGCACAGACGGAGCAGTGCCTGCAAAAGCGAAAGTTTGAGACAAGGTCGTCTGAGATATTGGGACACAGTGAAACCCACATCCTGACACTCCATTTTTATGACGCTCCAGGACACTAAAAATTATTTCCTAAAAGAGGCAGAGCCATGCCAATTATTTACGGGAAATGTTCTGGTTTTATATCAGCTAAGAGACGCATTTTGATGAATATGTATAATTAGGATGGATAGATTCTGTTGATAAGGTCCCCCCTGATGTGCAGGACCAGGAGTGATCTGCTGTGAGTCTGAGCTGATAAAGAATTCCCTCATTCTGATACCTCCAGTTCCATCAGGGAGATCACTCCAGCTGATTTTAGTATCAGTGGCTGGGGGACTCCAGGGGACACTTGTGGACAGACATGGGACTGGGATTGTAGAGTGGGGGCATGGAGGGCTCCAGGCTGACATTGCAGGGTCAGGGGTTGGTCCCTGAAGTAGGGTTGGGGTCCTAGGGTGACATGAAATGGGTAACAGGACTGAGAGCAGGACTGGGGTCTGGGAGAGGGCCAAGGCAGATGGGTGGGGGGGGGGGGGGGTTGAGGGAGTGGCTTTAGGAATTTGGGTGAGGTTCTTGAGCAGCCTGGGGTCACAAGAGGGCTACCAAGATCTGGGAGTAGAAATGAGATCCTGAGGAGCACCAGGGGGACACTGGAAGGGTAAACAGATGATTGGGATTGGGACTGGGCAGCTGGTGTGCAGGGATTGAGAGACATGGACTCTGCAATGCCAGCAAAGCCATTTATTTCACCAGTTTACCAGGATATGGAGCTCACAATGTTTGTACAAAATTTTCTACTTGGACCCCTTTGCCCCAGTCCCCTTAGAAACACAATCTTCTTGATTATCCTTCTTACACAAGTAATGTCCTTGTTATCTCTTTCACCTGCAATGTCCCTGTCATCTCTTCTCTGGTCAGAGCGGTCAGCGTGAAGGTCAGAGTGACCAGACATGATGTCATCACTTCTGATCTTGCCTTGAGTTTTTCTCTCTCATGGTCTTCACTGTACCAGGGTCTGCACAGCTCCCCAGTTCAGCTTCTGTAGTGATCTGGTCTTCTGCATCTCCCTGTTTTTTGTTTCTTATGCACAGCATAAATGTTAAAGCAGTTCCCACCCATAAGGGTATTATCTTATTAAGACTATTACTGGTTATCTGCTAAATAAAGGATAAAATAAATGGAGTACTGTTCCAGATTGCAAGGTAGGATGTATTCTATTGCCATCTGTATGGCAGTTGTCTGGTGTCAAGTGGGCAATGCTCCTTATCTCTCTTCCTGAGTGATCATAATCAACAAGGGACATCTGCTGATAAGGGGCTATTGAATGTCAGCACATGACTGATAAGAACTAGAGCATCCCATTGTGAGATGCTCCGCCCAGAGGGAGGAGCCAAGCAGTGCCATGCAGATATAACCTGCAAGGTTCTGACACTAAGACAGCTTTTGCTCCACTGGACTCCCCAGAGGAACAGCAGCTGCTTCTACTTCCACGGATCTGCGGAGGAAGAATACACCCCTTTCCTACAGGACTCCCCTGCTCCAACAGAACCACGCCTGACACTCCAGGAGGACTGCAGCCCCTTTTCCAACTGGACTACTACCAACACCCTGACCCACAGGGTGTCAGTTTGTCTTCTGACTCTGACAGTGTTGTTCTGGTGTATTGCATTGTTGTATTTTATCATTTTTATAATTTTTTTTCCCCTTCCCTATTAAAGAACTGTTATTTCCTGCTCCCATATTTTTTGCCTGAGAGCCCCTTATTCATACCAATTCGGAGGGGTGGGGAGGGTTTGCATTCTCCATTTCAAGGGAGGCTCCTGTCTCCTTTAACAGGCACCTGTCTTTCTAAACCAAGACAGATTTTGGCCCCCAACGTGAGGCAAGGGCACTTAAACATAAAAGGGAATAACAGTTCTTGAATAATCTGATTTTTTTGTGTGTGGCTATAGAAACCTTGCTAGGCGGTACCATGTAGTCCAGCGAACCCTGGTTTGGGTGGCACGTGATCGTGGCTGTATTTCTCCCCTTTGTAGGCCCTTATCTCAACATGGGTCCTATAACCAAGGCTACTGTGGCTATTATCCGGTTTCTCTTATGAGTGAATAAGATGAGGGATTCATGGATGTTTAACTTCCTCTGGAAAGCAGGCACATGGATTCACAGCTATCACACGCTAACTGTATGTTTTTGGGGTTACTTTAATAATGGCACCTTCTGTAAGGAAATGACACCGGGGGAAATCTTCTCCCAGCCCTTTAACCATCTTTTTGGGTCCGCCCCACCAGTTTTTGAAGGGATCCGATCCACTCTAAATATTAATGATATCATACAGTGGCTGGTGTTGCTGATAGGCCTGTTCTATTTAGCATTTAGAGAAAAGGGGGGACTAACCTGGATAACTACCCTGACGCCTACCCCAGAACCTAACATGCCACCAGAGTCTAGGGCTGCTGCTGCCCCAGAGCCTGACCCTACCCCACAGCCCACCCCAGATGTGAACTACCCAGATTGGGTGGGGGGTCTGGTGAAGGAGTTGCGCCAGATGCTGAAGGAATACACTTCCCCAGCTGGTGAGAATCCCTCCCCCTTCCTTGAAGAGGGAGAGCCTAATAGTGCGGCAGCAGAACCCACAGATGTTACAACTGTCCAGGTTCCAGCTGAACTGCAGAGGCAGTCAGAGCCAGCAGCAGTTGCCCCTGTAGAAACAAGGAGATCAAAGACAAAAGCAGAGCACCCAGATAGGGGAGGGCCCTCACAGCCCACAGGGAAGCCGGAGGTTGCAATCATCACCGGGTCCCTAACGTATGAAAGTCTCTGTCATCTGCATAAAGACATTGTACGACGGGGACGTGAAGCTTATACAACCTGGCTTCTTCGGGTCTGGGATCTCATGGGCACAGGTGTCCAGCTGGATGGTGGTGAGGCAAGGAATCTGGGACCCTTGACTCAGGACTCAGGTATCAATCAGATTTTTGTAAGGGAGCCAGGGTCCCTTTCCCTCTGGGAGCGGCTTTTAATAAGTGTCAGAGAGAGGTTTGTCCACAGGGAAAGGATGCAGGAGCAGCACCATAGAATGCGCTGGAAGACTCTTGAGGAAGGGATCCAACAACTGAGAGAACTGGCAGTATTGGAGGTACTCTTTGGGAGGGATGGACAGCATGATAATGACCCCGATCAGGTCAGATGCACAGGGCAAATACTGTGGAGTCTGGCAAGTTTAGGGCCATCTCAATACACCACCTTCATTGCCACAATTAATGCTGATACCAACAGAGAGACAGTGGGGTCTGTTGCAAACAAGCTTAGGAATTATGAGAGTATGATCAATGGCCCCATGCAGGCTCGTGTCTCTGCCGTAGTCCAAGAACTCAGAGAGGAGATGAGGGAAGTGGTGAGAAGGAACAATCCCCACATTGCACCAGTGCGAGTGACAGGCCCCAGATTCAGAGCCCAGCGCCCCCCAGCTAGAGGAAGAGGGTACACCCCACGGGCTGACCTGTGGTTCTTTCTGCGGGACCATGGAGAAGATATGGGAAGGTGGGATGGAAAACCCACTTCTGTCCTGGCAGCACGGTTGCGTCAACTCAAGGAGGGAATCACTAACCGAGGGAACTCCAGTAAAGTGAAAGTAGCCTCTACCTCTCATGACCGTGCTGCTGAGTATGATCTGTCACATCCCCTTGAGGGTACTTCTACCATGTATGCACAGGAAAGAAATAATAGCCAGTGTTAGAGGGGCCCTGCCTCTAGCCAGGGAGAGGTATGGGAAAATCAGATTTTCTGGACGGTGTGGATCTGATGGCCTGGCACATCAGAACCACAAAGGTACGAGGCTTTAGTAGATACTGGTGCGCAGTGTACCCTGATACCATCGGGACATGTGGGGGTGGGACCTGTTTCCATTGCTGGGGTGACAGGGTGTCATGGGTTGACCCTGGCACAGTGCCAGCGCCCCCATGAAAGGTGGATTTTCCAAAATGGTTACCGTGAGATGTGACCCAGGAACAGAACAAAACAGGCTCCAACTTGGGAATGGAGGGGAAAAAAAAACAACATTTTATTAATCTACATAGACACAAAAGGGGAAAAGGGAAAAACTACACACAACAATCCACAATAGAACATCTTCAAAAACACTTCTCCTCCCCCCACCTCTCCAAACAAACAAATCCCCTCTAACACATCAATTCTCAATTCCAATACCCTCCTTCACACACACTCTCCCCAGTTCATCAGGAGAGAGGAGTCTTCCTCTCACACCATGGGCCTCCCCAGGAAAACACTGCAAAGTCCCCAGTGCTTCCACGTCACACACTGCAGCCGCCCGAAGAAAATCTGTAGCGGTGACCATTCTTCCTTCCATGTCCAGCGCTCTCACCACTGTCCATGGATCCAAACTGCTCCTTAGGTCCTTTTAAGAATGCTTTGCCTAGTTCCAAGAAGTGGCCGCCTCTCACCATTTGGGACACCTGTCCCCCCCATATTATTTCCCCTGGGGCCTGGGGCTCTCAGGAACAGAGATCCTTCCCTGGAGGCAGAGGGCTCCACCACACCCTCCCCCTCAGTCTCTGTTCTCTCCGCTTCTCTTCGCGGCCTTGTCACTCCTGGCTTCTAGCCAACCGCCTCCCCCAAGGAGCAGTCTCTGTATTATCAGAAGAACTTGGTTTCGCCCGTGGCTGTGTAAGAGAAAAGTCCAGCCAAAGCCACTCCACTCATCTCCTCCACCTAGGGCACTCTCATCTACAAGCATTTCTTCACCTAGTCAAACTTCTTCTTCTTTCCCATCCTCTTTCTCCTCTCACTCCTCAGCTGGGGAGGATCAGTGTTTTAAAAGCTTCCAAAGGTTCAAAAAGGTTACAAGCTCGGCCTGGTCTGCTGACGGCTGGGCACCTTGCCCCCCCCCCACTTTCTCCTCCTGGCTGTGCTCCCGGCACAAGATAACAAATTTCCAGCCTGCACAGTCTCTGTCATTCTCTCTCCCAGGGGGGGCTGCCCAAACCATCCCAGGACTCCTCCACCCCTGCACCTTGCCGGGGCTCCGGCCTTCCTTCCCAGGCCGCATGGCCTCCCCTCCCCCGCCCAGACGCCGCTGGGCAGGGGAGAGGTCAGAGCAACTCACCGGCCGGACTCCAAAGAGGAAGGTCTTCTCTAAATCCTCTGCTTTTTAACCCACTGAGTGTGTTCTCGGAGGCGTACCCAAATCCTCAGTGGCCACACCAAATGCCAATTTCACATCTGGCCACTGATTGGTTTGACCATAACTTTCCAAAAAAAAAACTCACTTCCGGGTCAAACCATGACACAGGGGGATCACAGCAATTGACCCTTTTGGAAGCCGAGATGAGCCTGACTGGGAAAGACTGGAAGAAACATCCTATTGTGACTGGCCCAGAGGCCCCATGTATTCTAGGCATAGACTTTCTCCGGAATGGCTATTACAAAGACCCAAAAGGACTCAGATGGGCTTTTGGCATAGCTGCCGTAGAGGCAGAAAACATTAAGCAGTTGAACACCTTGCCTGGACTGTCAGAAAACCCATCTGCAGTAGGACTCCTGAATGTGGAAGAGCAACGAGTGCCAATTGCCACCTCGATGGTGCACCGCCAGCAGTATCGGACTAATCGAGATGCCGTGATCCCCATCCACAAAATGATCCGTGAGCTGGAGAGCCAAGGGGTGGTCAGCAAGACCCACTCACACTTCCACAGTCCCATCTGGCCTGTGCGCAAGTCTACAGAGAATGGAGATTGACTGTGGACTGTTGTGGCTTGAATGAAGTGACTCCGCCACTCAGTGCTGCTGTGCCGGATATGCTGGAACTCCAGTACAAGCTGGAGTCCAAGGCAGCAAAATGGTACGCCACTGTTGACATTGCTAATGCATTTTTCTCCATTCCTCTGGCAGCAGAGTGCAGGCCTCAGTTTGCTTTCACATGGAGGGGAGTGCAGTACACCTGGAACCGACTGCCCCAGGGGTGGAAGCACAGCCACACCATCTGCCATGGACTGATCCAGAGTGCACTGGAAAAGGGTGAAGCTCCAGAACATCTGCAATACATTGATGACATCATTGTGTGGGGGAACACGGCAATGGAAGTGTTTGAGAAAGGAAAGAAAATCATCCAGATTCTGCTAGAAGCCAGTTGCGCCATCAAGAGCAAAGTCAAGGGACCTGCCTGAGAGATCCAGTTCCTGGGAGTAAAGTGGCAAGATGGACGACGTCAGATTCCCGCTGAGGTCATCAACAAGATCATCGCGATGTCTCCACCAACCAATGAGAAGGAGACACAAGCTTTCCTAGGTGCCATAGGCTTTTGGAGAATGCACATTCCTGAGTACAGCCAGATCGTGAGCCCTCTTTACCTGGTCACCCACAGGAAGAATGAGTTCCACTGGGGCCCTGAGCAACAACAACCTTTTGCCCAAATCTAGCAGGAGATCGCTCATGCAGTGGCCCTTGGCCCAGTCAGGACGGGACCAGAAGTGAAGAACATGCTCTACTCTGCAGCCGGGAACCATGGCTTGTCCTGGAGCCTTTGGCAAAAGGTGCCGGGGGAGACTCAAGGACGACCACTGGGATTTTGGAGTCGAAGCTACAGAGGGTCCGAAGCCAACTATACTCCAACAGAAAAGGAAATCTTGGCTGCCTACGAAGGAGTTTAAGCCGCCTCAGAGGTGATTGGCACGGAAACACAACTCCTCCTGGCACCCCGACTACCGGTACTGGAGTGGATGTTCAAAGGAAAGGCTCCCACCACCCACCATGCCACTGCTACTACATGGAGTGAGTGGATTGCCTTGATCACACAGCGAGCTCGAATTGGAAACCTGAATCACCCTGGGATTTTAGAAATAATTACAAACTGGCCAGAAGGTGAAGACTTTGGTCTTGCTGACAGAGAGGATCAAGAGCAAGTGACACGTGCCGAAGAAGCTCCACCGTACAACCATCTACCAGCAGAGGAAACACGCTACGCTCTTTTCACTGACGGTTCCTGTAGGGATGAACTGGAAGTGGAAAGCAGCCGTATGGAGCCCCACACGACAAGTTGCTCAAGCTACCGAAGGAGAAGGTGGGTCAAGCCAACTGGCTGAACTCAAAGTTGTTCAGCTGGCCCTGGACATTGCTGAGAGAGAAAAATGGCCAAGGCTCTACCTTTATACTGATTCCTGGATGGTAGCCAATGCTCTGTGGGGCTGGCTGGAGAGGTGGGAAAAGGCCAACTGGCGGCGTAGGGAGAAACCAATCTGGGCTGCTGAGGAATGGAAAGACATTGCCACTCGGTTAGAAAAGCTACCCATGAAGGTCCGACACGTAGATGCCCATGTCCCCAAGAGTCGGGCAAATGAAAAACACCGAAACAACCAACAGGTGGATCAGGCAGAAAAATAGAGGTGTTAAAGATAGACTTAGATTGGCAACATAAGGGGGAATTGTTCCTAGCTCAATGGGCCCATGATGCCTCAAGTCATCAAGGCAGAGATGCCACCTATAAGTGGGCACGAGACCGAGGGGTGGATTTAACCAAAGACAGTATTTCTCAGGTTATCCATGACTGTGAGACCTGTGCTGCCATCAAACAGGCCAAACGAGTGAAGCCCCTGTGGTACGGTGGGCGGTGGTCCAAATACAGGTATGGGGAGGCCTGGCAGATTGACTACATCACACTGCCCCAGACACGCCAAGGCAAGCGCTACGTGCTGACCATGGTGGAAGCCACCACGGGATGGTTGGAGACCTACCCTGTGCCTCACGCCACTGCCTGGAACACCATCCTGGGCCTTGAAAAGCAAGTCCTGTGGAGACTTGCTTTTCAACTTGGAACCCCTGAGAGAATTGAGTCGGACAATGGGACCCATTTCAAGAATGGCCTTATCAACACCTGGGCCAGGGAACATGGTATTGAATGGATATACCATATCCCATATCATGCACCAGCTGCCGGGAAAGTTGAACGGTGCAATGGCCTACTCAAGACTACCCTGAAGGCACTTGGTGGGGGAACTTTTAGAAACTGGGAAATGAACTTAGCAAAGGCCACCTGGATGGTCAACACCAGAGGGTCCATCAATCGAGCTGGTCCTGCTCAGTCTGAACCCCTGCACACTGTGGATGGAGATAAAGTCCCTGTTGTACACATGAAAGGTATTTTAGGAAAGACTGGATTAAGCCCACCTCAGGCAAAGGCAAATGCATCCATGGGACTGTTTTTGCTCAAGGACCTGGTGACACTTGGTGGGTAATGCAGAGAGATGGAGAAAGCCGTTGTGTACCACAAGGAAACCTAGTCTTAAGTGGGAACTGTGTGTAAGGTTTCATTGTGATGCAGATGGAAATAGAATAAGGAGTGGATAATGTCCTGGATTGCCAAGCAAATTGTATTCTATTTGCCATCTGTATGGCAGTTGTCTTAAGTGGGCAGTTTTTCTTATCTCTTCCACAATCACTCCTCCCTCCAGGGAGACATCTGCTGATAACAGGGCATTGAATATCACTGCATGGCTGATGAGAACTACAGCATCTCATTCGGAGATGTGAGCCCAGAGGGAGGAGCCAAGCATTCTTACCCGGGTATAATCTGGAAATTCTGGAACACCAGCACGGCTTCTTCACTGGATTTCCCAGAGGAGTAGCAGCTGCCTCTGCCCCTGGATCTTCAGAGGATTCTGCCTCCTTCTCCAGGATCCCTGCTCCAGCAGAACCATCCCTGGCACTGCAGGAGGGCTGCAGCCACAATTCCAACTGGATTTCTCCAGGATCCCTGCTCCAGCAGAACCACCCCTGGCACTGCAGGAGGGCTGAGCCACAATTCCAACTGGATTTCTCCAGGATCCCTGCTCCAGCAGAACCACCCCTTGCCCTGCAGGAGGGCTGAGCCACAATTCCAACTGGATTTCTCCAGGATCCCTGCTCCAGCAGAACCACCCCTGGCACTGCAGGAGGGCTGAGCCACAATTCCAACTGGATTTCTCCAGGATCCCTGCTCCAGCAGAACCACCCCTTGCCCTGCAGGAGGGCTGAGCCACAATTCCAACTGGATTTCTCCAGAATCCCTGCTCCAACAGAACCACCCCTGGTCCTGCAGGAGGGCTGCAGCCACAATTCCAATGGCACTGCTGCCAGCACCCTGACCCACAGGGTGTCAGGCTGTGTCCTGCCTCTGTCAGTGTTGTTCTATGTACTGCATTGTTTATTTTATCCTTTTATTTTCTTCTCTATTAAAGAACTGTTATTTTCCGCTCCCATATTTTTTGCCTGAGAGCCCCTTAATTTAAAATTTATAGCAATTTGGAGGATGGAGGGGGGAGATTTACAATTTCCATTTCAAGAGAGGCTCCTGCCTTCCTTAGCAGACACCTGTCTTTCCAAACCAAAGGATTCACTTAGTAAGTTATTCTAGTCAAGCGTTAATACACAGACCCTTGTTCTATTTGTCCTTACATTTCTACTTCTTACATAATTTTTCTGCCACTTAGCTATAATTGCAGTTTTGCTGTCTTTGAGGCCTGCCTCTTGCAGCTTTCCCCAAACCCTCTGATTTTAAGGATTCCCACACCCCACCACTGCCAAAACCAATAAATCAGTTTTAAACGCCTGATGTAAAGGTGACATCTCTGGAATCACAGCCAGCTGCAGTTCTGTAGGTTCCGTTGGCCCTTCAGCAGCACCCATTCGGTCTGTCACCCACGAAACACACCCCACAGTTGTGCAGGACCAGTCCCTGTGAGGTTCCCAACACTGCCTGACAGACTGGGAGTTCTGTGCTGCTTTACAGGTGAATGGGGGAGAAATGGAACCCACGGAATAAAACTTGGCCCCCTTTTTGGCAGGGCGATGGTCGCGCTCAGTGAGCGGCTGGGAGTGGGACTGGGGGGTACTGGGGGGACATGGGACCGTGGGATTGGGGTTCTGGGGGGTGAGAAAAGAGAGAGAATAGGAAGTTCCCGTTCCCCTGAATTTGCTGCATAGGGCTTAACAATGAACTAGCAAAAAACCACAGAAGGATGTAAAAGTGTGGACACAGCAGGACAAACGTGGCTGGAACCCGTGGAGGAACAGAAAAAGGGAACTCCAGTGAGGGGTTTTTGGCAAGTTCATGACCACAGAAGGGGCAGTGTCTGCCCAAAATGAAAGTTTAAGGTGAGGTTATCTAGAATATTAGGGCACTCAGTGAAAGCAACACTGAGAAACATTTTTAGGACTCTCCAGGACCATTAAAGGATTTCAAGAAAAAGGTGGAGCCAAGCAACTTATTTCTAGGAAAAACAAAGTTTCTGCACTTGGTAAGGGACACATTTTAATGAATATTTATAGTTGTGATGGATAAATACCCCATGACAAAGTCCCCCCTGACCTGCAGGACCAGGAGAGATCTGCTGTGACTCTGAGCTGATAAAGAATCCCGGCTTTCTGATACCTCCACTTCTATCAGGGAGTTCACTCCAGCCAATTTCGGTATCGGGGCTGGGGGGAACCCTGGGGACTCTTGGGGGAATATGGGACTGAGGGATTGGGATTGTGGATGTGGGGGGACACTGGGGGAGTCACAGGGCTGGGAATGGGGTAATGGGGGGCTCTGGGGGAAAATGAGGGGGGACACAGAAGATGGTGGGAGTGGGGTCATGGGGCGACTGGGGGACACTGTGGGGGCAGGGGGCGATGCCTGGATTTGAGTTGAGGTCCTGGGGTGACACTGAAGAAATTGGGGAATGGGAGTGGGAATGGGGTCAGGAGACAGGCTGAGGAGGACACTGGGGGGCTCAGGGAGTGAGCAAAGGATTTGGGTGGGAATTCTGTCAGGGCGGAGGGGACCTGTAGTCAAGGGAGTAAGACTGGGCTTCTGGGGACCAGGAGGACATGGTACTGTGGGATTGGGATTGGGGCCCCTGGGGGGGCTGGGGGACATTGGGAAGGCATAAGTAACCCCAAGATTCAGGATCAGGGACCCCAGCCATGCCCAGGGGTTGGCTTGCCAGGAGTGTCTCCCTTCCCCCTGGGCTGACCCCATTCCCCTCCCCAGTCCCTCACTGAGGAACCCTCCCTGTGTCTCCTCTGTGTCCCTTCTGTGTCCCCCAGTGTCCACCCTGGTCCCTGTGACCTCTCCACTCCATGGCCCTTCTGGCTCAGACCCTGGCACTGCTGACAATGACCGTGGCCACCGTGGCCATCAAGGTGGTGACCCTGGACATGGCCCCGGACTCCTTTGATGACCAGTACCGGGGCTGTGGCCCTGCTATGACTGAGGCCTTGCCGGCCCTCAACCGCTCCGACTTTGAGCACAACCCTCTCTTTGCCCAGGCCTGGCCCAAGGCCAGAGCCGAGTGGCAGAGTCGGGGGTCCCCTGTGTCCCCTCTGTCATCCCCAGCCCAGGCCATCGCCCTCATGGCCTACACGATGGATGATGTGTACAGAGAGTTCAATGCGGCTGTCCGTACGGCTGGGCAATCCAGCCAGGAATACCGGGACAACTTCCACTTCAAAACGCTGCATTTCCTGCTGACCCAGGCCCTGGTGACACTGAGGGACACTCAGGGACCACAGTGTCACAATGTGTACCGGGGGGTGCATGGGGTCAGGTTCAAGGCAGAGTACGGTGATATTGTCCGGTTCGGTCAATTCACGTCAGCATCACAGAGTGGAAAAACTGCCGAGGGCTTTGGGATAGACACATTGTTCCATGTGTACACCTGCCATGGAGTGGAAATCCGGGAATTCTCCTACTATCCTGGCGAGAAGGAGGTGCTGATCCCACCCTTTGAGACCTTTGAGGTCATAGAAGTCAGCCAGGAAGGTGGAACTGCATGGGTCCAGCTCCGCTCCACCGGGACCTTCAGCAACTACAGCTGCGAGTGGCTGCAAGGTGACACCACAGGGGACAGCCTGGGGCGATGGGGACACCCACTGAGGCCCATAAGAAGGCACAGGAACAATGGCACTCACTGGGCATGGGGGACAGGGACATAGGCCCCCGCTGTGTTTGTGGGGATAGGAGCACCCACGGCTGGGAACAAGGACAGGGATACCCTGTGCTGGGGACACTTCCTGGGGGTGGGGGGTCAGCAACACCCAGCGCTGGGGAGACCAACAGTGGACAGGGGACACCCATGACAGGGCACAGATAGTGGGGACACTCACTGAGAGTTTGGGGACAGGGATAGCTTATGCTGGGGACACCAAGTTTGGGGACACCCATTGTGGGCACAGCGACAGGAACACCCATGACAGGGCACAGGGTTGGGGATCCCCACTTTTGGGAGGGGACAGGGTTCAGGGACACACCAGCCAGGGGACAACTGGGACAGAGACAGGGACCTCCCCATTCTGATCCTGTCACTGCGCACCAAAGGCAGTGTTGTGCGGACAGGCCCTGAGTGCTGGAGGTGGGTGGGTTGGGACCCCTTGTGGCACTTCCTGAACCCCTGTCACTCCCTGTCACCCACCATGGCACCCTCTGACTTCTGCAACCCCTGTCACCTCTGAGCCTGCCATGACCCCCCTGACCCCCCTGGTGCCTGTAGCCCCTCGTGCCCCCTCCAACACCCTGTCAGCTGACACCTCATGGCCCCCATGTCTCCTGTCACCCCTAACCCCCCATTATGGTCATCCCCAACCTCTCACTGCCCCCATGATCCCCCTGACGTCCCTCTCTTTGTCCCCCAGGTGGGAGTGTCCCCAGGGCCCCATTCCATGTTGGAGGACTCCTGCTGGCCACCTCAGCCCTGGCAGTGGCCACAGGGATCCTCTGAGCCACGAGACCACCATGGTGTCCAAGGTCACTGTGGTCACTCTGGCAACCATGGCCACCATGGCACCAAGGTCACTGTCATCACTGTGGCCAGCACAATCAACAATACTACCATGACCACTAGAGAAACAAGGCCACCAAGGCTACAAAGGCCACCACAGCCACTCTGGCCACCTTGTCAGCTATTGCCACCATGAGGTCACTGTGGCCACCACTGTCACTTTGGCACTGTGGCCACCACAGCCACTCTGGCCACCACGGTCACTGTAACCACCAAGGCCACTGTGGCCACCTTGATCACCAAGACTCCTTGTGCCACAAAGTTACAACAACCATTGTGGCCACTGTGGCCACCAGTATCATTGTGGAAAGCATTTCTATTAAATAATTCTCTCAAAACAATTCCATTAAATAATTCTGACAAAGCCAGCAAAAAGTGACAATTCTTAAGCAGGGGTCAATGTCACTCCCCACACCAACACTCGTGGGAATGTCTCTTTCTCTCAGCCTCGAGGAGGATCCTTAGGGAGCATCCCCTTCCCAAGAGAGGAAGCAGACACATATTTCATTTCAAGCAGGAACAGGGGAGAGGAATCTCTGTCTGAGAGGGGACTGGACATTCCCAGGGTCAGCTGATGGACGGCCAGGCCCAGCTCTGGTGGTTTACCCTCAGTTGTCAGCTAGGGGTTGGTAATTTGGGCTGGTTTTAGCTCAATTCAGCACCAAAATCAGCACTAGGCCCTTCCCAATGCAGCCCTGATGGCCACAAATGGGGCATTGTCCCTTGGGCATATTTCAGTCAGGGAATCCTATCAGATCCTGCACTTCAGGGAGACCTTAAAGGCTGGAAGTTGTGAGTTTTGAATGGGAAGGGCAGGTCTTGTCCCTGGGGAGGGACAGTGCTCAGTCTCAGTCCAGGCTGGGTGGGATCTGCTGGAGCATTTGTAGAGAAGAACCTGGGGGTGTTGGTGGGTGACCAGTGGAGCTGGCTGTGTGGCTAAGGACCAGGAGGGATCGAGGGGACATTGGGAAGGGTAGGCCCAGGAAGTTGGGCAGTGTTTGTGCCCCTCTGCCCTTCCCAGTGAGGCACATGGGGAGTGACGTGTCCAGCTGTGTCCAGTGCTGTATCCAGTTCTGCCCAGTGCCTTGTCCTATCCTGGGCTGCTCTGGACCCAGTCCTGGTCTCATGGATGATGCTGTCTGAGCTGGGAGGTTGGGCCAGATGCCCACTCTGGGTCCTTCCAGTCTGACCCATTCTGGGATTTGGGCATTTTGGCAGTTGCGGTTCAGGAATTGTCCACTGGAGGGCAGCAGGGAGTGCGGGGAAATCAGCGGCACTGTGCATGTGCTGCCCCCAGCTGCAGTTCTGGGTGCCAACAGCAGGTGGCAGCACGAGCTGCTGGCGCTGCCAAGCACCTGCCCCACCCCATCCCGGCCCTGGGGGCTCTGCAATGGTTTGGGATGGAGCGATATTAAAGCCCGTCCAGTGCCAGCCCGGCCATGGGCAGGGACATCTTCCCCTGGGCTGGGATGCTCCACAACCTGCCCAGCCCAGCCATGAACCCTTCCAGGCATGGGGCAGTCACAGCTTTGGTATAGATGGGTAATGTGATGATTTGCTCTCACAATTAAGGGTTGAATATTATGTGTATGTAAAGAAAAAGGTTGTTGATTTTTGGTTATTTTTTTTGTGGTTTGGTTTTTCAGACACCCTCTGTTCACCCCATATTCCCCTCTTCCCCCTCTGTATTGTTGCCAGCAGAAGGCCCTGGTTGTCAGGGCTTTCAGGGACATGTGGAGGGAGGGCGTGTACCTGTGCCCCTTGCATGGGGCAGTTGGGAAAGGGTCAAGCCCGGGGAGCTGTGGAGGCATGACATGACAGCACCCTACCTCCAATCAGACTGCAGGGAGGACTCACCAATGGAGAGCAAGGAAGAGTCAGCTGGAACACTTTGGGAGGGGCCAGGGATATAGAAGGAAAATTTTTGTATATGTATGACTACATATGGATATGTGTTTGGTTGATGCAACTCCAGGGGTATAAAGAACAGAGCCGCCATTTTGTGGATGAGGCTCTGGCTGCAGCTAAGCACACCGCTTAGGGTTCAATGGAACATTTTCTCTGTCTACATTTTGGTTCGAAAAATTCACCTTGCCAGAGGTTTCCTTGCACCAAGGAGACAGAAGTGCCCTATAATTTTATTAATGAACAAAGGAAGAGTCCATGGGCAATTTCCCCATGGGTTGTGTCAAGTTGCTGGATGATGCAGCCTTCTTTTTATCCCAATTTCCCAGCCGTATCACCCTCTTCCTTTCCCCATTGGCTGAAGTACTCGGAAGGTGCAGACTTCCTAATCCAGGCACTGCACGCCCCCTTTGCTGCACACCCGGCAGTTGTGTAACACAGACACGTGACCATTAAAATGAGCTTTCACTCCACCCTCTGTGGGAAAATCAATATTCATAAGCCTG
Source organism: Fringilla coelebs (assembly GCF_963513975.1). Classification (NCBI taxonomy): domain Eukaryota; kingdom Metazoa; phylum Chordata; class Aves; order Passeriformes; family Fringillidae; genus Fringilla; species Fringilla coelebs. Next base: position 659,202 of record NC_140028.1, on the reverse strand, counting down.
TTAAGTCTTTGTTCTTCTTCTTGAAGTTCCAGAATTGGGCAGGACCTTGGCTGAGCAGCAGTCCATGTCGATGCGGAACATTATCTGAAACTGATTGTTTATCTGGTAACTTCCTTATCTACAAGTCCCTGGCCCTATCCACCACCAGATTCACACAATCTGTTTGTAAAGACACTTTCCTCTTATTCCTTTCAGAGTTGAATTTATTGTGGCACAGAAATAGATTTTGGTTGGGTTTAAATCCTGAATATGTGTAAAACCACAGAATTTGGGCAAGAATGCAAATGAATAAATTTCTTAAGAAGGAAAAGGCAGTTGGGGGAGAGAGGGGGTGGGGAAGATTTTTGTTTTTCCTCTTTTCTTCCTCTCCTCTTCTCCCTTTTTACCCTTTTCCTCCTGGGAAAATAGCAGTGGTGGCCTTGGTGACCACATTTTTCTGGGGATCATGGTGGCCATGGTGATTGTGGAGACCATGGTGACTGTGAGAAACAACTGCTCACTTTAAAATTTTTACAAGTTTTTTAAACCCCAACAAACACAACAAAGGGACTGAATGAGGAAAATAGGCAGCACTGGCAGCGTGGCCGATTTCCAGCGGCACATCCCCAAAATGGCAGCTTTGCCTTTTATACCCAGTGCTGCATCAGCCAACCCTGGCTCTCCCAAAGTCTGCCATTCAACCCTTCATTGCTGTCTCTTGGTGGAGACCTTCTTGTAACTTGACTGGAGGTGAAGTGAGGTGAGGTGAGGTGAGGTGAGGTGAGGCATGCCATGTCTCATCAGCAACAGGTTTTCCCCATTTCCAACAGCCCCATGAAAGGGGCACAGGTACATGTCTGGTCTCCACATGTTCCTGACAACCTCGACAATCAGGGCCATCTGGTGGGAACAGTACAGAGTGGGGGAAGGGGGACAGCTGGGAGAGCAAAAGGTGTCCCAAAACCGAACTGCAATCACATAATCATAAATCAACAAAACTCCTCTTAATAGACACATAATATTCATCCCTTAATTGTGAGAGTCAATCATCACATTACCCATCTATAACAAAGCTGTGGCTGCCCCATCCATGGTGGTGTTCAAGGCCAGATTGGGCAGGGCCTGGAGCAGCCCAGCCCAGGGGAAGATGTCCCTGCCCATGGCAGGGCTGGCACCGGACGGGCTTTGAGGTCGCTCCAGCCCAAACCATTGCAGAGCCCCCAGGGCCGGGATGGGGCTTGGCAGGCAGCACCAGCAGCTCGTGCTGCCGCCTGCTGTTGGCACCCGGAACTGCAGCTGGGGGCCGAGCATGTGCAGTGCTGCTGATTTCCCACGCTCACTGCTGCCCTCCGGTGGACAATTCCGGAACCACAAGTCCCGAAGATGTGCTGGTATAGAGGGAAAAATCCCTGATTTGAAAAGCAAAAGAGGTTCCTGAGCAAAACATCAGGGTTTTTTTTCATAAATAAATGGGTGGTTTTACTGGTTTGAGAGGAAGTTGGGTGGTTGTCGTGGTTTGAGAGGAAGTGGGTTTTTTGGGATGCTGTGGTCAGACTAATAAATGCTCAGATTTGAATATTGACACCTGCTGTGGCCACTGAGGACATGGATATGCCTCTGGGAACACAGAGGGGGTTAAAAGCAGAGAACCCCCAGGGAGAAGCTCTCTTGGGTTTCATCAGTGAAAGAGGTCAGACCTCTCCCACCCAGCTGCAGGCTGGGTGGGTGAGGGTAGGCCATGTGGTGAGGTAGGCCAGGCCTTGGACAGCGAAGGGAGGTGAAGGCCCCTGCAGGAAGGAAGGGTGGAGGAACCCTGAGACACCTCGAGCAGTCCTCCCCCCCCCCCGCCCCACACCAAGAGAGAGAGAAAGAGAGCTGGTGTCTGTGCCTGTGCCACCTCGAGATTTGATAGCACGGCCAGCCAAGAAAGAGAAGAGGGGTGTGCGGTGAGAAAGTGCCCAGCAGGGCAGCCGTGGGAGTTCTAGACAGGCAGGACCTGAGATTTTTAACCCTTTTCTTGGATGATGGAAACATTACAAATGCTGATCCTCCTGGAGTTGAATGAGAAGAGAGAGAGAGATGAGATAAGAGGAAATGGGCCACCAGAGAAGTTGAGAAAAATCTTAGGTGAGAGGAGGTGATGGAGTGGCCTTTGGCAGGACTGTTCTTTTATAGCCATAGACAGAACCATTTTTCCCCTGTGACACAGAGACTGCATTTAGGGGGGAGGCAATGGCTTGGAGCCACGAGAGTGCAGTGATGTGATTTGAAGGAGTGCATAGACAGAGACAACGGGTGAGGAGGGTGGTGGTGCCCTCCATCTTCAGGGAAGAAGAAGAAGATCTCTGTTCTTGTGACCCCTCAGTCCCAGGGGGTGAAATCTGGGGGAGACAGGTGTCCCAAAAGTGAGAGACTGTGCTTTTTTTGGAACTGGGCAAAGCACCCTTTAAAAGGAAAACCCTAGAAGCAGCTCTGGTCCATGTGCAGTAGTGAGAACACTGGGCATGGAAGGACGATATCACGATGGCAAAATGACCTCCGGGCGGTGCCACATCAGACATGAGGACGCAAGAAGTTTCAACTGTGTTTCCTGAGGAAGCCTATGGTACAGGAAGGACTCCTGTCTCCTTGATCAACTGAGAATTGATGATCTAAAGGGTGGTGATAGACTGAGAGTTGATGATCTGAGGGGTGGATGTATTAGAAATTTGGTGGTGGGGAGGAGGAATGTTTTTGGAAAATTTTCATTCCGAGCTCTGTGTGTTTGTCTTTATATATAGTTGTACGCTAATAAAGCTTTTTTTGCCCTTTTGTTCTTAAGCTGGAGCCTGCTTTGCTCTATTTCTAATTACATCTCACAGCAGAAACCAGAGAGAAAGTATTTTCATAAAGGCACTAGCATTGCACCAGGCTCAAACCATGACAGTGGTGCTGCCTGTGTCTCCATTTCTCCATTTTATTTTTCATCCTTCTTCATTCTTTTTGTTTTTCTTTTTTTTCCTCCCAATGCTTCTTCTGAAGTGTTTCCTGAAATGAGGAACTTTGGAACTGGCACTGAACTGATCATTCATCTGTTTTAAATAGAACTGGGCAGCCCCAGCCAGCTCCCTCAGCCCTTCGTGGTGCTCCAGAGCCTTCCCCAGCTCCATCCCTTCCTTGGACACACTCCAGCCCCTCCAGGTGCTTTCTGAGGGTCTGCAGTGAACGAGGAAAAGGGGAGGGACATTTCTCCAGCACTACTTTGAAGAGCTAGGTTTAAAAAATGAAGCTTTAAGTTTCCTCTAACAAAAACTCCAGGAACGGTTTATTTTAGGAAATGAGCTGCCCTGCAGGAAGGGCATTAAAGGAGCTGTAGTGGATACATCAGGTGAGCCAGAAGCAGAATTTTGTATACTTTTGAAACACCAGGCAAGCAAGGATCAAATTTCTGATAAACATTTGGTGCACCAGGTCAGCAAGGATCAAATTTTGATACATTTGTTATATGGCAGGTGAGCAGGTATCAATTTATTGCTACATCGGGTGAGGCAGCCAAGGAGCATTAGCAGGTGGCCGTGACATTGCCACTGCCAAACCCCTCCATTGGGAAGTGCCCAAGTGGCCCCAGGCACTGCCCAGTCTCTGCTGTCTGTGCTGTCCTGGGCTGTCCTGGCTGCTCCAGCCCACCTCGTGCTGGTCCTGCTGCCCTGGCATGGCTCCTTTGCTGGGCAGCTCTCAGAGGGGCTTTTCCAGGATGGACACCTTGTTACAGTGACCATGGTGACCACAGTGGCTGTGGTGGCCACGGTGACCTTGGTCACCTCGGGAACCATGGTGGCCATGGTGGGCTCAGTAGTTACGGTGACCACGGTAGGGACAGAGGGCACGGTGACATCATGGGTCACTGTGGGCACAATGGCCATGCTGACCATGGTGTTTCCAATGCCCAGTGTGGCCAGAGTGGTCATAGCGGTCAAAGTGGCTGCAGTGGTCGTAGTGGAAATAACGGGCACAGTGGGCACAGTGGACAAAGGGACCATAGTGGTCATAAGGGTCTTGGTGGCCTTGGTGGCCTCATTTCTCTGGGGTTCCTGGTGCCCTTTGTCCTGGTGGCCTTCCACAGTGGCTTCCAAGACCACAGTGACCTTGGTGGCCTCGTGGCTTAGAGTGTTCCAATGGCCACTGCCATGGCCATGGTAGCCAGGAGAAGCCCCCCAAGGTGGGGGGTGTTCCTGGGGAGGCTCCCACCTGTGGGGACAAAGAGAGGGGTCAGGGGGTTAATGGGGTGAGAGGGCCAAGAGGCCATGGGGAGGGAAGGGGGTGATGGGGGGGCCGTGAGGGTATGGGGTCAGAGGGGGCCATAATGGGGTCCATTTCCCCACTACCCAGCCATGTACCATGTACCTTGTCCCCCCAGCCTCCACACTGGATGTCCCTGTTTCACACACGTGGCACTGGGTGTCCCCATCCCCTGTGCCCAAGCAATGCTGTCCCTCACCTTGTCCCCAGCTCTGGGTGTCCTGCCTCCTGCCCACAGTGGGTGTCCCTGTCCCCTCTGGGCCATGGGTGTCCCCTGCATTGTGTGTCCTTGTCCCCAACCCTCACTGAGTGTCCCCATCCCCCCAGGTTGTTCCCAAGTTGTCACCTCTCAGCCACTCGCAGTTGTAGTTGCTGGAGTTCTCAGTGGAGCGAAGCTCAATGTTCATCGTGCTTCCTTCTCTGTTGACATCAGTGACCTCAAAGGTCTCAAAGGGTGGGATCAGCACCTCACGTTTTCTAGGATTGTAGGAAAAAGCCTGGATGTCCACGCCGTGGCATGTGTGCACCTCGAACATCGTGTCTGTCCCATAACTCTGGGCGACTGCTTTTTCCAGCGATGACGAAGCGAATTGACCAAAGCGGACTTTATCGCCAGTCTTCACCTCAAACTGGTAGCTTTTTATTCCCCGGAAGACGCTCTTGCAATCATTAGGGCTTCTCAGCTTCTGGAGGGCCTGGGTCAGCAGGAAATGCAGCGTTTTGAAGTGGAAGTTGTCCCGGTATTCCTGGCTGGACTTTCCAGCCGTGCGTACCGCCTTGTTGAACGGATCGTACACGTCCTCCATCGTGTAGGCCATGAGGGCGATGGCCTGGGCTGGGGACAGGTGGGATGAATCAGACCCCCTCTTCTGCCACTCGGCCGTGGCCTTCACCCAGGCCTGGGAAAAGTCCTTGTTCTCCTGGAACTCGGAGTGGTTGAGGGCTGGCAATGCTGCGGTCATGGCAGGGCCACAGTTGAGGTACTGGTCATCAAAGGAGTTCTGGGCCATGTCCAGGAGCTCCACCGTGATGTCCGCAGTGGCCACGGTCATTGCCAGCAGTGCCAGGGTGTGAGCCAAGGGGGCCATGGAGAAGAGAGGCCACAGGGACCAGTGTGGGACACTGTGGGACACAGAGGGGACATAGACGACAGACTGTGTGACACAGGAAGGACACTGGAGGGCACCAGGGGATGCTGAGGGGACACTGATGGGACAGAGGGCACTCTGAGGGACATGGTGGGACATAGGGAGACTTCCTTGGTGAGGGGCTGAGGCCTGGCCAGGAGACCCCTGGACATGTCCTGGAGCCTGATCCCAAATTCTGGGCTCATTCCTGGTTGCGCCAGTGTCCCTCAGACACCCCTGACTCCAAACCCCACTCCCACAGTCCTATATCCCCCCTCAAAATGTCTTGTCAGCCCCTCTGCAGGACCCTGACTCAAATCCTGGGGTCACTTCCTGATATCACCCCTCCCCCGCCACCAGTAACACCAGTGACTCCCAATTTCACACCCATAGGTCTCTGTCCCCCCCTCCTGCTGTTTCCCAGTGCCTCCATTACCCCAATCCCTCTCCCAATCCCTTGTACCCCTCCCAGTGACCCCATGTCCCCCAGGACCCTGACCCAAGGTTTGGGGTCCCCAATGTCCCTGTCCCCTCCCCCCTTACCCAACTCTCAGTCCCATGACCTCCCCTGCAACCCCTGGACCCCTATCCAGTCTTATGTGCCACCCAAGTGTCCCCCAGTACCTCACTGCCACTCCCATGGTCCTGTGTCTCCCATCGCTGGCCCACGGAAAACCCCAGGACCCCAGTCCCTTGACACCCCCACTTCCCCCATTTCAGACCCCAATCCCACAGTCCCATGTTCCTCCACCAAGGGTCCCCAGCCCCTGATACTAAAATTGGCCAGACTGAATTCTCAGATGGAACTGGAGGTATCAGATAGCTGGAATTCATCCTCAGCTCGGACTCACAGCAGATCTCTCCTGGTCCTGCAGGTCAGGGGGAACATTGCCATGGGGTATTTATCCAGCATAATTATAAATATTCATGAAAATGTGTCTCTTGTCTTATACAGAAACCAGCAGTTTTCCCATAGATAATCTGCATGGATCTGCCTCTTTTAGGAAATAATTTTTATTCTGCTGGGGAGTCCGAAAAATGAATTTTCTCAGTGTGGTTTTCACTGAGTGCCCCAGTATCCCAGGAGACCTCACCTTGAACTTTCACTTTCGGCAGACACTGCTCCTTCTGTGTTACAGAACTTGCCAAAAACCCTCACAGGAGTGCCCTTCATCTCTTTCTCCACAGGTTCCAGCAACTTCTGCCCTTCTGTGTCCACACTTCTACCTCCTTTCCTTGCTTTTGCCCATTCATCTTTAAGCTCTATCCAGCTCCATTAAGGGATCAGAAACTTTCTATTCTCTCTCTTACTGCCCACCCCCCATTACCCCAATCCCACAGTCCCATGTTCCCCCAGTTCCCCCCAGTCCCACTCCCCACTGCTCACTGAGTTGCTGCCACACCTCAGATACCAGTTGGGGTCCCCTATCAGATGACATCTGCGGAGGATCAGCAATGGGACGTCATGCCATGATCAATATGATCAAGTGAAGTCAAATTTATTACAAGAACAAACTGTATTTATGCTTTGTTCTACTGTTCACGCGCCTCAGGCTAATACATGATTGGTTAAGCCAATCTGTGCATGTGTCTCAAGCCTTCAGCTGATTGGTCAGTCTTCTTTCCTCATGTGTCTCACTGTGGTTTATTGTTTTGCCTTCATGCGCTCTGCTGTGGTTTTTGTTCCATCTTCTTAGCGTGCCCCACATCCTGGACTTGTTTTTCTCCTGAGTAGGCTCTTCCTGTGTTCGAGCTGTCTGGGAAACTCTGAAATTCTACTCAGATGCCATAAAGGCTGGCTTGGGCACTGTGTCCATTTTCCTGCAAAAATCCCTCAACAGACATCCCTGTAGGCACCTTGAGCCTGGGGATGATCTTGTGGGAGAGTGCCTGGGTGGCTTCCCTGGCCTGGTTGGCTTGACAGAAGTAGTTCTGGACCCCCAAAAAAGGGATCCACCAACACCAGGGGATACCTGAGCCCATGTTGTCATGATAGATCAGGAAATCCATTTGCCAGTTATCATTGGGAGGTGTTCCTCTTTCAGTGATGCCTGGAGGTGATGGTTTTGAATTCAAAGGGTTCTTTTGAAAATACATCAGGCATTGCTCTGTAACAGACCTGACATTTTCGTCCTACAGACACCGAGGATCTGAGGCTGCAGACCTGTCCCCATCTCATCGATTCCTCAGAGCTTTGCTGGTGCTTTTCTCCTTTACAAATTGCAGCACCAGTTGGGGAGGGCCTGACCTGATTATTGCGAGTTACCTCTCACCCACCTACCCACCCAGCCACCCTCTTTTTTGTGGGCTTTTAGAAAAGCAGCCAATTTTCAATCTGCCCAACTCTATCCAGGCCTCACCTCTGGCGGTGAACTTCCTTTCTCAGGAATTAGCACCAGGATGTTTTGTTGTGGAACATCTCATGGAGATTCATTGCAAGTCTATTTCCCACCCGGATTTGTCACTCCCCAAGCTGGTGTGCCCTAGACTGTAGCACAGCCACTTCTTTGGGAAGGTGGGTGATATCGAGGGGGGACAATAATTCTTGTTTGTACATAATCAGGGATCCCTTTGCAGTTAATTTACTTCTTTCTTCCCATATGCCTCCATGGGCATGAGCAATGCTCAAAGCAGATGGCATGTGAGTTCCTGTGTTTGTTCTCTTTCTCACTCCCAGTTCCAGAGCTCTTTGTAACACTGTGAGCTCCTCCCCTTGTTTCGCATCTTCTTACAGTTATGGCAGCCAGAGGATATACCACAAACTTTTGTCCCAAATCGGATTTCCTGGCCTCTTAGATGAGGAGAAGAGTTGCTGCTACAACCCAAAGTCATCTGAGCCTTATCTAGGCTGCTTATCTAAAAGCCCACAAAAAAGAGGATGGGTGGGTGTCTGGGTGGGTGGGTGGGTGCCTGGGTGGGTGAGAGTTACCTCCGAATAACCAGGTCAGGCCCTCCCCAACTGATGCTGCAATTTGCAAAGGAGAAAAGCACCAGCAAAGCTCTGAGGAATTGATGAGATGGGGAGAGGTCTGCAGCCTCTGTGTCTGTAAGACAAAAATGTCAGGTCTGTTACAGAGCAATGCCTGATATGTTTTCAAAAGGACCCTTTGAATTCAAAAGCATCACCTCTGGGCGTCACTGAAAGAGGAAACACTCCTGGGGATTACTGGCAAATGGATTTTCTGAGCTACCATGCCAGCATGGGCTCAGTTATCTCCTGGTGTTGGTGGATCCCTTTTTGGGGGTCCAGAACTTCTCCTGCCACACCAGAAGGCCAGGGAAGTCACCCAGGCACTCCCCCACGAGATCATCCCCAGGCTCAAGGTGCCTACAGGGATGTCATCTGATAGGGGACCCCAAGTGGTATCTGAGGTGTGGCAGCAACTCAGTGAGCAGTGGGACTGGGGCAAACTGGGGTGACATGGGACAGTGGGATTTGGGTCCTGGAGGGTGAGCAATAGGAGAGAGAATAGAAAGTTTGAGTTCTCCTGAAGGTGCTGGATAGGGCTTAAAGAACTAGCAAAAACCAATAAATGGATGTTAAAGTGTGTGCACAGAAGAGCAAAGGTTGCAGAAACCTGTGGAGAAAGAAATAAAGGGCACTCCAGTGAAGGGTTTTTTGCAATTTCTGTAAATCAGAAGGAGCAGTGTCTGCCGAAAGTGAAAGTTCAAGGTGAGGTCTTCTGGGATACTGGGGCACTCAGTGAAAACCACACTGTGAAAACTAATTTCTCGGACTCTGCAGGACCATAAAAGGATTTCAAGAAAGCGGCGGAGCCATGCAAATTATTGCTAGGAAAGGTGCTGTTTCTGTACTAGGAGAGGGAAATATTTTAATGAACATTTGCAAGTGTGGTGGATAAAGACCTTGCGGCAAAGTCCCCCCTGAGCCGCAGGACCAGGAGAGATCCACTGTGAGTCTGAGGTGATAAAGAATTCCGTCTTTCTGCTACCTCCCGTTCCATCAGGGATCTCACTCTGGCTGATTTTGGTATTGGGGCTGGGGGGAACCCTGGGGACTCTTGGGGGGACACGGGACTGAGGGATTGGGATTGCACAAATGGGGGGACACTGGGACTGGGAACATGGGGGGCTCTGGGGGGAAAATCGGGGGTCACGGGATGGTGGGAGTGGATTTGGGTCATGGGTCGGCTGGGAGACACTCTGGGGGCAGGTGTAATGCCTGGATTTGGGTTGATGTCCTGAGGTGACAGCAAAGAAATTGGGAAAGGGGAGTGGGGTCTGGGGACGGGCTGAGGGGAACACTGCGGGGGTTCAGGGAGTGACCCCAGGATTTGGGTCGGGATCCTGCTGGAAGTGAGGGGACTTTTATTCATGGGAGTAGCATTGGTCTTCTGGGGACCAGGAGGACATGGTACTGTGGGGCTGGGATTGGAGTCCGTGGGGCTGGGGGATATTGGGGAGGCATAAGTAACAGCAGGATTCCGGATCAGGTACCCCAGCCATGCCCAGGGGTCTGCTGGCCAGGATTGCCTCCCTTCCCCCTGGGCTGACCGCACTCCCCTCCCTGGTCCCTCACTGAGGAATCCTCCCTGTGTCTCCTCTGTGTCCCTTCTGTGTCCCCCAGTGTCCACACTGGTCCCTGTGGCCTCTCCACTCCATGGCCCCCCGGCTCAGACCCTGGAACTGCTGACAATGACCGGGGCCACTGTGGCCATCAAGGTGGTGACCCTGGACATGGCCCCGGACTCCTTTGATGACCAGTACCGGGGCTGTGGCCCTGCCATGACTGAGGCATTGCCGGCCCTCAACCGCTCCGACTTTGAGCACAACCCTCTCTTTGCCCAGGCCTGGCCTGAGGCCACAGCCGAGTGGCAGAGTCGGGGGTCCCGTGTGTCCCCTCTGTCATCCCCAGCCCAGGCCATCGCCCTCATGGCCTACATGATGGATGATGTGTACAGAGAGTTCAATGCGGCTGTCCATGTGGCCGGGCGCTCCCACCAGGAATACTGGGACAACTTCCACTTCAAAACGCTGCATTTCCCACTGACCCAGGCCCTGGTGACACTGAGGGACACTCAGGGACCGCAGTGTCACAATGTGTACTGGGGGTGCATGGGGTCAGGTTCAAGGCAGAGCAGGGTGACATTGTCCAGTTCGGTCAATTCACGTCAGCATCACAGAGTGGAAAAACTGCTGAGGGCTTTGGGATAGACACATTGCTCCATGTGTACACCTGCCATGGAGTGGAAATCCGGGAATTCTCCTACTATCCTGGTGAGAAGGAGGTGCTGATCCCACCTTTGAGACCTTTGAGGTCATCGAAGTCAGCCAGGAAGGCAGAAGTGCACAGATCCAGCTCCACTCCACCGGGACCTTCAGCAACTACAACTGCGAGTGGCTGCAAGGTGACACCACAGGGGACAGCCTGGGGCGATGGGGACACCCACTGAGGCCCATCAGAAGGCACAGGGACAATGGCACTCACTGGGCATGGGGGACAGGGACAGAGGCCCCCACTGTGTTTGTGGGGATAGGAGCACCCACGGCTGGGAACAAGGACAGGGATACCCTGTGCTGGGGACACTCCCTGGGGGTGGGGTGTCAGTGACACCCAGTGCTGGAGAGACCAACAGTGGACAGGGGACACTCATGACAGGGTAGAGGGAGTGGGGACACTCACTGAGAGTTTGAGGACAGGGACAGCCCATGCTGGGGACACCAAGTTTGGGGACGCCCATTGTGGGCACGGGGACAGGAATGCCCATGATGGGCACAGGGATGGGGATCCCCACTTTTGGGAGGGGACAGGGTTCAGGGACACCCCAGCCAGGGGACAACTGTGAAATGGACAGAGACAGGGACCTCCCCATTTAGACCCTGTCACTCCCCACCAAAGGCAGCGCTGTGGGGATGGGCCCTTTGTGCTGGATGTGGGTGGGTTGGGACCCCTTGTGGCACTTCCTGAACCCCTGTCACTCCCTGTCACACACCATGGCACCCTCTGACATCTGCAACCCCTGTCAGCTGTAAGCCCGCCATGACCCCCCTGACCCTCCTGGTGCCTGTAGCCCCTCGTGCCCCCTCCAACACTCTGTCCCCTGACATCTCATGGCCCCCATGTCTCCTGTCACCCCTAACCCCCCATTATGGTCATCCCCAAACCTCTCACTGCCCCCATGATCCCCCTGATGTCCCTCTCTTTGTCCTCCAGGTGGGAGTGTCCCCAGGGCCCCATTCCATGTTGGAGGACTCCTCCTGGCCACCTCAGCCCTGGTAGTGGCCACAGGAATCCTCTGAGCCACGAGACCACCATGGTGTCCAAGGTCACTGTGGTCACTCTGGCAACCATGGCCACCATGGCACCAAGGTCATTGTCATCACTGTGGCCACCACAATCACCAATACCACCATGACCACTAGAGAAACAAGGCTACCAAGGCTGCCAAGGTCACCACAGCCACTCTGGCCCCCTTGTCAGCTATTGCCACCATGAGGTCACTGTGGCCACCACTGTCCCTGTGGCACTGTGGCCACCACAGCCACTCGGGCCACCACGGTCCTTGCAACCACCAAGGCCACTGTGGCCACCTTGACCACCAAGACTCCCTGAGCCACAAAGTTACAGCAGCCACTGTGGCCACTGTGCCCACCAGAATCATTGTGCAAAGCAATTCTATTAAATAATTTCTCAAAACAATTCCATCAAATAATTCTGACAAAGCCAGCAAAAAGTGGCAGTTCTTATGCAGGGCTCGATGTCACTCCCCACACCAACACTCGTGGGAATGTCTCTTTCTCTCAGCCTCGAGGAGGATCCTTGGGGAGCATCACCTTCCCAAGGGAGGAAGCAGACGCACATTTCATTTCAAGCAGGAACAGGGGAGAGGATTTTCTGTCTGAGAGGGGACTGCACATTCCCAGGGTCAGCTGATGGATGGCCAGGCCCAGCTGTGTTCTTCACCTGCAGTTGTCAGCTCTGGGTTGGTAATTTGGGCTAGTTTTAGCCCAGTTCAGTACCAAAAGCAGCACAAGACCCTCTCACTGTAGCCCCAATAGCCACAAATGGGGCATTTTCCCTTAGCCACATTCCAGGCAGCGCATCCTGCCACATCCTGCAGTTCAGGAGGACATTAAAGCCTGGAAATTGGAAGGTTCAAAAGGGCAAGGGCAGGTCCTGTCCCTGGGTACAGACAGTTCCTTGTGTCAGTCCAGGCTGGGGCTGACCTGCCGAAGCAGCTCTGTAGAAAGATCTGGGGGTGCTGGTGGGTGAGCAGTGGAGCTGGCCGTATGTCCTAGGACCAGGAGGGATCCAGGGGCCATAAGGAGGGGTGGGGCCAGGAGGTCAGGGAGTGTTCGTGCCCCTCTGAACTGCTCAGGGATGCATATCAGGAGTGCCGTGTACAACTCTGCCCAGTGCTGTGTCCAGTTTTGGGCTGCTCTGGAACCAATCCTCTGTTCAGAGATGATGCTGCCTGAACTCAGAGGTTGGGCCAGGTGCCCACTCCGGGTCCTTCCAGCCTGACCCATTCTGGGATTTGGGGATTCTGGCAGTTGTGGTTTGGGAATTGTCCACCGGAGGGCAGCAGTGAGTGGGGGAAATCAGCGGCACTGCACATGTGCCGCTCCCAGCTGCAGTTCCAGCTGCCAACAGCAGGTGGCAGCATGAGCTGCTGGCGCTACCGAGCGCCTGCCCCGCCCCATCCCAGCCCCGGGGGCTCTGCAGTGGTTTGGGATGGAGCGACCTTAAAGCCCGTCCGGTGCCAGCCTTGCCATGGGCAGGGACATCTTCCCCTGGGCCAGGCTGCACCAGGCATCGCCCAACCTGGCCTTGAACTGTTCCAGGAGTGGGGCAGCCACAGCTTTGGTATAGATGGGTAACATGATGACTGACTCTCACAATTAAGGGATGAATATTGTGTTTGTATGTTAAGAGAAGTTTTGTAGATGTAGGTTATGTTATTGTTATATGTTGATTGGACACCCTCTGTTTTCCCCACAACCCCCTTTCCCCAACCCATATTGTTTCTCCCCAACAGCATTGGTTTTCAGGGTTGTCAGGGACATGTGAAGGGAGGGAGGGAGGGAGAGAGGGCGTGTACCTGCGCCCCTTGGATGGGGCAGCTGGGAATGGGAGAAACTGTTGCTGGGGAGACGTGTCATGGCAACACCTCAGCTTCAGTCAGACTACAGGAAGGTCTCCACCACTGGTCAGCAAGGAAAGGACAACTGGCAGACTTTGGGTGGGTAAAGGAATTTATTAGGAAAATGTTTGAATATGTATGACTCCTTATGAATATGTATTTGGCTGACGCACCGCCCCCTCCCAGGGGTATAAAAGGCAGAGCAGCCAATTTGTGGCAGTTGGCTGCACTTCCAACACTGTCCCTTTTTCCTCATTCGGTCCCTTTGTAGTGTTGTTGAAGTTTAATAAACCTTTAAAAATTTAAAGTGAGCGTTCATTTCTCACAGTCGCTGTGGTTTCCATTATCACCAAGGCCACCATGACCTCGTGAAAAAGGGGGTCAATAAGGTGCCACAGACACCCTGCCATTTATCCTGTAGGAAAAGAGAAAAAAGGGAAAAGAGGATGGAAGACAAATCAAATCTCTTGGCTTTGTGCAAATATTAAGATGAATCTTTTATGTATATGATAAAATAGCTTTGCTTTTATTTCTGCTATTAACAAAATCTTAGACATTGTAGTAGTGGTAGCTGATATAGGTACGAGTGAACTGTCTGTTTGGTTTGATAAAATCCACGTCACAAGGACCCTGCTATTGATATGCCAACTATCAGCATCTACTGTCTGCAAAAAGTATGGCCCAAGGCCCAGACTGAAAGTGATAAAGAGAAGGAGCCAAAACCACAGCCAAGAGACATGCATGCTCTAAAAAGGCAGACCCAAGGAAGGGCCATGTGAAATAGTTCCTGGAATATGGAAACTAGGTTATGAAACTGTATGGATATGCCTAATGGCCTATGAATATGCAATCCCAGTCCTATGTCCCTCCACAAGTGTCCCCTGGAGTCCTCCCAGCCCCCGATATTGAAATCGGCCAGAGTGAACTCCCTGATAGAACTGGAGGCATCAGAAAGCCGGAATTCTTTATCAGCTGGGACTCACAGCAGATCTCTCCTGGTCCTGCACATCAGCGGGGACTTTGCCGACAGAATCTATCCATCCTAATTATACATATTCATTAAAATGTGCTGCTTAGCTAGTACAGACTCAGCACTCAAAGTGGCTGCTGGCCAGCAATGCTGCAGTCATGGCAGGGCCGCAGCCCCGGTACTGGTCATTGAAGGAGTCCTGGGCCACGTCCAGGGGCACCACTTTAATTGCTGCGTGGGCCACGGTCATTGCCAGCAGTGCCAGGGTGTGAGCCAGAAGGGCCATGGTGGGGAGGTTACTGGGAGCAGTGTGGGACACTGGGGGACAAAGTGGGACACACACTGAGGGGACACAGAGGACACACAGGGGTGTACATGGGAAGGGTTCCTCTGCAAGGGGCTTGGCATGGCTCCTGAGTACACGATATGAACTTTAGAACTTTAGAAGTGGCCATTTAAAACATTAGAACTTTAGAAGTGGTCATTTATTCTTACTTCCAAGGAGGCCTTGGGCATTACACTTTTGTTCTCCTATGCAGTGAGTCTCTTTGTCAGTGACATATTGCATTTGGCAAGTTTATTGATTGTGATCTGTACTCCATATGTTTTATCCTGTATTTAGCAGATTACCAGTAATAGTCTTAATAAGATAATAGCCTTACAGGTGGGAACTGCTTGAACATTTATGCTTTGCATAAGAAACAAAAAACGGGGAGATGCAGAAGACCAGATCACTACAGAAGCTGAACTGGAGAGCTGTGCAGACCTTGGAGCCCTGGTACAGTGAAGACCATGAGAGAGAAAACTCAATAAAGAACAGAAGTGACGACATCATGTCTGGTCACTCTGACCTTCATGCTGACCGCTCTGACCAGAGAAGAGATGACAGGGACATTGCAGGTGAAAGAGATAACAAGGACATTACTTGTGTAAGAAGGATAATCAAGAAGATTGTGTTTCTAAGGGGAGTGGGGCAAAGGGGTCCGAATAGAAAATTTTGTACAGACATAGTGAGCTCCATATCCTGGTAAACTGGTGAAATAAATGGCTTTGCTTTGCTGGCATTGCAGAGTCCATGTCTCTCAATCCCTGCACACCAGCCGCCCATTCCCAATCCCAATCATCTGTTTACCTTTCCAATGTCCCCCTAGTGCTCCCCAAGATCTCATTTCTACTCCCAGACATTTGTAGCCCTCTTGTGACCCCAGGCCACTCAGGAACCTCGCCCAAATTCCTTAAGCCACCCCCTCATCTGCCCCCAACCATCTGCCTTGGCCCTCTCCCAGACCCCAGTCCTGCTCTCAGTCCTGTTACCCATTTCATATCACCCCAGGACCCCAACCCAAATTCAGGGACCAACCCCTGACCCTGCAATGTTGGCCTGGAGCCCTCCTTGCCCCCACTCTACAATCCCAGTCCATGACTGTCCACAGGTGTCCCCTGGAGTCCCCCCAGCCATTGATACCAAAATTGGCTAGAGTGAACTCCCTGATGGAACTGCATGTAGTAGGAAGCCGTAATTCCTTATCAGCTCGGACTCACAGCAGATCTCTCCTGGTCCTGCACATCAGGGGGGACCTTCTCAACAGCATCTATCCATCCTAATTATACATATTCATCAAAATGCACTTCTCAGTTGATACAAAACCAGAACATTATTTCCTGTAAATAATTGGCATGGCTCTGCCTCTTTTAGGAAATATCTTTTATTGTCCTGGAGTGTCATAAAAGAGGGGTGTCAGAATGTGGGTTTCACTAAGTGCCCCAATATCTCAGATGACCTTGCCTCAAACTTTCACTTTTGCAGGCACTGCTCCCTCTGTGTTACAGACTTGGCCAAAACCCCTCACTGGAGTTCCCTTTATCTCTTTCTGCACAGGTTCAGTAACTTTTGCGCTTCTATGTGCACACTTTTGCATCCTTTTATTGATTTTTGCTTGTTCTTTTTAAAGCCCTATCCAGCAACTTCAGGAGAAATCAAACTTTCTATTCTCTCTCTTATTTCTCACCCTCCAGGACGCCAATCCCACAGTCACATGTTCCCCCAGTTCCCCCCAGTCCCACTCCCCACTGCTCACTGAGTTGCTGCCACACCTCAGATACCAGTTGGGGTCCCCGATCAGATGAGATCCCTGTAGGCACCTTGAGCCTGGGGATGATCTCCTGGGGGAGAGCCTGGGTGACTTCCCTGGCCTTGTTGGTGTGGCAGGAGAAGATCTGGACACCAAAAAAAAGGCATCCACCAACACCAGGAGATACCTGAGCCCATATTGTTGTGCTTGCTCAGAAAATCCATTTGCCAGTGATCCCCAGAAGTGTTTCCTCTTCCAGTGATTCCTGGAGGTGATGGTTTTGAATTCAAAGGGTTCTTTTGAAAACATATTGGCCATTGCTCTGTAACAGACCTGACAATTTTGTCCTACAGACACTGAGGATCTGAGGCTGCAGACCTGTCCCCATCTCATCAATTCCCCAGAGCTTTGCTGGTGCTTTTCTCCTTTACAAATTGCAGCATCAGCTGGGGAGGGCCTCACCTGGTTATTGCGAGTTAGTTCTCACCCACCCACCCACCCCCCCTCTTTATTGTGGGATTTTAGATAAGCAGCCAATTTCAATCTGCCCGACTCTATCCAGGCCTCACCTCTGGTGGTTAAATTCCTTTCTCAGGGATTAGCGCCAAGTTGCCTTGTTGTGGAACCTCTCGTGCACGTTTACTGCAAGTCTATTTCCCACACAGATTTGTCAATCCCCAAGGTGGTGTGCCCTGGATTGTAGTTTGGTCACTTCTTTGGGCAGCTGGGTTGAATCAAGGAGGGACAGTAATTCTTGATTATATTTAATTGGAGATCCCAATCTGGTAATTGATCCCAATCTGCTGCTCGTAATTGACTTCTTTCTCTCCATATGGCTCCATGGTCATGAACAATGCTCAAAGCAGATGGCAAGTGAGTTCTTATGTTTGCTCTTTTTCTCACAATTCCCAAGCTCTTTGTAACACATTGAGTTCCGCCCCTTTTTTCCACATCTTTTTGCGTGGTGAGCAGGCAAATACCATTAAGTTTTGTCCCAAATTGGGTTTCCTGGCCTCTTAGATGAGGAGAACATTCCCTGCTACAGCCCACAGGCATTTGTTCCAATCCTGGCTGATTGAGCTTTTTGGAAAGGCACCCCACAGGTCTCATGAAGTCTCCCCTACAAAGTAGGCCCCAGAATTACCTTCGATTTGGACTCCTTAGGAAGGACACATATTCTGTAACTCAAAGATGGCCCTGAGGGCCACAATTCCCACGCGATTTCCAGAATTTAATAAAACCCATTTAGCTTTTGTGCACCAACAGCAGCACCAGGCCCTGGGAGTCCTGGCTCAGAAGGTGGGGAGAATTCAGGAGACCTGTGGGGTGCGTTTACAAACAATTCAGTATCAGCCAGGATTGGCACAGATGCCTGTGAGCTGTAGAGGAAACTAGTCTCATCTAAGAGGCCAGGAAATCCAATTTGGGACAAAAGTTAATGGGGGTCCAGAATTTCTCCTGCCACACCAACAATGCCACAGATGTCACCCAGGCATCCCCTAAGACATCATCCCCAGGTTCAAGGTGCCTACAAGGATGTCATCTGATAGGGGACCCCGACTGGTATCTGAGATGTGATAGCCACTCAGTGAGCAGTGGGGAGTGGGACTGGGTGGGACTGGGAGGAACTGGGGGAACATGGGACTGTGGGATTTGGGGTCATGGGGGGTGGGCAGTAAGAGAGAGAATAGAGAGTTTGAGTTCCCCTAAAGGTGCTGGATAGGGCTTAAAGATGAATGAACAAAAAGCCATAAGAGGATGTAAAAGTGAGGACACAGCAGGGCAAAGGTGGCTGGAACCCTTGTGGAATCAGATAAAGGGAATTGCAGCGAGGGGTTTTTGGCAAGTTTTGTAACACAGAAAGAGCAATGCCAGCCCAAAGTGAAAGTTTGAAGCAAGGTTATCTGGCATATTGGGGCACTCAGGGAAAAACACACCTTGAAACCTAATTTTTATGACTCTCCAGCACAATAAAACTTATTTCCTAAAGGAGGCAGAGCCATGCAGATTATTTACTGGAAATGTGCTGGTTTTGTATTAGCTAAGCAGTCAATTTTAATGAATATTTATAGTTATGCTGGATAAATACCCCATGGCAAATTCCCCCATTGGCCTATAGGACCAGGAGAGATCTGCTGTGAGTCTGAGCTGATAAAGAATTCCGGCTTTCTGATACCTCCAGTTCCATCAGAGAGTTCACTCCAGCCAATTTTGGTATCGGGGCTAGGGGACCCTGGGGACACTTGGGTGGGGACACAGGACTGAGGGATTGGGATTGCGGTATTGGGGGGACACTGGGGGAGTCACAGGTCTGGGATTGGGGTAATGGGGGGCTCTGGGGGAAAAGAAGGGGGGGACACAGGATGGTGGCAGTGTGACTGTGATCATGGGGGGACGGAGAGACATTTTACGGGCAGGGGGTGATGCCGGGATTTGGGTTGAAGTCCTGGGGTGACAATGAAGAAACTGGGAAGGGGAGTGGGATTGGGGTCTGTGGACAGGCTGAGGGGGACACTGGGGGTTTCAGTGTGTGACCCCAGGATTTGGGTTGGGATCCTGCTGGGGCTGAGGGGATTTGTCATGGGAGTAGGATTGGGCTTCTGGGGGTCCATGGTACTGTTGGATTGGGACTGGGGTCCGTGTGGGGCTGGGGGACATCCGGGAGTCATAAGTAACCCCAGGATTTGGGATGAGGGACCAAGATGTGCCAGAGGTCGGCTGGCCAGGAGTGCCTCCCTTCCTCCTGGGCTGACCCCATTCCCCTCCCCAGCCCCTCACTAAGGAATCCTCCCCCTGTCCCCTCTGTGTCCCTTCTGTGTCCCCCAGTGTCCCACTCTGGTCCCCGTGGCCTCTCCCCTCCATGGCTCCCCTGGCTCAGACCCTGGCACTGCTGGCAATGGCCATGGCCACCACAGCCACTGATGAGGCGAAGACCCTGGACATGGCCCCGGACTCATTCGATGACCAGTACCGGGGCTGTGGCCCTGCTATGATTGAGGCATTGCCGGCCCTCAACCGCTCCGAGTTCGAGCAGAACAAGAAGTTTGCTGAGGTTTGGGTAAAGGCTGCAGCTGAATGGCAGAGGCAGGGGCCCATTGACTCCCCTGTGTCCCCAGACCAGATCATCGCAACCATGGCCTTCGCAATGGATGACCTCTACCACATTTTCAATGATGCCGTGCGCGTTGCCGGGCGTTCCAGCCAGGAGTACCGGGACAACTTCCACTTCAAAACACTGCATTTCCTGCTGACCCAGGCCATGGCAACAGAGAGGGACAGTCTGCAAGGGCTGTGTTATGACCTGCCTAAGCAGGTGTGCGGGATCCAGTTCAAGGCACAGCGTGGTGATAAAGTGCGGCTGGGTGAATTCATGCCAATAGAGACCAACAATCAGCATGCACAGTGCTCTGGGAAGGAGACCACGTTCCAGGTGCGCTCGTGCCATGGTGTGAGCATTGGCTTTAACTCTGCCTTTTCTAAAACTGAGATGGTGCTGATCCCACCCTTTGAGACCTTTGAGGTCACCAAAGTCACCCAGGAAGGGGACAAGACACAGATCCATCTCCACTCCAATGGGACCTTCAGCAAATACAACTGCGAGTGGCTGCAAGGTAATGATACAGAGAACAGCCCGGGGGGATGGGGGACACCCACTGTGGCTATGAGTACACCCATGACAGGTAAGAAGGGACAATGATATTCCCTAAGGATGGTGCAGGGACACCACATGTGGGGGGGCGACCAAATCTGGGGACACCCATTGTGGGCATGGGGACAAGAATGACCATGACAGGGCACAGGGATGGGGACCCCCAGTTCTGGGAAGGAACATGGACAGGGACACTCTGGCCAGGGGGCAACAGGGACAGGGACTGGGAAAGAGATGGGGACCCCCTGGACCTACCCTGTCCACCTGACCAAAGGCCATGCTGTAGGGATGGGCCCTGTGTGCTGGATGTGTGTAAGTCAGGGACCCTCCCTGGCACTCCCAGAAACCCTGTCTCCTCCATGGCACCTCTGACTCCACCTGACCCCTGTCACTTCTAAGCCCACCAAGACCACCACCCTTAACCTCCCTGGCCTCTGTAACCCCCCATGCCCCCCTGACACCCTGTCACCTGTCACCTCATGTCCCCCATCTCTTCTGTCACCCCTAACCCCCCCTTATGGCCATCCCTGACCCCTTCACTCCCCTCATGGTCCCCCTTTGTCCATCTTTGTCCTTCAGGTGGGAGTGCCCCCAGTGCCCCTTTCCACGTTGGAGGACTCCTCCTGGCCACCACGGCCCTGGCAATGACCACTGGAATCCTCTGAGCCACAAGGCCACCAAGGTCACTGTGGTCACTGTGGCCACCACAATCACCAATACCACCAGGACCCGCAGAGAAACAAGACCACCAAGGCTACCAAGGCCA
The DNA here is from genome assembly GCF_963513975.1 of Fringilla coelebs. Classification (NCBI taxonomy): domain Eukaryota; kingdom Metazoa; phylum Chordata; class Aves; order Passeriformes; family Fringillidae; genus Fringilla; species Fringilla coelebs. The sequence goes on along the minus strand of NC_140028.1, from coordinate 638,256 downwards.
CCACAGCCATTCCAGCCATCATGGTCACTATAACCACCAAGGCCACTGTGGCCACCTTGATCAGCAAGACTCCCTGAGCCACAAAGTTACGAAAGCCACTGTGACCGCTGAGACCACCAAGGCCATTTTGCAAAGCAATTCTATTAAATAATTCTATCAAAACAATTCCATTAAATAAATCTGACAAAGCCAGAAAAAAGTGACAATTCTTAAGCAGGGCTCTATGTCACTCCCCAGGAAAACACTAGTAGGAATGTCTCTTTCTCTCAACATTGAGGAGGATCCTTTGGGAATATCCCCATTCCAAGGGAGGAACCTCATGCACATTTCATTCCAAGCAGGAAAAGGAGAGAGGAATCTCTGTCTTACAGGGGGCTGCACATTCCCAGGGTCAGCTATGGATGGCCAGGCCCAGCTCTGGTGCTTCAGCCTCAGTTGTCAATTCGGGGTTGGTGATTTGGGCTGTTTTCAGCCCAATTCTGCACCCAAAATCAGCAAAAGACCCCTCTCAGTGCAGCCCCAATAGCCAAAATTGGGCATTGTCCCATGCCCACATTCCAGGCAGAGCATCCTGCCACATCCTGCACTTCAGGGGGACCTTAAAGGCTGGAAATTGGAAGGTTCAAAAGGGCAAGGGCAGGTCCTGTCCCTGGGGACAGACCGTCCCTAGTGCCAGTCCAGGCTGGGGTTGACCTGCTGGAGCAGCTGTGGAGAAAGGCCTGGGGGTGCTGGTTGGTGAGCAGTGGAGCTGGCTGTGTGTCCTAGGACCAGGAAGGATCCAGGGGCCATAAGGAGGGGTGGGGCCAGGAGGTCAGGGAGTGTTCGTGCCCCTCTGAACTGCCCAGGGAGGCACATCAGGAATGCCGTGTCCAACTGTGCCCACTGCAATGTACAACTTGGCCAGTGCCGTGTCCAGTTAGTGACTCCTCTTGAACCAATCCTGTGCTCAGGGATGATGCTGCCTGAGCTGGGAGGTTGGGTCAGGTACCCACTCTGGGTCCTTCCAGCCTGACCCATTCTGGGATTTGGGGATTCTGGCAGTTGTGCTTCAGGAATTGTCCACCGGAGGGCAGCAGAGAGAGCAGGAAATCAGCGGCACTGCGCATGTGCCACTCCCAGCTGCAGTTCCGGGTGCCAACAGCAGGTGGCAGCACGAGCTGCTGGCACTGCCGAGCTCCCACCCTGCCCCATCCCAGCCCCAGGTGCTCTGCAATGGTTTGGGATGGAGCAAACTTAAAACCTTTCTGGTGCCAGCCCTGCCATGGGCAGGGACATCTTCCAGTCTGGTCCAGGCCCTGCCTGACCTAGCCTTGGATCCTTCCAGGGACAGGGCAGTCACAGCTTCTCTGGGCAACCTGTGCCAGGGTATCACCACATTCACAGGGAAGGATTTTATAGGAAAGTAGGGTTGGGAAGAATGACTGAGTGGGTTGGGTTTTGAAAAAATGACTGAGCGGGTTGGGTCCTTTTTTGGGAGAAATGGTTGTCAATGTCGTCAAAATGGATCTTGATGGCTCTACAAACATTTGGTTATTTACAGAACCCTGGTGCTTTGACCTGAAAGTGAACTCTGGATCTTTTGGCTAATAAGAAAAATGGGTCCCCATAAAGTCTATTCCATACCACAGACAGCCTGAACATATGAAATTTGGGGGGAAATGACAGCACCAAGGGGGATGTGGGGTAGGTGGTTTGGGAATGCTGCACCTTCCTGATACCTCAGCCAATGGGGAAAGGGAGAGGGCAACTTGCAGTCGGGAGTTTGGGGTAAAAGAAGGCTGCACTCTCCGAATCTTCGAGAGAGAAATCCTATGGGGGAATGGCTGTGGAAACTCTCCCCCTTTATTTGAATCTATGGTCAAGACTACTTTGTGAACACCTGGCCTTTTCAGAGTGTGGCTTTTTCCCACATACTGAAGGTGCTGGATAGAACTTAAAGTCTGATTGGCAAAAATGATAAAAGGTTATAAAAGCATTTACACAGGGCAATAAAAGTGGCTGGAAGCAGTGGAGAAAGACATAAAAGGAATTCCAGTGTGGTTTTTGACAAATTCTGAATCACAGAAGGAGCGGCACCTGCCCAAAGTGAAAGTTTGAGGCAAGGTCATCTGAAATATTGCAGCAGTCTGGGAAAATGACCCCAAGACACCCCAGTTTTATGACCCTCCAGGACAATAAAAATTATTTCGTAAAAGAAGCAGAGTCATGCCAGTTATTTATGGGAAATGTGCTGGTTTTGTATTAGCTAAGAAGCCCATTTGGATGAATATGTATAATTAGGATGGATAGATTCTGTGTGGCAAAGTCCCCTCTATTGTGCAGGATCAGGAGAGATCTGCTGTGAGCCCAAGTTGATAAAGAATTCTGTCTTTCTGCTACGTCCAGTTCTGTCAGGGAGTTCACTCCGAACAATTTCGGTATTGGGGGCTTGGGGAACCCCTGGGAACACTTGTGGTGGGACAATCCAGATGCCATCATGGCATCGGGATTGCAGCCCTGGGAGGAATGGGGGGGGACTCTGGGGGAGAATGTGACATGGGATTGGCATCCTGGGGGAAGCTGGGGGATGCTGGGGGACATGGGACTGAGATTCACTGAGCTCTGTGGGGCAGCAGGGGGGAACTGGGAGTGTGACTGGGGCCATGGAAGAGCTGGGGAACAGTGCAGGGGGCAGGGGGGGATCCCTGCATTTGGGTTGGGGTCCTGGGGTGTATCATTTCCAACAGCTCCAAAGGGGACACCAGACTGGGATTGGGTTTGGGGTCTGTGGGTGAGCCAAGAGGGACAGTGGGGGGTCAGAGAGTGACCTCAGGATTGGATTGGTGTCCCGAGGGTGCAGAGGGGACCCCAGAGGAATGACACAAAACTGTGGGAGTGGGATATCAGTCCCCAGAGGGGCTGGAGGAAACCGAGGCATCCAGGAGTGACCCGTGGATTTGTGATCAGGATGTGTCCAGGGGTCTCCTGGCCAAGCCTTCTCCCCTTCCCAGGCTGAGCCCAATATCCTTCCCTAGCCCCTGATGGATGGTTCTTCTCTGTGTCCCATGGTGGCCCTCAGTGTCCCTCAGCATCCCCTCAGCATCCTCTCAGTGTCCCACCAGTGTTCTGCCCTGTTCCTCAGTGTTCCCCGTATCCCACAGTGTCCTCTCAGTTTCCCAGTGTTCCCCAGTGTCTCACACTGATCCCAGTGGCCTCTCCCCTCTCTGGATCCCCTGGTTTGGACCCTGGCATTGCTGGCAATGACTGTGGCCACCACAGCCATCACGGTGGTGCCCCTGGACATGGCCTGGGACTCCTTTGATGACCAGTACCCTGCCTGCCAACACACCGTGACCGAGTTGTTGCCTGCCCTCCACCAATTTGAGTTCAAGCAGAATTCTCTGTTTGCCCAGACCTGGGTGAAGGCTGCAGCTGAGTGGTGGAGGAGGGGGCCACGTGTGACCCTTCTGTCCCCAGCCCAGGCCATTGCCATCATGACCTACACAATGAAGGACGTGTACAAGCAGTTCAACTCCGCTGTGTGCGTGGCTGGGCGCTCCCGCCAGGACAACTTCTCCTTCAAAACACTGCATTTCTTCTCACTGCCCATGGCCCCCATCTCTCCTCACCCTGTGTTATGGCCCCCTCTGAAGTCCTGTCATCCCCCATGGCCCTCCTGTCATCCCTGATCCCCACCCCCATGGTATTACATCCTATCTGAACTCCCCTCACGGCCCCCCCTGTACCTCTGTAGACCCTGACCCTTCTCTGACCCTCCTCAACCCCCTCACCTCCATGGACCACTCATCCCCCTCTTTTTCCTCCCAGGTGGAAGCATCCCCAGGGCCCCCTCCCACCTCAGAGGGCTCCTCCTGGCCACTACAGCCCTGGCAGTGGCCACCAGGATTGTCTGAACACTGAGGCAACAAAGGTCACCGTGGTCTCCACAATCACCAAGGCCACCATGACCCCCAGAGAAAAGAGGCAACCAAGGCTACCAAGGCCACCACTGCCATTTTCCCTGGGTGGAAAAAAGGGACAAAAGAGGATGAGAAGTGAAGAGAAAAAGAAAATCCTACCTACTCCCCACTCCCTGACACTTAATTAACTGCCCTTAATTTCTTTAGAAATTTAGTTGTTTGCATTCTTGCCCAAATCCTCTGAATTCCCACATGTTCAGCACTCAAACCCAACCAAACTGTATTTCCGCACCCCAATTAATTCAACCTAGAAAAGAATAAGACAAATGTTTCTTTACAAACAGATTGTGTGACGCTGGTGGCAGATAAGGCCTAGGACTGGCAGAGAAGAAAGTTCCTCATTGACACAGACTGCTGCTCAGATAAGGTCCTGTGAAATTCCTGAATCTCGAGAGGAAGAACAAAGACTTAACAGACCTATGAATATTAATTTTCCCACCTAGGGTAAAGCTAAAGCTCATTTAATGGTCATGTGTCTGTGTTAGAGAGGGGTGGAGTGCATAGCCAGGGGGATGTTCAGTAGGTTGGTTGGGAAGTCTGCACCTTCCTAATACCTCCATCAATAGGGAAGGGGAGAGGGAGATAAGGCCAGAAAATTGGGATGAATAATAGGCTGTGTTGTCCAGCAATTTGAGAGATGTTGTGGGGAAATTCGCCATTAATTTACTTTTCTTCTCCCTTTTTTCATGACTAAAATTATAGGACTCTTCTGTCCCCTTGGTGCAAGTAAACCTCTGGTGAGGTGAATTTTTCTGCTCAAATGTTCAATAGCAATATTGTTCCACTTGAATGATTAGCTGCAGCCAGAGTCTCATCCACAAAACGGCGGCCCTGCCTTTTATAACCCTGGAGTTGCATCAGCCAAATATGTATCCATAAGTAGTCATACATATACAAAAATGTTCCTTCTATATCCCTGGCCCCTCCCAAAGTCTTCCAGCTGACTCTTCCTTGCTGTCCATTGGTGGAGACCTTCTTGCAGTCTGATTGGAGGTGAGGCGTTGTCACACCACACCTCCCCAGCAACAGGCTTTGCCCTTTCCCAACTGCCCCAAGCAAGGGGCACATGTACACAGCCACCCTCAACATGTCCCTGACAGCCCTGACAATCAGGGCCGTCTGGTGGCAACAATACAGTGTGGGAAAAGGAGACTCTGGGTTTCCTGGTTCAGGAAAATTTGGGAGAAAACATCCAAAAGGGGCCCCTGCAGAAATCAAACCTTCATGGCCCCTTCCCCCAGCCAGTTTGGGAAAGAATTTCCTTGCAGAGGAGTGGAAAGAACCTTTTATTTAACAGGCCAGGCACTCCCCAGCACACAAAATGAACAGTACCAGATGACAAAACTCATTCACGGCTCTGAAGAGATGATAAATCTGGAAACTCTCCAGTGGGTGTTCATTTTGTTACTAGTCCCTCCGGTGCTGGGAAAGGTTGCTGCCCAGAATAGGCCCCCGCAGGCTACAAAGTGTGAGCTCTCGATGTTTCCCCAGGTCCTAATCTGGAGCAGGCTTGAATGGTTCCAAGAAAATGGAAAGAAAAACAGTCCAGGGAAAACATGGACTGCCTCATCTAGCTAAACTAACTAACCAACCAAAAAAGGAAAAGGACCATAGTGTTCTGCCCCATCCATGCCCAGACATCAACAGTGTGCCAGCAGACTGTGGAGGAGTCCAGTCCCTGATAACAAAACTCTGTGCTTCTTCCTCTCCATACCTTCACTCCCAGCCAGTCTTGAGGGCACAGAATATAATATCGAGCATAAACAAAACACATGACAGGGGATACAAGCATCATAACATCACCCTAGGACAATGGGAAAACAGAGAGTGTCAGAAAACCAAACCACAACGACATAATCATACTCCAACAAAACTTCTCTTTCCATGCAAACAATATTCACACCTTAATTGTGAGAGCCAATCTTCATGTTACCCATCTATAAGAAAGCTGTGGCTGCCCTACTCCTGGAATGGTTCAAGGCCTGGTTGGGCAGGGCCTGGAGCAGCCTGACCCAGGGGAAGATGTCCCTGCCCATGGCAGGGCTGGCACCGGACGGGCTTTAAGGTCGCTCCATCTCAAACCATTACAGAGCCCCCGGGCCGGGATGGGGCAGGGCAGGTGCTTGTCAATGCCAGCAGCTCGTGCTGCCGCCTGCTGTTGGCACCCGGAACTGCAGCTGGGGGCGGTGCATGCGCAGTGCTGCTGATTTCCAGTGCTCGCTGCTGCCCTCCGGTGGACAATTCCTGAAGCACATCTGCCAGCATCCTCAAATCCCAGAATGGGTCAGGCTGGAAGGAGCCAGAGTGTGCACCTGGCCCAACCTCCCAGCTCAGGCAGCGTCATTGCTGAGCAAAGGACTGGGTCCAGAGCAGCCCATAACTGTACATGGCACTGAACAGAGCTGGACACAGCACTGCTGATGTGCCTCACTGGGCAGGGCAGCAAGACACGGTCATTCCCTGACTTCCTGGCCCTGCTCTTCCTGATGCCCCCTGGATCCCTTCTGGTTTCAGGCAACAGGGCCAGCTTCACGGTCACCCACCAGCACCCTCAGGTCCTTCTCCACAGCTGCTCCAGCAGGTCCCCCCAGTCAGGACTGGCGCTGGGGACTGTCCCTCCCCAGGGACAGAACTTGCCCTTGCCCTCTTGAACTTCCCAATTTCCAGAGTTTAAAGTCCCCCTGAAGTGCAGGATGTGGCAGGATGCTCTGCCTGGAATGTGGGTAAGGGACAATGCTCCATTTGTGGCCATCGGGGCTGCATTGAGAGGGGTCTTTTGTTGATTTTGATGCTGAATTGGGCTAAAACCAGCTCAAATCACCAACCCCAAACTGACAACTGGGGATGAAGTGTCAGAGCTGGGCCTGGCCTTCCATCAGCTATCCCTGGAATGTCCAGTCCCCTCTCAGACAGGCATTCCTCTCCCATGTTCCTGCTTGGAATGAAATGTGTGTCACGTTCCTCCCTCGGGAAGCGGGATGCTGCTCAAGCATCCTCCTTGAGGCTGAGAGAAAGAGACGTTCCCATGAGTGTTGGCATGGGGAGTGACATCAAGCCCTGCTTAAGAATTCTCACTTTTTGCTGGTTTTCTTTGATTTATTCAATAGAATTGTTTTGATAGAAATATCTTATAGAATTGCTTTGCACAAAGGCCTTGGTTGGCAGACACCGCACTGGCTGGGTGGCCTTGTATCTCAAGGAGTCTTTATGAATATGGTGGCCATGGTGGCCCTGGGGGTTATAGTGGCCATGGTGGCCAGAGTCCCAGGAGTGGCTACAGCAACCATGGTGACAGTGGTGGTAACAGTGGCCTCATGGTGGGCATAGTGAACATAATGACACAGGTGGCCTTGGTAGCCTTGGTGACCTCATTTCTCTGGGGGTCGTGGTCCTTGGTAATCGCAGAGACCATGGTGATCTTGGTGGCCTTGTGGCTCAGATGATCCTCGCGGCCACTCCCATGGCTGCAGTGGCCAGGAGAAGCCCTCTGAGGTGGGAAGGGGCCCAGGGGATGCTCCCACCGGGTTGAAAAAAGGGAGGTGAGCGGTCCACGGAGGTGAGGTGGTTATGGGCGATCAGAGTGGGGTCAGGGGTTACAGAGGGGCCATACAAATGTTTCAGGTGGGATTCAGGATGCCGGGGGTGGGGATCAGGGGGTCAGGATGGCCATGGGGAGTGTGAGGTTGAGGAGTGGCAGGACAGATGGGGACAATGGAGACAATGGGGACAATGGGGTAGAGTGAGTGGTGGCCAGGGTGCAGAAGGGAGATTAGTGGTAAGGGGGGCCATGGGGGCTTTAGGGATGATAGGGTATAAGGGGGGCAGTGGGGAAATGTGGGGAGCGAGTGTTTCAGAGAGGGCCATGGTAGGCTTTAGGGCTGACAGTGATCAGGGGTGTATAGGGGGTGCCATGAGGGGTGTCAGCGGGTTATGAGAGGTTCAGGAGGAGTCAGGCTGGTCCTGCCCCACCCGTGTCCAGCTCACAGGGTCAATCCCTAGAGAGCTGGTCTGAAGAGAGGAGGGAGAGAGTCAGTACAGGGTGGTCTCTGTCTTTGTCCCTTTCCTTGTTTTTATCTCTGTGCTCCCCTGGAAGGGGTGTCCCTCTCCCCTTCCAGATGTGGGGGTCACCATCCTTGCGCCCTGTCATGGATGTCCCTTTCCCTCATCACCTGTGGGTTTTATTGTCCCCTGTGCTTTGTCATGGGTGTCCCCATACCCACAGTGGATGTCCCTGTCCTCCAGGTTATCCCCATGATGTCACGTCGCAGCCACCCGCACAGCTGTATCTGCTGAAGGTCCCGCTGGAGTGGAGCTGGATCAATGCCCTGTCCCCTTCCTGGATGACACTGGTGACCTCAAAGGTCTCAAAGGGTGGGATCAGCACCTCCTCCTCACTAGGATTGGAGGAGAATTCTCGAATATCCATGCCGTAACACGTCTGCACCTGGAAAATTGTGTCTGTCCCAAATTGCTGAATGATCTGTTTATGCCGTGACGTTGACGTGAATCAACCGAACCAGACGGTGTCACCACGCCGTGCCTTGAACCGGACTCCACGCACCCCCCAGAACATGGTGACACCCCATGATGACATCTTGGTCCCCGAGTGTCCCTCAGTGTCACTGGGGCATGGATCAGCAGGAAATGCAGCGTTTTGAAGTAGAAGTTGTCCCAGTATTGCTGGCGAGAGCACCCGGCTGCTCACACGGCAGCATTGAACTCCTTGTACATGTCCTTCATTGTGTAGGTCATGAGGGCGATGGCCTGGGCTGGGGAAAGAGGGGGCACAGGGGGCCCCCTCCACCACCACCGGGCCACAGCCTTCACCCAGGTCTGGGCAAACAGAGGGTTCTGCTGGAACTCAAATTGGTTGAGGGCTGGCAACAACTCAGTCATGGCATGTCATGATGGGACACTGAGAGGATGCTGAGGGGACACTGAGGGCCACCATGGGACACAGAGAAGATCTATCCATCAAGGGCTGGCTAAGGAGAGTGGGCTCAGCCTAGGAAGGGGAGACGGCTTGGCCAGGAGACCCCTGGACACATCCTGGGAGTCTGATCCCAAATCCTGGGGTCACTCCTTGATGCCTTGGTGCAGTACCCCCAGGGACTGCAATCCCCTCCCACCATTTTGTGTCATTCCCCTGGGGTCCCCTCTGCACCCTCGGGACACCAATCCAATCCTGAGGTCACTCTCTGAACCTCCAGTGTCTCTCTTGGCTCACCCTCAGACCCCATTCCCACTCCCAGTCTGGTGTCCCTTTAGGGTTTTTGGAAATGATAAACCCCAGGACCCCAACCCAAATGCAGGGATCCTGCCATCTCTGCTGTTCCCCAGCTCTTCCATGGCCCCAGTCACACTCCCAGTTCCCCCCTGCTGCCACCCAGAACTCAGTGAACCCTACTCCCATGTCCCCCAGCTTCCCCCAGGACAACAATCCCACATCACATTCTCCTCCAGTGTCCCCCAGCCATTCCTCCCAGGGCTGCAATCCCAATGCCATGACGGCATCCGGATTGTCCCACCACAAGTGTTCCCAGTAGTTCCCCAAGCCTCCAATACTGAAATTGGTTGAAGTGAACTCCCTGACAGAACTGGGCGTTGTAGAAAGACGGAATTCTTTATCAGCTTGGACTCACAGCAGATCTCTCCTGGTCCTGCACCATAGAGGGGACTTTGCCACACAGAATCTATCCATCCTAATTATACATATTCATTCAAATGGACTTCTTAGCTAATACAAAACCAGCACATTTCCCGTAAATAACTGGCATGGCTCTGCCTCTTTTATGAATAATTTTTATTGTCCTGGAGGGTCGTAAAAATGGGGTTTCTGGGGGTCATTTTCACTGTGTTCTGCAATATCTCAGATGACCTTGCCTCAATCTTTCACTTTGGGCAGGTGCCACTCCTTCTGTGTTTCAGTATTTGTCAAAAACCCCACTGGAGGTCCCATTATCTCTTTCTGCACTGCTTCCATCTACTTTAATTGTCCTGTTAAATACTTTCACATCCTTTTATCATTTTTACCAGTCAGACTTTAAGCTCTACCCAGCACCTTCAGAATGGGGGAAAAGCCACACTCTGAAAAGGCCAGGTGTTCAGAAAGTAGTCTTGAAAATAGATTCAAATAAAGGAGAGAGCTTCCACAGCCATACCCCCATGGGGCTTCTCTCTCAAGGTTTTGGAGGCCACAACCTCCTTTTATCCCAAACTCCCGGCTGTACGTTGCCTTCTTTCTTTCCCCATTGGCTGAGGTACCGGGATGGTGCAGCATTCCCAAACCACCTACCCCACATACTCCTTGGAGCTGTCATTGTCTCCCAAAGCTCCGAAGTTCAGGCTGTCTGGGTTACAGAATAGACTTTGTGGGGAACAATTTCTCTCATTAGCTGCACGTTCAGGATATCAAACATTTGGTCAAACCACCAGGGTTCTGTGACAAACTTCATGCCTGTAGAGCCATCAAGACCCATTCTGAAGACACTGACAGACATGTCTCTGAAAAGAGAACCCAACCCACTCAGTAATTTTTCACAACCCACCATTCCTATAAAATCCTTCCCTGTGATGGTGGTGATGCCCTGGCAGAGATTCCCCAGAGAAGCTGTGGCTGCCCCATCCCTGGCTGTGTCCAAGGCCAGGTTGGGCGGTGCCTGGAGCTGCCTGGCTCAGGGGAAGATGTCCCTGCCCATGGCAGGGCTGGCACTGGGTGGGCTTTAAGGTCACTGCATCCCAAACCATTGCAGAGCCCCAGGGCTGGGATGGTGTCGCAACTCAGAAAATTCCCCTGGCTGACCTCGAGGGCTTGAGCCCTTGGCAGGGGGCTCAGAGACCTTGGCAGAGAGCCCAAGACCCCTGTGCCTATGATTTAGTCCTTGGAAAAAACAATTACCAACCTTTATATGAAGAATTACATGTCAAGAAAATTTAAGTAGAAAAATAGTTTGTCACTGGGTGAAAAATAGATTTTTGAAGTTTTTAGAATATGGGCTCATGGTCCCAAGATGGAGGAATCTGGGTGTGTCCAGTCTTTCTGTTTCTTCTTCTTGGCCTCCATCTTCTGCTGTGATTGTTGACATTTTTAGATGGATTTAGAGTAGAAACTCACTCTCTAGCATAGGTGATAGGTATTGGGAAGTTATTGTAAATAGTGTACATGTAATTTTTAGTATAAAAAGATAACACCGCCCCAAGGACGGGTGGTGTACCTCAACCTGACCTGCCAGACAGACCTCGGGGGGTCGGAGAAAGAATTTTGTACATAAAAAACAATAAACAACCTTGAGAACAAGAACAGAACCATTCTGACTCCTTCTTCAACAGCCGGGCTGGGAAAAGAGACTTTCTAACGCATCTCGGGGTCACTCTGACCAGCAGAGATTCTGAGAGGATGGGGCAGGTGCTCGGCAGCTCCAGCAGCTCGTGCTGCCGCCTGCTGTTGGCAGCTGGAACTGCAGCTGGGAGTGGCGCATTCTCAGTGCTGCTGATTTCCCACGCTCACTGCTGTGCTCCAGTGGACAATTCCTGAACTGCAACTGCCAGAATCGCCAAATCCCAGAATGGGTCAGACTGGAAGGACCCAGAGTGGGCACCTGACCCAACCTCTCAGCGCAGGCAGCGTCATCCCTGAGAACAGGACTGGACAGAACTGGATACAGCACTCCCTATGTGCCTCCCTGGGCAGGGTAGAGGGGCACAATCACTCAAAAACCTTCTGGCCCTGCTCCTCCTGATGTCACCCACCAGCACCCCCTGGTCCTTCTCCACAGCTGCTCCAGCAGGTCCACCGCAGCCTGGACTGGCACCAGGGACTGTCCCTGCCCAGGGGTAGGATCTGCCCGTGCTCTCTTGAACCTCCCAGTTTCCAGGCTTTAATATCCCCTGAACTGGAGGATCAGGCAGGATGCTCTGCCTGGCATGTGCCCAAGAGATAATGGGGGCCAGGGAGGTCAGGGGTTAATGGTGAGCTTAGGGTGACAGGAGTGAGGGGGAGCCATGAGGATTCCTGACCCACCCTCATCCAGCACACAGGGCCCATCCCCACAGCACTCCCCTTCTCGGGGAGGGACTGGGACAGAATGGGGATGTCCCTGTCCATGTCCCTGTGCCTGTTATCCCCTTGCAGGGGTGTTCCTGTCCGTGTTCCCTCCCAGAAGTACGGGCCCCCATTCCTGTGCCCTTTCATGGGCGTTCCTGTCCCCATGTCCACAAAGGGTGTCCCCAAACTTGCTGTCCCCTGCTGGGGTATCCTTGTCCCCCTACACACTGTGGGTGTTCCTGTCTCCCATCCCCAGTGTATGTCATTGTCCCCTGTGCCTTATCACAGGTGCCCCCAAGGCCACAGTGGCTGTCCCCATTCCCCCAGGCTGTCCCTTGTGCTCGCACCACACAGCACTCACAGTTGTATTTGCTGAAGGTCCCAGTGGGGAGGAGCTGGATCTGTGTCTTGTCTCCTTCCTGGGTGACTTGGGTGACATTGAAGGTCTCGAAGGGAGGGATCAGCACCCACTTCTCTTCCAGATGTTTGGTGAAAAACTGGATTTCCACGCCACGGCAGGTGTGCAGCTGGACCACCGTGTCATTGGAGCAGTCACCAGTTGGTTTGCTCAGGAATGCCGACATGAATTCACCGAACCAGACGGTGTCAACACGCTGTCCTTCAATCCAGACCCCACACACCAACTGGAACACGTCGAGGCACTGCCTTTTCAGAGTGTCCCTCACAGTGGCCAGGGCATTGGTCAGCAAGAAATGGAGCGTTTTGAAGTGGAAGTTGTCCCGGTATTCCTGGTGGGAACGCCCGATCACATGCACGGCATCATTGAACATGCTGGAAAGGCCATCCATTGTGAAGGCCATGATGGCTGTGGCCTGGTCTGGGGACAGAGGGGACTCAGGGGGGCCCCGATTCTGCCACTTGGCTGCAGCCTTTACCCAAACCTCAGCAAACTTCTTGTTCTGCTTGAACTCGGAGCCGTTGAGGGCCAGCAATGCCTCCTTCATGGCAGGGCCACAGACCCAGTACTGGTCATCAAATGAGTACTGGGCCATGTCCAGGGTCACCACCTCAAGGGCTGTGGTGGCCATGGCCATTGCCAGCAGTGCCAGGGTGCAAGCCAGGGGGCCATGGAGTAGAGAGGCCACAGGGACAAGTGCAGACACTTGGGGACACAGAGAGAACATGGAGGAGACAGAGGGAGGGTTCCTCAGTGAGGGACTGGGCAGGGGAGTGGGGTCAGCCCACGGGGAAGGGAGACACTCCTGACCAGCAAACCCCTGAACATGGCTGCGGTCCCTGATCCTGAATACTGGGTTATTTATATCTCCCCCAGTCCCCCAGGGACCCCAATACCTATTGCACAGTATGACGGCCCCCAGAAGACCAATCCTACTCCCATGAATTCAAGTTCCCCCAGGCCCCCCAGGACCCTGATCCAAATTCTGGGGTCACCCCCTGAGCCCCCCAGTATCCCCCTCAGCTGCTCCCCAGAACCCAATCCCACTCCCACTCACCAATTACTTTGGTATCACCCCAGGACATCAACCCAAATCCAGGCATCACCACCTGCCCAAAAAGTATCTGCTAGCGCTCCCATGACGCCAATCCTACTCTCACCATCCTGTGTCCCCCCTTCACTTATGCCCAGAGTACCCCAGGACCCCAATCCCACTCCTGGGACTCCCCCAGTATCCACCAAGCACCACAATCCCAATCCTTCAGTCTCATGTCCCCTGCTAAGTGTCCCCTTAGAGTCCCCCAGCCCTAGATACCAAAATCAGCTGGAGTGCACCCCCTGATGCAACTGGAGGTATCAGAGAGCCAGAATTCTTTCTCAGCTCAGACTCACAGTGGATCTCTCCTGGCCCTGCACATCAGGGGAGATTTTGCCATGGGGTATTTATTCACCATAATTTTAAACATTCATTAAAATGTGTCCCTTATTGAAGACAGAAACTGTGCTTTTCCAGTAAATAACTTGCATTGATCCATCTCCTCCTACAAGTCCTTTTATTATCCTGGAGAGTCATAAAAAGTGGGGCTTCTGGGGGTCATTTTCAGCAAATACTTTGATACCAAAGGAATTTTTCCTGGAATAATTTCTTTGCACAGGTGCTGTTGTTTCCTGTTACAGAACTTGCCAAAACCCCGCTGGAGCTCCCTCTTTCTGTTTCTCCATGGGTTCTAGCAGTGATTTTCATCCTTGTGTGCATACCTCTCCATCCTTTTATCATTTTTGCCAGTTTGTCTTCAGGCTCTATCCAGCACCCTCAGGGGAAGGGAAAATTTCCATGCTCTCTGTTATTTGTCGCTTTGTGACAGAAATGCTCCAGTCCTGTCATCATTCATGCTGCCATCCAGGATCTCCAGATCTTTCCTGTCCTGAGGAGCCAGGAACGGGAAGGAGCACTGGGCAGAGCTGGACACAGCACTGGGCAAAGCTGGACATGGCACTGGACTGAACTCGACATGGCACTGAGCTGAACTGGACAGGGCACTGGGCAGAGCTGCACATGGCACTGGGCAGAACTGGATATGGAATTGGGCAGAGGTGGACACAGCCCTGAGCAGACCTGGCAATGACACAGAACAGAGTTGCGCATAGCACTCCTGCTGTGCCTCACTGGGCAGGGAGAGGGGAACTAACAATCCCTGACTTTCTGGCCCCGCTCCTCTGAGTGCCCCCCAGATCCCTCCTGGCCCCAGGCCACACGGCCAGCTCCACTGGTCACCCAGCAGTACCCCCAGGTCATTCCCCAGAGCTGCTCCAGCAAGTCCCCACCAGCCAGGCAGGACACTTGTACTAAAACCAGCCCAAATCACCAACCCTGAATTGACAAATGGGGCACTCCAATGAAGTGTTTTGGCCAAGTCTGTAACACAGAAGGAGCAGTGCCTGCAAAAGTGAAAGTTTGAGGCAAGGTCATCTGAGATATTGGGCCACTTAGTAAAACCCACATCCTGACACCCCATTTTTATGACCCTCCAGGACACTAAAAATTATTTCCCAAAAGAGGCAGGGCCATGCCAATTATTTACGGGAAATGTTCTGGTTTTGTATCAAATAAGAAGTGCATTTTGATGAATATGTATAATTACGTGGATAGATTCTGTTGAGAAGGTCCCCCCTGAGCAGGACCAGGAGAGATCTGCTGTGAGTCTGAGCTGATAAAGAATTCCTGCATTCTGATACCTCCAGTTCCATCAGGGAGTTCACTCCAGCTGATTTTGGTATCAGTGGCTGGGGGGACTCCAGGGGACACTTGTGGACAGACATGGGACTGGGATTGTAGAGTGGGGGCATGGAGGGCTCCAGGCCAACATTGCAGGGTCAGGGGTTGGTCCCTGAATTTGGGTTGGGGTCCTGGGGTGACATGCAATGGGTAACAGGACTGAGAGCAGGACTGAGGTCTCGGAGAGGGCCAAGGCAGATGGGTAGGGGCAGATGACAGAGTGGCTTAAGGAATTTGGGTGAGGTTCCTAAGTGGCCTGGGGTCACAAGAGGGCTACAATGTCTGGGAGTAGAAATGAGATCTTGGGGAGCACCAGGGGGACATTGGAAAGGTAAACAGATGATTGGGATTGAGACTGGGTGGCTGGTGTGCAGGGATTGAGAGACATGGACTCTGCAATGCCAGCAAGGCAAAGCCATTTATTTCACCAGTTTACCAGGATATGGAGCTCACTATTTGTACAAAATTTTCTACTTGGACCCCTTTGCCCCACTCCCCTTAGAAACACAATCTTCTTGATTATCCTTCTTACACAAGTAATGTCCTTGTTATCTCTTTCACCTGCAATGTTCCTGTCATCTCTTCTCTGGTGAGAGCGGTCAGCGTGAAGGTCAGAGTGACCAGACAGGATGTCATCACTTCTGATCTTGCCTTGAGTTTTTCTCTCTCCTGGTCTTCACTGTACCAGGGCCCCAAGGTCTGCACAGCTCTCCAGTTCAGCTTCTGTAGTGATCTGGTCTTCTACATCTCCCTCTTGTTTGTTTTTTATGCAAAGCATAAATGTTAAAGCAGTTCCCACCTGTAAGGCTATTATCTTATTAAGACTATTTCTGGTTATCTGCTAAATACAGAAGAAAATAAATGGAGTACAGATCACAATCAATAAAAACTTTCCAAATGCAATCTGTCACTGACAAAGACACTCACTGCATAGGAGAACAAAAGAGTAATGTCCAAGGCCTCCTTGGAAGTGAGAATAAATGGCCAAATGGCCACTGTTCTAAAGTTCATATGGCTGGAGCTTGGGGGCCATGCTGAGTCCCTTGCAGAGGAGCCCTTCCCATGTACCCCCGTGAGTCCTCAGTGTCCCTTCAGTGTGTCCCACTTTGTCCCCCAGTGTCCCACACTGCTCCCAGCAGGCTCCCTGCCATGGCCCTCCTGGCTCACACCCTGGCACTGCTGGCAATGACCTTGGCCACCGTGGGCATCAGGGTGGTGCCCCTGGACATGGCCCAAGACTCCTTCGATGACCAGTACCGGGGCAGCAGCCCTGCCATGACCGTGGCATTGACACCCCTCAGCTACTTTGAGTTCCAAATTAATCCTCTCTTCATCCAGACTTGGGTGAAGGCCAAGGCTGAGTGGCACAAGCGGGGCTCTCCTGTGTCCCCTCTGGCATCCCCAGCCCCTTGGCCGTTGCTGTCGTGGCCTGCACAATGAAGGACATTTACAAGGACTTCAATGTGGCCATGTGCTTGGCCGGGCTCTCCCATCAGGAATACTGGAGCAACTTCCACCTAAAAATGCTGCATTTCCTGCTGACCCAGGCCCTGGTGACACTGAGGCACGCTCAGAACTGGCAGTGTCACCACATGTCCTGGGGAGTGACATCTGGTTCCAGGCACAGCATGGTCAGAAGGTCCATTTTGGTGAATTCACATTGATGTCGCTGACCAAAGAGATCACCCAGAAATTCAGGACAGACATGATATTCAAGTGCACACTTGCCATGGCATGAATATCCAGGCTTTTTCTTTCTATCATAGCAACCATGAGGTACAGTGGCCATTGTGGCCACTGTGGCCAACAAGGCCATTGGGCAAAGAAATTCTATTAATTATTCTGTAAAATAAAATCTATTAAATTATTCTATCAAGACAACTCCATTAAATAATTCTACTTAAGCAATTCCATTAAATAATTCTGACAGAGCCAGCCAAAAGTGACAATTCCTAAGCAGGGCTCAATTTCACTCCCCACACCAACACTTGTGGGAACGTCCCTTCCTCAACCTTGAGGAGGATCCTTGGGGAGCATCCCTTTCCCAAGGGAGGAACGTCACACACATTTCATCCCAAGTATGAATAGGGGAGAGGAACTTCTGTCTGAGAGGGGACTGGGCAATACCAGGGTCAGGTGATGGACAGCCAGGCCCAGCTCTGGTGCTTTGCCTGTATGTCTCAGTTCAGAGTTGGTGATTTGGGCTGGTTTTAGTACAAGTGTCCTGCCTGGCTGGCGGGGACTTGCTGGAGCAGCTCTGGGGAATGACCTGGGTGTGCTGCTGGGTGACCAGTGGAGCTGGCCGTGTGGCCTGGGGCCAGGAGGGATCTGGGGGGCACTCAGAGGAGCAGGGCCAGAAAGTCAGGGATTGTTAGTGCCCCTCTCCCCGCCCAGTGAGACACAGCAGGAGTGCTATGCGCAACTCTGTTCTGGGTCATTGCCAGGTCTGCTCGGGGCTGTGTCCACCTTTGCCTAGTTCCATGTCCAGTTCTGCCCAGTGCCATGTCCAGTTCTGCCCAGTTCCATGTCCAGCTCAGCCCAGTGCCATGTCCAGCTTTGCCCAGTGCTGTGTCCAGCTCTGCCCAGTTCCATGTCCAGCTCTACCCAGTGCTCTTTCCCATTCTGGGTTCCTCAGGACAGGAAAGACCTGGAGATCCTGGATGGTAGCATGAATGATGATGGGACTGGAGCATTTCTGTCACAAAGTGACAAATAACAGAGAGCATGGAAATTTTCCCTTCCCCTGAAGGTGCTGGATAAAGCCTGAAGACAAACTGGCAGAAATGATCAAAGGATGGAGAGGTCTCCACACATGATGTTAATCACGGCTAGAACCCATGGAGAAACAGAAAGAGGGATCTGCAGTGCGGTTTTGGCAAGTTCTGTAACAGCAAACAACAGCACCTGTGCAAAGAAATTGTTCCAGGAAAAATTCCTTTGGTATCAAAGTATTTGCTGAAAATGACCCCCAGAAGCCCCACTTTTATGACTCTCCAGGATAATAAAAGGACTGGTAGGAAGAGATGGATCAATATAAATTATTTACTGGAAAAGTACAGTTTCTGTATTAGATAAGGGACACATTTTAATGAATATTTATGATCATGGTGGATAAATACCCCATGGCAAAGTCTCCCCTGATGTGCAGGACCAGGGGAGATCCACTGCGAGTCTGACATGACAAAGATTCTTTCTGCTACCTCCAGTTCCATCAGGGAGCTCACTTCGGCTGATTTTGGTATTGTGTCTGGGGGCAACCCCTGGGGAGGGACACAGGATTGAGGGATTGGGATTGTGGACATGGGGGGATGCAGGGGGAGCCACAGATCTGGGATTGGAAACATGGGGGGCTTTGGGGGAAAACGAGGGGGGAGACAGGATGGTGGGAGTGAATTGGGGTCATGTTGGGGCTGGGAGGCACTGTGGGGGCAGGGGGGGGTGCCTGGATTTGGGTTGAGGTCCTGGGGTGACACCAAAGAAATTGGGGAAGTGGAGTGGGATTGGGGTCTGGAGACCGGCTGAGGGGGATACTGGGGGGCTGAGGGAGTGACCCCAGGATTTGGGTCGGGGTCCTGCCGGGGCTGAAGGGACTTGTAGTCATGGGAGTAGGATTGGGCTTCTGGGTGTCATGGTACCATGGGATTGGGGTCCCTGGGGCTGGGGGATGTTGGGGAGGCATAAGTAATCTCAGGATTTGGGATCAGGGACCTTGGACATGTCCAGGGGTCAGCTGGCCAGGAGTGCCTCCCTTCCCCCCAACACCACTCCTCTGCTGACCCCAATCCCCTCCCCAGTCCCTCACTGATAAACCCTCCCCGTGTCTCCCCCATGTTCCCTCTGTGTCCCCCAGTGTTCACGTTGGTCTCTGTGACCTCTCCCTGCCATGGCCCCCCTGGCGCAGACCCTGACACTTCTGGCAATGGCCATGGCCACCACAGCTGTTGATGTGATCCCCCTGGACATGGCGCAGTACTCCTTTGATGACCAGTACCGGGGCTGCGGCCCTGCCATGAAGGAGGCATTGCCGGCCCTCAACGGCTCCGAGTTCCAGCAGAACGAGAAGTTTGCTGAGGTTTGGGTAAAGGCTGCAGCCGAGTGGCAGAGTCGGGGCCCCCCTGAGTCCCCTCTGTCCCCAGACCAGGCCACTGCCATCATGGCCTTCACAATGGATGGCATGTCCAGCATGTTCAATGAGGCTGTGCTCACAGCCGGGCGCTACCGCGAGGAATACCTGGACAACTTCCACTTCAAAACACTGCACTTCCTGCTGACCGATGCCCTGGCGACGCTGCGGGACGCTCAGAAAGGGCAGTGTCGGGACGCATTCCTGAAGGTGTGTGACACCCGCTATGAGACACAGCGTGGTGACACCGTCCGGTTTGGTCAATTTATGCCGGTGTTCCCGAGCAAACCAATTGGCGAGTGCTCCGGTGACACAATGCTCGAGCTGCGCACCTGCTATGGTGTGGAAATCCAGTTTTTCACCGAACGTCCGGAAGAGAAGGTGGTGCTGATCCCTCCCTTCGAGACCTTCAATGTCACCCAATACACCCAGGAAGGGGATAAGACACAGATCCAGCTCCAGTCCACTGGGACCATCAGCGAATACAACTGCGAGTGGCTGCGAGGTAACACTACAGGTGACAGCCCAAGGGAATGGGGACAGCCATGCTAAGGCACAGGGGACAATGACACTCACTGGGGATGGAGGACAGGGACACCCAGAGTGTGTGGGGGGACAAGGTTACCCTGGGCTGGGGAGACCAAGTCTGGCGACACCCATTGTGGGCACAGGGACAGGAACACCCATGACAGGGAACAGGGATGGAGACCCCCACTTCTGGGAGGGAACAGGGACAGGAACAGCTGTGCCAGGGGACAAGGAACAGGGACAGAGACAGGGACTCCACAGGGTACCAACCCCGTCCCTCTCTGATAAAGGCAGTTCTTTGGGGATGGCCCCTGTGTATGGAAAACAGGTGGGCCAGGACTCCTCATGGCACTCCCTGAAACCCTGTAACTCCCTGTAACCCCACAAAGCAACCCCTGAATACCCCTGATCTCTGTCACCTCTAAGCCCACCCTGACTCCCCTGACCTCCCTGGCCTCTGTACCCCCCTGTGTCCCCCCTGACATCCTGTCACCTGTCACACTCATGCTCCCATCTCTCCTGTCTCCCTTAACCCCCCATTATGGCTGTCCCTGGTGCCCTTATTACCCCACATGGTCCCACTGATTCCCCTCTTCTTCCTCCAGGTTAGAGTGGCCCCTGGGCTCCTTTCCACCTTGGAGGACTCCTCCAGGCCAGAACAGCCTTGGCAGCGGCCACCAGGATCCTCTGAGCCACAAGGCCGTTAAGGTCACCAAGGTCACTGTGGTCACTGCGGCAGCTGTGGCCACCATGATCACCAAGACACCCTTAGCCACAAGGCTATCACAGCCACCCTGGCCAGTGTGGCCACCATGGCCTTTGTGCATAACAATTCTAATAAATATTTCTATCAAAACAATTCCATTAAATAATTCTGACAAAGCCAGTAAAAAACGACAATTCCTAAGCAGGGCTCGATGTCACTCCCCACGCAAACACTCATGGGAAAGTCTCTTTCTCTCAGCCTCGAGGAGGACCCTTGTGGAGCATCCCCTTGCCAAGGGAGGGTCCTCACACACATTTGATTCCAAGCAGGAATAGGGGAGAGGAATCTCTTTCTGGGAGGGGACTGGATGTTCCCAGGGTCACATGATGGATGGCCAGGCTGAGCTCTTGTCTTTTAGCCTCAGTTGTCAATTTGATGTAGGGGATTTGGGCTGGTTTTAGCCCAATTCTGCACCAAAATGAGCACAAAACCCCTCTCAGTGCAGGCCTGATAGCCACAAGTAGGGCATAGTCCCTAGGACACATTCCAGGCAGAGCATCCTGTCAGATCCTGCACTTCAGAGGGACATTAAAGACTGGAAACTGGGAGGTTCAAGAGACGAAGGGCAGGTCCTGTCCCTGGGGAGAGACAGTCCCCAGTCCCCAGTCCAGGCTGGGGTGGAACTGCTAGTACAGCTGTGGAGAAGGTGCTGGGTGCTGGTGGGTGACATGGGGAAGAGTAGGGCAAGGAGGTGCTTGAGTGATCGTGCCCCTCTGCCCTGCCCAGGGAGGCACATAGGGAGTTCTGCATCCAGCTCTCTCCAGTGCTGTGTCCAGTTATGGGCTGCTCTAGTTTCCAATCCCGGTCTGAGGGATGACTCTGCCTGAGCTGGGAGGTTAGACCAGGTGTCCACAGTAGGTCATTCCAGCTTGACCCATTCTGGGATTTGGGGATTCTGGGGAGAAATGGTTGTCAATGTCTTCAAAATGGGTAATGAAAGCTCTACAAACATTTGGTTATTTACACCCTGCTGTTTTGACGAGAAAGTGAACTCTGGAAATATAGGTCCCCATAAAGTCTATTCCATACCCCAGATAGCCTGAACTTCTGAACTTTGGGGGGAAATGACAGCTTCAAGGGGGATGTGGGGTAGGTGGTTTGGGAATGCTGCACCTTCCCGGTACCTCAGCCAATGGGGAAAGGGAGAGGGCAACTTGCAGCCGGGAGTTTGGGGTAAAAGAAGGCTGCACTCTCCGAATCTTCGAGAGAGAAATCCTATGGGGGAATGGCTGTGGAAACTCTCTCCCTTTATTTGAATCTATGTTCAAGACTACTTTGTGAACACCTGGTCTTTTCAGAGTGTGGCTTTTTCCCACATGCTGAAGGTGATGAATAGAACTTAAAGTTTGATTGGCAAAAATGATAAAAGGTTATAAAAGCATTTACACAGGGCAATAAAAGTGGCTGGAAGCAGTGGAGAAAGAGATAAAGGGAACTCCAGTGTGGTTTTTGACAAATTCTGAAACACAGAAGGAGCGGCACCTGCCCAAAGCGAAAGTTTGAGGCAAGGTCATCTGAGATATTGCAGCACTCTGTGAAAATGATCCCCAGACACCCAAGTTTTATGACCCTCCAGGACAATAAAAATTATTTAATAAAAGAGGCAGAGCCATGCCAGTTATTTCTGGGAAATGTGCTGGTTTTGTATTAGCTAAGAAGCCCATTTGAATGAATATGTATAATTAGGATGGATTGATTCTGTGTGGCAAAATCCCCTTTGTTGTACAAGACCAGGAGAGTTCTGCTGTGAGTCCAAGCTGATAAAGAATTCCATCATTCTGCTACGTCCAGTTCTGTCAGGGAGTTCACTCCAACCAATTTCGGTATTGGGGGCTTGGGGAATGCCTGGGAACACTTGTGGTGGGACAATCCAGATGCCATCATGGCATTGGGATTGAAGGTCTGGGAGGAATGGGGTGGGGGACCCTGGAGGAGAATGTGACGTGGGAGGGTTGTCCTGGGGGACACGGGGGGATGCTGGGGGACATAGGAGTAGGGTTCACTGCGTTCTGGGGGGCAGCAGAGGGGAACTGGGAATGTGACTGGGGCCATGGAAGAGCTGGGGAACAGTGCAGGGGGAAGGGGGTCATCCCTGCATTTGGGTTGGGGTCCTGGGGTGTATCATTTCCAACAGCTCCAGAGGGGACACCAGACTGGGAATGGGGTTGGGGTCTGAGGATGAGCCAAGAGGGATACATGGGAGGGCAGGGGGTTACCCCTGGATCGGATTGGGGTCTTGAGAGGGCAAAGGAGACTCAAAAGGAATGACAGAAAACTGTGGGAGTGGGATGTTGGTCCCAGGTTGTGCTTCAGGACACCGAGGTATCCAGGAGTGACCCCAGGATTAGGGATCAGGCTCCCAGGATGTGTGCAGGGGTCTCCTGGCCAAGCCTTCTCCCCTTCCCAGGCTAAGCCCACTCTCCTTCCCTAGCCCCTGATTGATGGATCTTCTCTGTGTCCCATGGTGGCCCTCAGTGTCCCTCAGTGTCCCCTCAGCATCCTCTCAGTGTCCCATCAGTGTTCTGCCCTCTTCCTCAGTGTTCCCCGTGTCCCACAGTGTCCTCTCAGTTTCCCAGTGTCATCCAGTGCCTCACGCTGGTCCCAGTGGCCTCTCTTCTTTCTGGATCCCCTGGTTTGGACCCTGGCACTGCTGGCAAGGACCATGGCCACCACAGCCATCACGGGGGTGCCCCTGGACATGGCCTGGGACTCCTTTGATGATCAGTACCCTGGCTGCCGACACACCGTGACCGAGTTGTTGCCTGCCCTCCACCAATTTGAGTTCAAGCAGAATTCTCTGTTTGCCCAGACCTGGGTGAAGGCTGCAGCTGAGTGGTGGAGGAGGGGGCCACGTGTGACCCTTCTGTCCCCAGCCCAGGCCATTGCCATCATGACCTACACAATGAAGGACGTGTACAAGCAGTTCAACTCCGCTGTGTGCGTGGCTGGGCGCTCCCGCCAGGACAACTTCTCCTTCAAAACACTGCATTTCTTCTCACTGCCCATGGCCCCCATCTCTCCTCACCCTGTGTTATGGCCCCCTCCGAAGTCCTGTCATCCCCCATGGCCCTCCTGTCATCCCTGATCCCCACCCCCATGGTATTACATCCTACCTGAACTCCCCTCATGGCCCCCCCATACCCTTGTAATCTCTGACCCCTCTCTGATCCTCCTCAACCCCCTCACCTCCATGGACCACTCATCCCCCTCTTTTTCCTCCCAGGTGGAAGCATCCCCAGGGCCCCCTCCCACCTCAGAGGGCTCCTCCTGGCCACTACAGCCCTGGCAGTGGCCACCAGGATTGTCTGAACACTGAGGCAACAAAGGTCACCGTGGTCTCCATAATCACCAAGGCCACCATGACCCCCAGAGAAAAGAGGCAACCAAGGCTACCAAGGCCACCACTGCCATTTTCCCTGGGTGGAAAAAAGGGGCAAAAGAGGATGAGAAGTGAAGAGAAAAAGAAAATCCTACCTACTCCCCACTCCCTGACACTTAATTAACTGCCCTTAATTTCTTTAGAAATTTAGTTGTTTGCATTCTTGCCCAAATCCTCTGAATTCCCACATGTTCAGCACTCAAACCCAACCAAACTGTATTTCCGCACCCCAATTAATTCAACCTAGAAAAGAATAAGACAAATGTTTCTTTACAAACAGATTGTGTGACGCTGGTGGCAGATAAGGCCTAGGACTGGCAGAGAAGAAAGTTCCTCATTGACACAGACTGCTGCTCAGATAAGGTCCTGTGAAATTCCTGAATCTCGAGAGGAAGAACAAAGACTTAACAGACCTATGAATATTAATTTTCCCACCTAGGGTAAAGCTAAAGCTCATTTAATGGTCATGTGTCTGTGTTAGAGAGGGGTGGAGTGCATAGCCAGGGGGATGTTCAGTAGGTTGGTTGGGAAGTCTGCACCTTCCTAATACCTCCATCAATAGGGAAGGGGAGAGGGAGATAAGGCCAGAAAATTGGGATGAAAAATAGGCTGTGTTGTCCAGCAATTTGAGAGATGTTGTGGGGAAATTCGTCATTAATTTACTTTTCTTCTCCCTTTTTTCATGACTAAAATTATAGGACTCTTCTGTCCCCTTGGTGCAAGTAAACCTCTGGTGAGGTGAATTTTTCTGCTCAAATGTTCAATAGCAATATTGTTCCACTTGAATGCTTAGCAACAGCCAGAGTCTCATCCACAAAATGGCGGCCCTGCCTTTTATAACCCTGGAGTTGCATCAGCCAAATATACATTCATAAATAGTCACACACATGCAAAAATTTTCCTTCTGTATCCCTGGCCCCTCCCAAAGTCTTCCAGCTGACTCTTCCATGCTGTCCATTGGTGGAGACGTTCTTGCAGTCTGATTGGAAGTGAGATCTTGCCATGCCATGACTCCCCAGCAACAGGCTTTGCCCTTTCCCAACTGCCCCAAGCAAGGGGCACAGGTACACAGCCACCCTCAACATGTCCCTGACAGCCCTGACAAGCAGGGCCATCTGGTGGCAACAATACAGAGGGGGAAAAAGGAGACTCTGGGTGTCCTGGTTCAGGAAAATTTGGGAGAAAACATCCAAAAGGGGCCCCTGCAAAAATCAAACCTTCATGGCCCCTTCCCCCAGCCTGTTTGGGAAAGAATTTCCTTGCAGAGGAGTAGAAAGAACCTTTTATTTAACAGGCCAGGCACTCCCCAGCACACAAAATGAACAGTACCAGATGACAAAACTCATTCACAGCTCTGAAGAGATGATAAATCTGGAAACTCTCCAGTGGGTGTTCATTTTGTTACTAGACCCTCCGGTGCTGGGAAAGGTTGCTACCCAGAATAGGCCCTGCAGGCTACAAAGTGTGAGCTCTCGATGTTCCCCAGGTCCCAGTCTGGAGCAGGCTTGAATGGTTCCAAGAAAATGGAAAGAAAAACAGTCCAGGGAAAACACGGACTGCCTCAGCTAGCTAAACTAACTAACCAACCAAAAAAAAAGCAAAAGGACCATGGTGTTCTGCCCCATCCATGCCCAGATATCAACAGTGTGCCAGCAGACTGTGGAGGAGTCCAGACCCTGATAACAAAACTCTGTGCTTCTTCCTCTCCCCACCTTCACTCCCAGCCAGTCTTGAGGGCGCAGATTATAATATTGAGCATAAAAACACCACCTTATTGGGGATACAAGCATCATAACATCACCCTAGGACAATGGGAAAACAGACAGTGTCAGAAAACAAACCACAACGACATAATCATCCTCCAACAAAACTTCTCTTTCCATGCAAACAATATTCATACCTTAATTGTGAGAGCAAATCTTCATGTTACCCATCTATACCAAAGCTGTGGCTGCCCTACTCCTGGAATGGTTCAAGGCCTGGTTGGGCAGGGCCTGGAGCAGCCTGGCCCAGGGGAAGATCTCCCTGCCCATGGCAGGGCTGGCAACGGACGGGCTTTAAGGTCGCTCCATCCCAAACCATTGCAGAGCCCCTGGGACAGGATGGGGCAGGGCAGGTGCTTGTCAGCGCCAGCAGCTCGTGCTGCCAACTGCTGTTGGCACCCGGAACTGCAGCTGGGGGCGGTGCATGCGCAGTGCTGCTGATTTCCCGTGCTCGCTGCTGCCCTCCGATGGACAATTCCTGAACCACAACAGCCAGAATCCCCAAATCCCAGAATGGGTCAGGCTGGAAGGAGCCAGAGTGGGCACCTGGCCCAACCTCCCGGCTCAGGCAGCGTCATTGCTGAGCAAAGGACTGGGTCCAGAACAGCCCATAACTGTACATGGCACTGAACAGAGCTGGACACAGCACTGCTGATGTGCCTCACTGGGCAGGGCAGCAAGACACGGTCATTCCCTGACTTCCTGGCCCTGCTCTTCCTGATGCCCCCTGGATCCCTTCTGGTTTCAGGCAACAGGGCCAGCTTCACGGTCACCCACCAGCACCCTCGGGTCCTTCTCCACATCTGCTCCAACTGGTCCCCCCAGTCAGGACTGGCGCTGGGGACTGTCCCTCCCCAGGGACAGAACTTTCCCTTACCCTCTTGAACTTCCCAATTTCCAGACTTTAAGGTCCCCCTGAAGTGCAGGATGTGGCAGGATGCTCTGCCTGGAATGTGGCTAAGGGACAATGCCCCATTTGTGGCCATCGGGGATGCATTGAGAGGGGTCTTTTGCTGATTTTGATGCTGAATTGGCCTAAAACCAGCTCAAATCACCAACCCCAAACTGACAACTGAGGATGAAGTGTCAGAGCTGGGCCTGGCCATCCATCAGCTATCCCTGGAATGTCCAGTCCCCTCTCAGACAGGCATTCCTCTCCCATGTTCCTGCTTGGAACGAAATGTGTGTCACATTCCTCCCTCGGGAAGCGGGACGCTGCTCAAGCATCCTCCTTGAGGCTGAGAGAAAGAGACGTTCTCATGAGTGTTGGCATGGGGAGTGACATCAAGCCCTGCTTAAGAATTCTCACTTTTTGCTGGTTTTCTTTGATTTATTCAATAGAATTGTTTTGATAGAAATATTTTATAGAATTGCTTTGCACAAATGCCTTGGATGGCAGACACCGCACTGGCTGGGTGGCCTTGTATCTCAAGGAGTCTTTATGAATATGGTGGCCATGGTGGCCCTGGGGGTTATAGTGGCCATGGTGGCCAGAGTCCCAGGAGTGGCTACAGCAACCATGGTGACAGTGGCGGTAACAGTGGCCTCATGGTGGGCATAGTGAACATAATGACACAGGTGGCCTTGGTAGCCTTGGTGACCTCATTTCTCTGGGGGTCATGGTCCTTGGTAATCGCAGAGACCATGGTGATCTTGGTGGCCTTGTGGCTCAGATGATCCTGGTGGACACTCCCGTGGCTGCAGTGGCCAGGAGAAGCCCTCTGAGGATGGGAGGGGGCCCTGGGGATGCTCCCACTGGGTTGAAAAAAGGGAGGTGAGGGGTCCACGGAGGTGAGGTGGTTATGGACGATCAGAGTGAGGTCAGAGGTTACAGAGGGGCCTTACAAATGTTTCAGGTGGGATTCAGGATGTTGGGCGTGGGGATCAGGGGGTCAGGATGGCCATTGGGAGTGTGAGGTTGAGGAGTGGCAGGACAGATGGGGACAATGGGGACAATGGGGACAATGGGGTGGGGTGACTGGTGGCCAGGGTGCAGGAGGGAGATTAGTGGTAAGGGGGGCCATGGGGGCTTTAAGGATGATAGGGTATAAGGGGGGCAGTGGGGAAATGTGGGGAGCGAGTGTTTCAGAGAGGGCCATGGTAGGCTTTAGGGCTGACAGTGATCAGGGGTGTATAGGGGGTGCCATGAGGGGTGTCAGAGGGGTTATGAGAGGTTCAGGAGGAGTCAGGCTGGTCCTGGCCCACCCACGTCCAGCCCACAGGGCCAATCCCTAGAGAGCTGGTCTGAAGAGAGGAGGGAGAGAGGCAGTACAGGGTGGTCTATGTCTTTGTGCCTTTCCTTGTTTTTGTCTCTGATCTCACCTGGAAGGGGTGTCCCTGTCCTCTCCCAGATGTGGGGGTACCCATTCTTGCGCCCTGTCACGGGTGTCCCTATCCCTCATCACCTGTGGGTGTTATTGTCCCCTGTGCCTTATCATGGGTGTCCCTGTCCTCCAGGCTATCCCCATGATGTCACATCGCAGCCACTCGCAGCTGTATCTGCTGAAGGTCCCACTGGAGTAGAGCTGGATCAATGCCCTGTCCCCTTCCTGGGTGACATTGGTGACTCTGAAGGTCTCACAGGGTGGGATCAGCACCTCCTGCTCTCTAGGATTGGAGGAGAATTCTCGGATATCCACGCCGTAACACGTCTGCATCTGGAAAATCGTGTCTGTCCCAAATTGCTGAGCGATCTGTTTATGCAGTGACGTTGATGTGAATCGACCAAACCGGACGGTGTCACCACGCTGTGCCTTGAACCGGACTCTGCGCACCCCACAGAACATGGTGACACTGTGGTCCTCGAGTGTCCCTCAGTGTCATTGGGGCATGGGTTAGCAGGAAATCCAGCGTTTTGAAGTGGAAATTGTCCCGTTATTCCTGGCGGGAGCACCCGGCTGCTCATACGGCAGCATTGAACTCCTTGTACATGTCCTTCATTGTGTAGGTCATGAGGGCGATGGCCTGGGCTGGGGACAGAGGGGTCACAGGGGTGCCCCCTCCTCCACCACTCGGCCACAGCCTTCACCCAGGTCTGGGCAAACAGAGGGTTCTGCTGGAACTCAAATTGGCTGAGACCTGGCAACAGCTCGGTCATGGCGTGTCGGCAGCCGGGGTACTGCTCATCAAAGGAGTCCCAGGCCATGTTCAGGGGCACCACCATGATGGCTGTGGTGGCCATGGTCATTGCCAGCAGTGCCAGGGTCCAAACCAGGGGATCCAGAGAGAGGAGAGGCCACTGGGACCAGCGTGAGGCACTGGATGACACTGGGAAACTGAGAGGACACTGTGGGACACAGGGAACACTGAGGAACGCTGATGGGACACTGAGAGGATGCTGAGGGGACACTGAGGAGACAAGGGGGGGCACCATGGGACACAGAGAAGATCTATCCATCAAGGGCTGGGTAGCGAGAGTGGGCTGAGCCTGGGAAGGGGAGAAGTCTTGGCCAGGAGACCCCTGGACACATCCTGGGAGCCTGATCCCAAATCCTGGGGTCACTCCTTGATGCCTTGGTGTTCTCTAGTCCCCCCAGGGAACGCAATCCCACTCCCACCATTTTCTGTCATTTCCCTGGAGTCCCCTCTGCCCCCTCAGGACACCAATCCAATCCTGAGGTCACTCTCTGAACCTCCAGTGTCCCTCTTGGCTCAACCTCAGACCCCATTCCCACTCCAAGTCTGGTGTCCCCTTTGGGGTTTTTGGAAATGATACACCCCAGGACCCCAACTCAAATGCAGGGATCACCCCCTGCCCCCTGCAGTGTTCCCCAGCCCTCCCATGGCCCCAGTCACACTCCCATTTCCCCCCTGCTGCCCCACAGAGCTCAGTGAACCCTACTCCTATGTCCCCCAGCATCCCCCAGCTTCCCCCAGGACAACAATCCCATGTCACATTCTCCTCCAGGGTCCCCCAGCCTGTTCCTCCCAGGGCTGCAATCCCGATGCCATGACGGCATCCGGATTGTCCCACCACAACTGTTTCCTGGAGTTTCTCAAGCCCCCAATACCGAAATTGCTTGGAGTGAACTCCCTGACAGAACTGGGCATTGCAGAAAGACGGAATTCTTTATCAGCTTGGACTCACAGCAGATCTCTCCTGGTCCTGCACAAAAGAGGGGACTTTGCCACACAGAATCTATCCATCCTAATTATACATATTCATCCAAATGGGTTTCTTAGCTAATACAAAACCAGCACATTTCCCGTAAATAACTGGCATGGCTCTGCCTCTTTTAGGAAATAATTTTTATTGTCCTGGAGGGTCATTAAAATGGGGTTTCTGGGAGTCATTTTCACAGAGTGCTGCAATATCTCAGATGACCTTGCCTCAAGCTTTTGCTTTGGGCAGGTGCCACTCCTTCTGTGTTTCAGTATTTGTCAAAAACCACACTGGAGTTCCCTTTATCTCTTTCTGCACTGCTTCCAGCTACTTTAATTGTCCTGTTAAATACTTTCACATCCTTTTATCATTTTTACCAGTCAGACTTTAAGCTCTACACAGCACCTTCAGAATGGGGGAAAAGCCACACTCTGAAAAGGCCAGGTGTTCACAAAGTAGTCTTGAAAATAGATTCAAATAAAGGAGAGAGCTTCCACAGCCATCCCACCGTGGGGTTTCTCTCTCGAGGTTTTGGAGGCCACAACCTCCTTTTATCCCAAACTCACAGCTGCACGTTGCCTTCTTCCTTTCCCATTGGCTGAGGTACCGGGAAGGTGCAGCATTCCCAAACCACCTACCCCACATCCCCCTTGCAGCTGTCATTGTCTCCCAAAGTTCTGAAGTTCAGGCTATCTGGGTTATAGAATAGACTGTGTGGGGACAATTTCTCTCATTAGCTGCACATTCAGCATATCAAACATTTGGTCAAACCCACAGGGTTCTGTGACAAACTTCATGCCTGTAGAGCCATCAAGACCCATTCTGAAGACACTGACAGACATGTGTCTGAAAAGAGAACCCAACCCACTCAGTAATTTTTCACAACCCACCATTCCTATAAAATCTTTCCCTGTGTCGATGATGATGTCCTGGCAGAGGTTCCCCAGAGAAGCTGTGGCTGCCCCATCCCTGGCTGTGTCCAAGGCCAGGTTGGGCGGTGCCTGCAGCAGCCTGGCTTTGGGGAAGATGTCCCTGCCCATGACAGAGACAGCACCGGGTGGGCTTTAAGGTCACTGCATCCCAAACCACTGCAGAGCCCCCAGGGCTGGGATGGTGTTGCCACTCAGAAAATTCCCCTGGCTGACCTCGAGGGCTTGAGCCCTTGGCAGGGGGCTCAGAGACCTTGGCTCAGAGACCCCAAGACCCCTGTGCCTATCATTTAGTCCTTGGAAAAAACAATTACCAACCTTTATATGAATAATTACATGTCAAGAAAATTTAAGTAGAAAAATAGTTAGTTTGTCACTGGGTGAAAAATAGATTTTTGAGGTTTTTAGAATAGGGGCTCGTGGTCCCAAGATGGAGGAATCTGGGTGTGTCCAGTCTGTCTGTTTCTTCTTCTTGGCCTCCATCTTCTGCTGTGATGTTGACATTTTTAGATGGATTTAGAGTAGAAACTCACTGTCTAACATAGGTGATAGGTATTGGGAAGTTATTGTAAATAGTGTACACATAATTTTTAGTATAAAAAGATAACACCGCCCCAAGGACGGGTGGTGTACCTCAACCTGACCTGCCAGACAGACCACGGGAGTTCGGAGAAAGAATTTTGTAGATAAGAAACAATAAACAACCTTTAGAACAAGAACAGAACAGTTCTGACTCCTTCTTCAACAGCCGGGCTGGGAAAAAAGACTTTCTAACGCATCTCGTGGTCACTCTGACCAGCAGAGATTCTGAGAAGATGGGGCAGGTGCTCGGCAGCTCCAGCAGCTCGTGCTGCCGCCTGCTGTTGGCAGCTGGAACTGCAGCTGGGAGTGCTGCTGATTTCCCTGCGCTCACTGCTGTGCTCCAGTGGACAATTCCTGAACTGCAACTGCCAGAATTGCCAAATCCCAGAATGGGTCAGACTGGAAGGACCCAGAGTAGGCACCTGACCCAACCTCTCAGCGCAGGCAGCATCATCCCTGAGCACAGGACTGGACAGAACTGGATACAGCACTCCCTATGTGCCTCCCTGGGCAGGGTAGAGGGGCACAGTCACTCAAAAACCTTCTGGCCCTGTTCCTCCTGATGTCACCCACCAGCACCCCCTGCTCCTTCTCCACAGCTGCTCCAGCAGGTCCACCGCAGCCTGGACTGGCACCAGGGACTGTCCCTGCCCAGGGGTAGGATCTGCCCTTGCTCTCTTGAACCTCCCAGTTTCCAGGCTTTAATGTCCCCTGAACTGGAGGATCAGGCAGGATGCTCTGCCTGGCATGTGCCCAAGAGACAATGGGGGCCAGGGAGGTCAGGGGTTAATGGTGGGCTTAGGGGTGACAGGAGTGAGGGGGAGCCATGAGGATTCCTGACCCACTCTCATCCAGCACACAGGGCCCATCCCCACAGCACTCCCCTTGACGGGCAGGGACTGGGACAGAATGGGGATGTCCCTGTCCATGTCCCTGTGCCTGTTATCCCCTGGCAGGGGTGTTCCTGTCCGTGTTCCCTCCCAGAAGTGCGGGCCCCCATTCCTGTGCCCTTTCATTGGCGTTCCTGTCCCCATGTCCACAACAGGTGTCCCCAAACTTGCTGTCCCCAGCATAGGGTATCCTTGTTCCCCCACACACTGTGGGTGTTCCTGTCTCCCATCCCCAGTGAATGTCATTGCCCCCGTGCCTTATCATGGGTGTCTCCAAGGCCACAGTGGCTGTCCCCATTCCCCCAGGCTGTCCCTTGTGCTCTCACCATACACCACTCAGAGTTGTATTTGCTGAAGGTCCCAGTGGAGAGGAGCTGGATCTGTGTCTTGTCTCCTTCCTGGGTGACTTGGGTGACATTGAAGGACACGAAGGGTGGGATCAGCACCACCTTCTCTTCTGGATGTTCACTGAAAAACTGGATTTCCACGCCATGGCACGCGTGCAGCTGGCCCACCATGTCATTGGAGCAGTCACCAGTTGGTTTGCTCAGGAATGCTGGCATGAATTCACTGAACCAGACGGTGTCACCATGCTGTGCCTTGATCCAGACCCCACACACCAACTGGAACACGTCGAGACACTGCCCTTTCAGAGTGTCCCTCAGAGTGGCCAGGACATCGGTCAGCAAGAAATGGAGCATTTTGAAGTGGAAGTTGTCCTGGTATTCCTGGTGGGAATACCTGGCCATGCACACGGCATCATTGAACATGCTGGACATGCCATCCATTGTGTAGGCCATGATGGCTGTGGCCTGGTCTGGGGACAGAGGGGACTCAGGGGACCCCTGACTCTGCCACTTGGCTGCAGCTTTTACCCAAACCTCAGCAAACTTCTCATTCTGCTCGAACTCGGAGCCGTTGAGGGCCAGCAATGCCTCCTTCATGGCAGGGCCACAGCCCCGGTACTGGTCATTGAATGAGTTCAGGGCCATGTCCAGGGTCACCACCTCAAGGGCTGTGGTGGCCATGGCCATTGCCAGCAGTGGCCTGGTGCAAGCCAGGGGGCCATGGAGTGGAGAGGCCACAGGGACCAACGTGGACACTGGGGGACACAGAGGGGACATGGGGGAGACACGGGGAGGGTTCCTCAGTGAGGGACTGGGCAAGGGAGTGGGGTCAGCCCACGGGGAAGGGAGATACTCCTGACCAGAAAACCCCTGAACATGGCTGGGGTCCCTGATCCTGAATACTGGGTTATTTATATCTCCCCCAGCCCCCCAGGGACTCCAATACCTATTGCACAGTACGACACCCCCCCAGAAGACCAATCCTACTCCCATGAATTCAAGTTCCCCCAGGCCCCCCAGGACCCTGAACCAAATTCTGGGGTCACCCCCTGAGCCCCCCAGTATCCCCCTCAGCTGCTCCCCAGAACCCAATCCCACTCCCATTCACCAATTACTTTGGTGTCACCCCAGGACATCAACCCAAATCCAGGCATCACCCCCTGCCCAAAAAGTATCTGCTAGCGCTCCCGTGACGCCAATCCTACTCTCACCATCCTGTGTCCCCCTTCACTTATGCCCAGAGTACCCCAGGACCCCAATCCCAGTCCTGTGGCTCCCCCAGTATCCACCAAGCACCACAATCCCAATCCCTTGCTCTCATGTCCCCTGCTAAGTGTCCTCCTGGAGTCCCCCAGCCCTGGATACCAAAATCAGATGGAGTGCACCCCCTGATGCAACTGGAGGTATCAGAGAGCCAGAATTCTTTCTCAGCTCAGACTCACAGTGGATCTCTCCTGGTCCTGCACATCGGGGGGACTTAGCCATGGGGTATTTATTTACCATAATTTTAAATATTCATTAAAATGTGTCCCTTATTGGAGACAGAAACCGTGCTTTTCCAGTAAATAATTTGCATTGATCCATCTCCTCCTACAAGTCATTTTATTATCCTGGAGAGTCGTAAAAATGGGGCTTCTGGGGGTAATTTTCAGCAAATACTTTGATACCAAAGGAATTTTTCCTGGAACAATTTCTTTGCATAGGTGCTGTTGTTTGCTGTTATAGAACTTGCCAAAATCCCACTGGAGATCCCTCTTTCTTTCTGTTTTTCCATGGGTTCTAGCCGTGATTAACATCATGTGTGGAGACCTCTCCATCCTTTGATCATTTCTGCCAGTTTGTCTTCAGGCTTTATCCAGCACCCTCAGGGGAAAGGAAAATTTCCATGCTCTCTGTTATTTGTCGCTTTGTGACAGAAATGCTCCAGTCCTGTCATCCTTCATGCTGCCATCCAGGATCTCCAGGTCTTTCCTGTCCTGAGGAGCCAGGAATGGGAAAGAGCACAGAGCAGACCTGGACATGGCACTGGGCAGAACTGGACATGGCACTGGGCAAAGCTGGACATGGCACTGGGCAGAACTGGACATGGAACTAGGCAGAGATGGACATGGCACTGGGCAGAGCTGGACATGGCACTGGGCAAAGCTGGACATGTCACTGGGCAGAACTGGACATGGCACTGGGCAAAGCTGGACATGGCACTGGGCAGAGCTGCACATGGAACTGGGCAGAACTCAACATGGCACTGGGCAGAACTGGACATGGCACTGGGCAGAGGTGGACACAGCCCCGAGCAGACCTGGAAATGACGCAGAACAGAGTTGCACATAGCACTCCTGATGTGCCTCACTGGGCAGGGAGAGGGGCACTAACAATCCCTGACTTTCTAGCCCCGGTCCTCTGAGTGCCCCCAGATCCCTCCTGGCCCCAGGCCACACGGCCAGCTCCACTGGTCACCCAGCAGTACCCCCAGGTCATTCCCCAGAGCTGCTCCAGCAAGTCCCCACCAGCCAGGCAGGACACTTGTACTAAAACCAGCCCAAATCACCAACCCTGAATTGACAAATGGGGCACTCCAATGAAGGGTTTTTGGCCAAGTCTG
Organism: Fringilla coelebs; assembly: GCF_963513975.1. Taxonomy (NCBI): domain Eukaryota; kingdom Metazoa; phylum Chordata; class Aves; order Passeriformes; family Fringillidae; genus Fringilla; species Fringilla coelebs. Next base: position 603,048 of record NC_140028.1, on the reverse strand, counting down.
TAACACAGAAGGAGCAGTGCCTGCAAAAGTGAAAGTTTGAGGCAAGGTCATCTGAGCTATTGGGGCACTTAGTGAAACCCACATCCTGACACCCCATTTTTATGACCCTCCAGCACAATAAAAACTATTTCTCAAAAGAGGCAGAGCCATGCCAATTATTTACAGGAAATGTTCTGGTTTTGTATCAACTAAGAAGTGCATTTTGATGAATATGTATAATTAGGATGGATAGATTCTGTTGAGAAGGTCCCCCCTGATGTGCAGGACCAGGAGAGATCGTCTGTGAGTCCAAGCTGATAAAGAATTCCGGATTTCTGCTACCTCCAGTTCCATCAGGGAGTTCACTCCAGCTGATTTTGGTATCAGTGGCTGGGGGGACTCCAGGGGACACCTGTGGACAGACATGGGACTGGGATTGTAGAGTTGGGGCATGGAGGGCTCCAGGCCAACATTGCAGGGTCAGGGGCTGGTCCCTGAATTAGGGTTGGGGTCCTAGGGTGACATGAAATGTGTAACAGGACTGAGAGCAGGACTGGGGTCTGGGAGAGGGCCAAGGCAGATGGGTAGGGGCAGATGAGGGAGTGGCTTAAGGAATTTGGGTGAGGTTCCTGAGTGGCCTGGGGTCACAAGAGGGCTACAAATGTCTGGGAGTAGAAATGAGATCCTGGGGAGCACCAGGGGGACATTGGAAAGGTAAACAGATGATTGGGATTGGGACTGGGCGGCTGGTGTGTGGGGATTCAGAGACATGGACTCTGCAATGCCAGCAAGGCAAAGCCATTTATTTCACCAGTTTACCAGGATATGGAGCTCACAATGTTTGTACAAAATTTTCTACTTGGACCCCTTTGCCCCAGTCCCCTTAGAAACACAATCTTCTTGATTATCCTTCTTACACAAGTAATGTCCTTGCTATCTCTTTCACCTGCAATGTCCCTGTCATCTCTTCTCTGGTCAGAGCGGTCAGCGTGAAGGTCAGAGTGACCAGACATGATGTCATCACTTCTGTTCTTTATTGAGTTTTCTCTCTCATGGTCTTCACTGTACCAGGGCCCCAAGGTCTGCACAGCTCTCCAGTTCAGCTACTGTAGTGATCTGGTCTTCCACATCTCCCTCTCATTTGTTTTGTATGCAAAGCATAAATGTTAAAGCAGTTCCCACCTGTAAGGCTATTATCTTATTAAGACTATTAATGGTTATCTGCTAAATACAGGATAAAATAAATGGAGTACAGATCACAATCAATAAAAACTTTCCAAATGCAGTCATGTCCCTGACAAAGACACTCACTGCATAGGAGAACAAAAGAGTAATGTCCAAGGCCTCCTTGGAAGTGAGAATAAATGGCTAAATGGCCACTGTTCTAAAGTTCATATGGTTGGAGCTTGGGGGCCATGCTGAGTCCCTTGAAGAGGAACTCTTCCCATGTACCCCCGTGTGTCCTCAGTGTCCCTTCAGTGTGTCCCACTTTGTCCCCCAGTGTCCCACACTGCTCCCAGCAGGCTCCCTGCCATGGCCCTCCTGGCTCACACCCTGGCACTGCTGGCAATGACCGTGGCCACCGTGGCCATCAGGGTGGTGCCCCTGGACATGGCCCAAGACTCTTTCTATGACCAGTACCAGGGCTGCAGCCCTGCCATGACCGTGGCATTGACACCCCTCAGCTACTTTGAGTTCCAAATTAATCCTCTCTTCACCCAGACTTGGGTGAAGGCCGAGGCTGAGTGGCACAAGCGGGGCTCCCCTGTGTCCCCTCTGGCATCCCCAGCTCAGGCCATTACTGTCATGGCTTGCACAATGAAGGAAATTTACAAGGACTTCAATGCGGCCATGTGCTTGGCCGGGCTCTCCCCCCAGGAATGCCGGAACAACTTCCATCTAAAAATGCTGCATTTCCACCTGACCCAGCCCCTGGTGACACTGAGGCACACTCAGAACTGGCAGTGTCACCACATGTCGTGGGGAGTGTCATCTGGTTCCAGGCACAGCATGGTCAGAAGGTCCATTTTGGTCAATTAGCATGGATGTTGCTGACCAAAGAGATCACCCAGAAATTCAGGACAGACATGATATTCAAGTGCACACCTGCCATGGCGTGAATATCCAGGTTTTTCTTTCTATCATAGCAACCATGAGGTACAGTGGCCACTGTGGCCACTGTGGCCAACAAGGCCATTGTGAGAAGAAATTCCATTAATTATTCTTTCAAATGAAATCTTTTAAATTATTCTATCAAAACAACTCCATTAAATAATTCTACTTAAGCAATTCCACTAAATAAGTCTGACAGAGCCAGCCAAAAGTGACAATTCCTAAGCAGGGCTCAATGTCACTCCCCACACCAACACTTGTGGGAACGTCCCTTCCTCTCAACCTCCTTGGGGAGCATCCCCTTCCCAAGGGAGGAACCTCACACACATTTCATGCCAAGTATGAATAGGGGAGAGGAATTTCTTTCTGAGAGGGGACTGGGCATTGCCAGGGTCAGGCGATGGACAGCCAGGCCCAGCTCTGGTACTTTGCCTGTATTTGTCAATTCAGGGTTGGTGATTTGGGCTGGTTTTACTTCAAGTGTCCTGCCTGGCTGGCAGGGACTTGCTGGAGCAGCTCTGGGGAATGACCTGGGGGTGCTGCTGGGTGACCAGTGGAGCTGGCCATGTGGCCTGAGGCCAGGAGGGATCTGAGGGGCACTCAGAGGAGCAGGGCCAGAAAGCCAGGGATTGTTAGTGCCCCTCTCCCTGCCCAGTGAGGCACATCAGGAGTGCTATGTGCAACTCTGTTATGTGTCATTGCCAGGTCTGCTCGGGCTGTGTCCACCTTTGCCTAGTTCCATGTCCAGTTCTGCCCAGTGCCATGTCCAGTTCAGCCCAGTTCCATGTCCAGTTCTGCCCAGTGCCATGTCCAGCTTTGCCCAGTGCTGTGTCCATCTCTGCCCAGTTCCATGTCCAGTTCAGCTCTGTGCCATGTGCAGTTCTGCTCAGTGCCATGTGCAGTTCTGCCCAGTGCTATGTCCAGCTCTGCCCAGTGCTCTTTCCCGTTCCTGGCTCCTTGGGACAGGAATGACCTGGAGATCCTGGATGGCAGCATGAATGATGGTGGGGCTGGAGCATTTCTGTCACAAAGCGACAAATAACAGAGAGCATGGAAATTTTCCCTTCCCCTGAAGGTGCTGGACGGAGCCTGAAGACAAACTGGCAAAAATGATAAAAGGATGGAGAGGTCTCCACACATGGTGTAAATCACGGCTAGAACCCATGGAGAAACAGAAAGAGGGATCTCCAGTGGGGTTTTGGCAAGTTCTGTAACAGGAAACAACAGCACCTGTGCAAAGAAATTGTTCCAGGAAAAATTCCTTTGGTATCAAATTATTTGCTGAAAATGACCCCCAGAAGCCCCACTTTTTATGACTCTCCAGGATAATCAAAGGACTTGTAGGAGGAGATGGATCAAATAAAACTGTACTTTTCCAGTAAATTATTTACTGGAAAAGTACAGTTTCTGTATTAGATAAGGGACACATTTTAATGAATATTTATAATCATGGTGAATAAATACCCCATGGCAAAATCTCCCCCGATGTGCAGGACCAGGGGAGATCCACTGTGATTCTGACGTGACAAAGATTCTTTCTGCAACCTCCAGTTCCATCAGGGAGCTCACTCCGGCTGATTTTGGTATTGTGGCTGGGGGCAACCCCTGGGGGGGGACACAGAATTGGGGGATTGGGATTGTGGACATGGGGGGACGTAGGGGGAGCCACCAATCTGGGATTGGGAACATGGGGGGCTTTGGGGGAAAACGAGGGGGGAGAAAGGATGGTGGAAGTGGATTGGGGTCATGTTTGGGCTGGGAGGCACTGTGGGGGCAGGGGGTGGTGCCTGGATTTGGGCTGAGATCCTGGGGTGACACCAAAGAAATTGGGGAAGTGGAGTGGGATCGGGGTCTGGAGACTGGCTGAGGGGGATACTGGGGGGCTGAGGGAGTGACCCCAGGATTTGGGTTAGGGTCCTGCCAGGGCTGAGGGGACTTGTAGTCATGGGAGTAGGATTGGGCTTCTGGGTGTCATGGTACCATGGGATTGGGGTCCCTGGGGCTGGGGGATGTTGGGGAGGCATAAGTAATCCCAGGATTTGGGATCAGGGACCTTGGACATGTCCAGGGGTCAGCTGGCCAGGAGTGCCTCCCTTCCCCCCAACACCACTCCTCTGCTGACCCCAATCCCCTCCCCAGTCCCTCACTGATAAACCCTCCCCGTGTCTCCCCCATGTTCCCTCTGTGTCCCCCAGTGTTCACGTTGGTCCCTGTGGCCTCTCCCTGCCATGGCCCCCCTGGCTCAGACCCTGGCACTGCTGGCAATGGCTGTGGCCACCACAGCTGTCAATGTGATCCCCCTGGACATGGCCCAGTACTCCTTTGATGACCAGTACCGGGGCTGCGGCCCTGCCATGATGGAGGCATTGCCGGCCCTCAACGCCTCCGAGTTCCAGCAGAACGAGAAGTTTGCTGAGGTTTGGGTAAAGGCTGCAGCCGAGTGGCAGAGTCGTGGCCCCCCTGAGTCCCATCTGTCCCCAGACCAGGCCACAGCCATCATGGCCTTCACAATGGATGGCATGTCCAGCATGTTCAATGAGGCCGTGCGCACAGCCGGGCGCTACCGCGAGGAATACCTGGACAACTTCCACTTTAAAACACTGCACTTCCTGCTGACCGATGCCCTGGCGACGCTGCGGGACGCTCAGAAAGGGCAGTGTCGGGACGCATTCCTGAAGGTGTGTGACACCCGCTATGAGACACAGCGTGGTGACACCGTCCGGTTTGGTCAATTTATGCCGGTGTTCCCGAGCAAACCAATTGGCGAGTGCTCCGGTGACACAATGCTCGAGCTGCGCACGTGCTATGGTGTGGAAATCCAGCTTTTCACCGAACGTCCGGAAGAGAAGGTGGTGCTGATCCCTCCCTTCGAGACCTTCAATGTCACCCAATACACCCAGGAAGGGGATAAGACACAGATCCAGCTCCAGTCCATTGGGACCATCAGCGAATACAACTGCGAGTGGCTGCGAGGTAACACTACAGGTGACAGCCCAAGGGAATGGGGACAGCCATGCTAAGGCACAGGGGACAATGATACTCACTGGGGATGGAGGACAGGGACACCCAGAGTGTGTGGGGGGACAAGGTTACCCTGGGCTGGGGAGACCAAGTCTGGGGACACTCATTGTGGGCACAGGGACAGGAACATCCATGACAGGGAACAGGGATGGAGACCCCCGCTTCTGGGAGGGAACAGGGACAGGAACATCTGTGCCAGGGGACAAGGGACAGGGACAGAGACAGGGACTCCACAGGGTACCAACCTCGTCCCTCTCTGATAAAGGCAGTTCTTTGGGGATGGGCCCTGTGTATGGAAAACAGGTGGGCCAGGACTCCTCATGGCACTCCCTGAAACCCTGTAACTCCCTGTAACCCCACAAAGCAACCCCTGAATACCCCTGATCTCTGTCACCTCTAAGCCCACCCTGACTCCCCTGACCTCCCTGGCCTCTGTACCCCCCTGTGTCCCCCCTGACATCCTGTCACCTGTCATACTCATGCTCCCATCTCTCCTGTCACCCTTAACCCCCCATTATAGCTGTCCCTGGTGCCCTTATTACCCCACATGGTCCCACTGATTCCCCTCTTTTTCCTCCAGGTTAGAGTGTCCCCTGGGCTCCTTTCCACCTCGGAGGACTCTTCCAGGCCAGCACAGCCTTGGCAGCGGCCACCAGGATCCTCTGAACCACAAGGCCGTTAAGGTCACCAAGGTCACTGTGGTCACTGCGGCAGCTGTGGCCACCATGATCACCAAGACACCCTCAGCCATAAGGCTATCACAGCCACCCTGGCCAGTGTGGCCACCATGGCCTTTGTGCAAAGCAATTCTAATAAATATTTCTATCAAAACAATTCCATTAAATAATTCTGACAAAGCCAGTAAAAAATGACAATTCCTAAGGAGGGCTCGATGTCACTCCCCACGCAAATACTCATGGGAATGTCTCTTTCTCTCAGCCTCGAGGAGGACCCTTGTGGAGCATCCCCTTGCCAAGGGAGGATCCTCACACACATTTGATTCCAAGCAGGAATAGGGGAGAGGAATCTCTTTCTGAGAGGGGACTGGATGTTCCCAGGGTCACATGATAGATGGCCAGGCACAGCTCTTGTCTTTTAGCCTCAGTTGTCAATTGGAAGTAGGGGATTTGGGCTGGATTTAGGCCCCTCTCAGTGCAGCCCTGATGGCCACAAATGGGGCATAGTCCCTAGGACACATTCCAGGCAGAGCATCCTGTCAGATCCTGCACTTCAGGGGGACATTAAAGACTGGAAACTGGGAGGTTCAAGAGAGGTAGGGCAGGTCCTGTCCCTGGGGAGAGACAGTCCCCAGTCCCCAGTCCAGGCTGGGGTGGAACTGCTAGTACAGCTGTGGAGAAGGTGCTGGGTGCTGGTGGGTGACATGGGGAAGAGTAGGGCAAGGAGGTGCTTGAGTGATCGTGCCCCTCTGCCCTGCCCAGGGAGGCACATAGGGAGTTCTGCATCCAGCTCTCTCCAGTGCTGTGTCCAGTCATGGGCTGCTCTAGTTTCCAATCCCGGTCTGAGGGATGACTCTGCCTGAGCTGGGAGGTTAGACCAGGTGTCCACTGTGGGTCCTTCCAGCTTGACCCATTCTGGGATTTGGGGATTCTGGGGAGAAATGGTTGTCAATGTCTTCAAAATGGGTCTTGAAGGTTCTACAAACATTTGGTTATTTATAGAACCCTGCTGTTTTGACCAGAAAGTGAACTCTGGATCTTTCGGCTAATAAGAAAAATGGGTCCCCATAAAGTCTATTCCATACCCCAGATAGCCTGAACTTCTGAACTTTGGGGGGAAATGATAGCTTCAAGGGGGATGTGGGGTAGGTGGTTTGGGAATGCTGCACCTTCCCGGTACCTCAGCCAATGGGGAAAGGGAGAGGGCAACTTGCAGCCGGGAGTTTGGGGTAAAAGAAGGCTGCACTCTCCGAATCTTCGAGAGAGAAATCCTATGGGGGTATAGCTGTGGAAACTCTCTCCCTTCATTTGAATCTATGTTCAAGACTACTTTGTGAACACCTGGCCTTTTCAGAGTGTGGCTTTTTCCCACATACTGAAGGTGCTGGATAGAGCTTAAAGTCTGATTGGTAAAAATGATAAAAGGTTATAAAAGCATTTACACAGGGCAATAAAAGTGGCTGGAAGCAGTGGAGAAAGACATAAAAGGAATTCCAGTGTGGTTTTTGACAAATTCTGAAACACAGAAGGAGCGGCACCTGCCCAAAGTGAAAGTTTGAGGCAAGGTCATCTGAGATATTGCAGCACTCTGTGAAAATGACTCCCAGACACCCCATTTTAATGACCCTCTAGGACAATAAAAATTATTTCATAAAAGAGGCAGAGTCATGCCAATTGTTTACGGGAAATGTGCTGGTTTTGTATTAGCTAAGAAGCCCATTTGGATGAATATGTATAATTAGGATGGATAGATTCTGTGTGGCAAAATCCTCTCTATTGTGCAGGACCAGGAGAGATCTGCTGTGAGCCCAAGTTGATAAAGAATTCCATCTTTCTGCTACGTCCAGTTCTGTCAGAGAGCTCACTCCGACCAATTTTGGTATTGAGGGCTTGGGGAACCCTTGGAAACACTTGTGGTGGGACAATCCGGATGCGGTCATGGCATCGGGATTGCAGCCCTGGGAGGAATGGGGTGGGGGACCCTGGAGGAGAATGTGATGTGGGATTGTTGTCCTGGGGGAAGCTGGGGGATGCTGGGGGACATAGGAGTAGGGTTCACTGAGTTCTGGGTGGCAGCAGGGGGGAACTGGGAGTGTGACTGGGACCATGGGAGGGCTGGGGAACAGTACAGAGAGCAGGGGGTGATCCCTGCATTTGGGTTGGGGTCCTGGGGTGTATCATTTCCAACAGCTCCAAAGGGGACACCAGACTGGGAGTGGGGTTGGGGTCTGAGGGTGAGCCAAGAGGGATACATGGGAGGGCAGGGGGTTACCCCAGGATTGCACTGGGGTCTTGAGAGGACAGAGGAGACTCAAAAGGAATGACACAAAACTGTGGGAGTGGGATGTCGGACCCAGGTTGTGCTTCAGAACACTGAGGCATCAAGGAGTGACCCCAGGATTAGGGATCAGGCTCCCAGGATGTGTCCAGGGGTCTCCTGGCCAAGCCTTCTCCCCTTCCCAGGCTGAGCCCACTCTCCTTACCCAGCCCTTGATGGATAGATCTTCTCTGTGTCCCATGGTGGCCGTCAGTGTCCCTCAGTGTCCCATCAGTGTGCTGCCATGTTCCTCAGTGTTCCCCGTGTCCCACAGTGTCCTCTCAGTTTCCCAGTGTCATCCAGTGTCTCACACTGGTCCCAGTGGCCTTTCCTCTCTCTGGATCCCCTGGTTTGGACCCTGGCACTGCTGGCAATGACCGTGGCCACCACGGCCATCACGGTGGTGTCCCTGGACATGGCCTGGGATTCCTTTGATGACCAGTACCCCAGCTGCCGACACACCGTGATTGAGTTGTTGCCATTCCTCAGCCAATTTGAGTTCCAGCAGAACCCTCTGTTTGCCCAGACCTGGGTGAAGGCTGCGGCTGAGTGGTGGAGGAGGGGGCCACGTGTGACCCCTCTGTCCCCAGCCCAGGCCATTGCCCTCATGACCTACACAATGGAGGACATGTACGAGGAGTTCAACACCACCGTGCGTGTGGCTGGGCACTCCCGCCAGGAATATCGGGACAACTTCCACTTCAAAATGCTGCATTTCCTGCTGACCAACACCCTTGCAACACTGAGGCACATTCAGAAACCATGATGTCACCATGTGTTCTGGGGGGTGCGTTGGGTCCGGTTTGAGGTGCAGTGGGGTGACACCATCTGGTTTGGTCAATTCACATCAACATCACTGCATAAACAGATTGCTCAGCAATTTGGGACAGACATGATTTTCCAGATGCAGACATGTTCCGGCTTGAATATCCAAGAATTCTCCTTCAGTCCTACTTAGGAGGAGGTGCTGAACCCACCTTTTGAGACCTTTGAAGTCACCAATCTCACCCAGGAAGGGGACAGGGCATTGATTCAGCACGGCTCCAGTGAGACCTTCAGCAGATACAACTGCCAGTGGCTGCGATGTGACATCATGGGGATGGCCTGGAGGACAGGGACACCCACTGTGGGTATGGGGACACCCATGATTAGGTAGAGGGGATAATGACACCCACAGGTGATTGATGACAGGGACACCCATGACATGGCCCAGGGGTGGGGACCCCCACATCAGGGAGGGGACAGAGACACACCTTCCAGGGGAGGTCAAGGACAAGGATGGGGAAAGGGACAGAGACAGGAACCCTCCTGTGCTGCCTCTGTCCTCTCTCTCTTCAGACCAGCCCTGTGGGGACCAGCCCTGTGTGCTCAATGCAGATGGGCCGGGACCATCCTGACCCCCCCTGAACCTCTCCCAGCCCCATGACACTTCTCATGGCACCCCCTATCTTCCCCTGACCACTCATCTCTAAAGCCCACCAGGACCCCCCTGAAAACCCTTGCTTCATGTATTTCTCCACTGCCCACCTGACACCCCATTATCCCTAAAGCCCCCTTGGCTCCCTGACCACCAATTTGCCTCCTGCAAACTGCCCATCGGTCACCCCCAACTCTCTCACTGCCCATGGCCCCCATCTCTCCTCACCCTGTGTTATGGCCCCCTCTGAAGTCCTGTCATCCCCCATGGCCCTCCTGTCACCCCTGATCCCCACCCCCAAGGTATTACATCCTACCTGAACTCCCCTCATGGCCCCCCCCTGTACCCCTGTAATCACTGACCCTTCTCTGACCCTCCTCAACCCCCTCACCTCCATGGACCACTCATCCCCCTCTTTTTCCTCCCAGGATGGAGCATCCCCAGGGCCCCCTCCCACCTCAGAGGGTTCCTCCTGGCCACTACAGCCCTGGCAGTGGCCACCAGGATTGTCTGAACACCGAGGCAACAAAGGTCACCGTGGTCTCCACAATCACCAAGGCCACCATGACCTCCAGAGAAAAGAGGCAACCAAGGCTACCAAGGCCACCACTGCCATTTTCCCTGGGTGGAAAAAAGGGACAAAATAGGAAGAGAAGAGAAAAAGAAAATCTTACCTACTCCCCACTCCCCAACATTTCATTAACTGCCCTTAATTTCATTGGAGATTCATTTATTTGCATTCTTGCCCAAATCCTCTGAATTCCCACATATTCAGCACTCAAACCCAAACAAACTGTATTTCCACACCCCAATTAATTCAACCTAGAAAAGAATAAGACAAATGTTTCTTTACAAACAGATTGTGTGACTCTGGTGGCAGATAAGGCCTAGGACTTGCAGGGAAGGAAGTGACTGGAGAAACTCAGTTTCAGAAAAATGTTCCTCTTTGACAGGGACTGCTGCTCAGACAAGGTCTTGTGAAATTTCTGAATCTCGAGAGGAAGAACAAAGACTTAACAGGCCTATGAATAGTAATTTTCCCACCTAGGGTGAAGCTAAAGCTCATTTAATGGTCATGTGTCTGTGTTTGAGTGGGGTGGAGTGTGTAGCAAGGGGCATGTTCAGTAGGTGGGTTGGGGAGTCTACACCTTCTAAATACCTCCGCCAGTGGGGAAGGGGATAGGGAGATATGGCCAGTGTCCCGGTTTAGGGCAAATTTGGGAGAGAATCCCCAAAGAGGGGCCCCTCCAGGAAGTAAACCCACACGGCCCCTCCCCCCAACCGTTTCGGGAAGAATTCCTCGGAGAGAAGTGGAAAGAACCTGTTTATTTAACAGGCACAGCACCCCCCAGCACACAAAATGAACAATACCGGATGACACCACTGTTTCACCACTCTGAAAAAGATGACAAATTCAGAAAGTCTCTCTCTTGGGGGGTGGTCACTCTGGTATCAGTCCCTCTGGCGCTGGGGCAGCTGCTGCAGCCACAGGGTGCAAACTCTTGGTGTTCCCAGGTCCCAGTCCAGAGCAGGTTCGAGTAGATCCAAAAGAGGAAAGGAGCAACAGTCCAGGACGAAATTTGGACTGTTTAGCTCAACTAATTAAAGAGAAAAAGGAAGAAGCGAGAGCAAGCAGAAGCAAGAGCAAGCAGAAGCAAGAGCAAGCAGAAGCAAGAGCAAAAGCCAAAAGCCCAGCAAAAAAGCAGAAACAGCACTATGTACTGCCCCGTCTGTATGTCCTGCCAGCCATGGGGGAGCAGTTGATAAGGAGCCAAAACAAAACATTCCCTCTTCAGAGCCAGTCTTGAAGGCACAGAACAGAACATCCAGCATAAACAGCACACACGAATGGGGATACAAGCATCCTAACGTCAGCCTAGGACAGCCAGGAAATCGGGATGAAAAGGAGGCTGTGTTGTCCAGCAATTTGACAGGTGTTGTGGGGAAATTCCCCATGAATTTTATTTTCTTCTTCCTTTTTCATGAATAAAATTACAGGACTCTTCTGTCTCCTTGGTGCAAGTAAACCTCTTGCAAGGTAAATTTTTCTGCTCAAATGTTCAATAGCAAAAATGTTCCACTTGAATCCTAAGCAGATGCCATTTGAATGCTTAGCTGCAGCCAGAGTCTCATCCACAAAATGGCGTCTCTGCCTTTTATCCCCCTGGAATTGCATCAGCCAAATGCATATCCATAAGCAGTCATACATATACAAACACTTTCCTTCTATATCCCTGGCCCCTCCCAAAGTCTGCCAGCTGACTCTTCCTTGCTGTCCATTGGTGGACACATTCCTTGAGTCTGATTGGAGGTGAGATGTTGCCATGCTGCGCCTCCCCAGCCGGGCCCCACCTTTCCCAACTGCCCCATGCAAGGGGCTCAGGTACACGCCCTACCTCCACATGACCTTGACAGCCCTGATAACCAGGGCCGTCTGGTGGCAACAATACAGAAGGGGGGAGAAGAGACTATGGGAAAACAGGATGGGTCAGAAAAACAAACCCCAGGATCACAACCATAAACCAACAAAATTTCTCTTAACATATACACAATATTCATCCCTTAATTGTGAGAGCCAATCATCATGTTACCCATCTGCACCAAAGCTCTGATGGCCCCATCCCTGGAGGGGTTCAACGCCAGGCTGTGCAGGTTGTGGAGCAGCCTGGCCCAGGGGAAGATGTCCTGGGCGGGCTTTAAGGTCGCTCCATCCCAAAGCATTGCAAAGCCCTCGGGGTTGGGATGGGGAGGGGCGGGCTCTTGGCAGCACCGGTGGCTTGTGCTGCCGCCTGCTGTTGGCACCCAGAACTGCAGCTGGGAGCGGCGCATGTGCAGTGCTGCTGATTTCCCATGCTCGCTGCTGCCCTCCGGTGGACATTTTGCAAACCACAACTGCCAGAATCCCCAAATCCCAGAATGGGTAAGCCTGGCCCAACTTTACAGCTCAGGCAGCATCATCCTTCAGACCAGGATTGGGTCCAGAGCAGCCCTTAAATGGACAGGGCACTTGGCAGAGCTGAACACAGCACTTCTGATGTGCCTCCCTGGGCAGGGAATAGGGGCATGATCACCCCCTGACCTCCTGGCCCTGTTCTTCCCAATGTCCCCTGGATCCCTCCTGGCCCTTAGCCACACAGCCAGCCCCACTGGTCCTCCACCAGCACCCCCAGGTCCCTCTCCACAGCTGCTCCAGCAAGTCCCACCCAGTCTGGACTGGGGACTGGGGACTGTCCCTCCCCAGGGACAGGACCTGCCCTTGCACTCTTGAACCTCCCAATTTCCAGCCTTTGAGGTCTCCCTGAAGTGCAGGATCTGACAGGATGCTCTGTCTGGAAAGTGTCCAAGGGACAATGCCCCATTTGTGGCCATCGGGGCTGCATTGAGAGAGGCCTTTCTGATTTTGGTGCTGAATTGGGTGAAAACCAGCCCAAATCACCAACCCCAAATTGACAACTGGGGGTGAAGCACCAGAGCTGGGCCTGGCAGTCCATCACCTGACCTTGGGAACGTCCAGTCCCCTCTCTGACAGAGATTCCTCTCCCTTATTGCTGCTTGGAATGAAATGCGTGTGAGGTTTGTGCCCCTGGATGGGGATGCTCCCCAAGAGGGGAGGTTGCGACAAAGAGACATTCCCCTGACTGTTCTTGTGGGGAGTGACCTTGAGCCCTGCTTAAGAATTGTGACATTTTGTTGGATGTGACAGATTTAACATTTATTTTTTAAAGAATTATTTCATGAAATAGCTTTGCACAATGGCCTTGATGGGCACACTGGCCAGGGTGCCTGTGGCAGTCTTGTGGCTGAGGTATCTTGGTGTTCATGGTGGCCATGCTTGACACAGTGACCACAGTGCTCTTGGTGACCTTAGTGGCCTCGTAGCTCTGAGGATCCTGGTGGCCACTGCCAGGACCATGGTGGTCTGGAGGCATTCTCTTTGGTGGAAAGGTTCCATGGGGATGCTGCCCCTTGGGGGAAAAAGAGGGATGACAGGGGGACCATGTGGGGGTTAGGAGAGGGGGTGTCATAACCCAGGAAATTCCTCTGGCTGCCCTGGAGAGCTTGAGCCTCTGCCTGGGGGGGGGAATCAGAGACCTTGGCACAGAGCCCAAGACCCCTGTGCCTTCAATCTTGACCCATGGAAATACAATTACCAACCTTTGTATGATGGATTACAAGTCAAAAGCGTTTAAGTAGAATAATAGTTTGTAAGAGGGTGAAAAATCGTTTTTTGAGGTTTTTAGAATGGGGGCTCAGGGTCCCAAAATGGAGGAATTTGGGCGTGCCCTATCCTTCTTCTTTCTAGCCTCCATCTTCTGAGTGATGTTGGCACTTTTAGATTGGTTTAGTGTAGAAGCTCGCTGTCTAACATAGGTGATAGGTATATGGAAGTTATTGTAAATAATGTACACGTAGTTTTTATTATAAAAAGATAACACTGCCCTGGTGGAGGGCAGGGTTGACAGGGGGTGACAGGGGTTCAGAGAGGGAATACCATGAAGGGTCCCAGCCCACCTGCATTCAGCAACAGGGCCCGTCCCAACAGCACTGCCTTTGGTGTGGAGGGACAGGATCAGCACAAGGGGTTTGCTGTCTCTGTCCCTGTCCCTGTCCGCCCTTGGCAGTGGTGTCCCTGTCCCTGTCTCCTCCCAAATTTGGGGGTTTCCATTCCTGTGCCCTGTCATGGGCCTTCCTATCCACATGCCCACAATCAGTGTCGCCAGATTTGGTGTCCCCAGCGTGGGGTGTTCCTGTCCCCAGACTCTCAGTGAGTGTCCCCACTCCCTGTGCCCAGTCATGGGTGTCCCCTGTCCACAGGTGGCGTTCCCAGCACTGGGTGTTGCTGTCATCCCAACTATAGTGAGTGTTCCCAGCAATGGATATCCTTGTCCTTGTCCCAGCCATGGGCGTCCTTGTGCTCCCACCCACAGTGAATGCCCATGTCCCCCATCCCCAGTGAATGTCATTGTCCCCTGTGCCTTATTATGGGTGTCCCCACCACCCCAAGCTGTCCCCTCCCCACAGCCATGTGCAGCTGTGTTTGCTGAAGGTCCCAGTGGAGCGGAGGCTGATCCACATCCCCTTCCTGTTCTGAATGACTTTGGTGACCCTGAAGGTCTCAAAGGGAGGGATCAGCACCTCACGGTTGCCAGGATCGTAGGAAAAAGCCTGGATGTCCACACCGTGGCACGTGTAAACCTCAAACATCGTGTCTCTTCCATATTTCTGGGCAATCTCTTTGCTCAGTGATGTCGATGTGAATTGCCCAAACCGGACGCTCTGGCCACGCTGCGTCTTGAAATGAACATCACGCACACCCCGGAACACATTGTGACACTGCCCGTTCTGAGCATGCCTCAGCATCACCACTGCATCAGTCAGCAGGAAATGCAGCGTTTTGAAGTGGAAGTTGTTCTGGTATTCCTCACGGGAACGGCCAGCCACACGCACGGCCGCGTTGAACTCCTTGTACAGGTACTTCATTGTGTAGGCCATGACAGCGACGGCCTGCCATGGAGACATCAGAGGGAACACAGGAGAGCCCCGCTTGCGCCACTCAGCATCAGCGTGATACCAGCCCCAGGCAAAGTGGGGATTCGTCTGGTACTCAAAGTTGTAGAGGGCTGGCAAGGCCATAACCATGGCAGGGGCACAGCCCCGGTACTGGTCATCGAAGGAGTCCTGGGCCATGTCCAGGGGCACCACCTGGATAGCCACGGTGGCCACGGTCATTGCCAGCAGGGCCAGGGTGTGAGCCAGAAGGGTCATGGCGGCGAGGGGCCACCACGAACACTGTGGGACACTGGGGGACAAAGAGGGGCACACTAAGGGGACAATTAAGGCGCAAAGCGACACATGGAAAGGGTTCCTCTGTGAGGAGCTGAAGAGGGGAACTGGGTTCAGCCGTGAGGCGGAGGGGGATCTCCGGCTAGAAGATCCCCTGGACACATCCTAGGATGCTGATCCCAAATCCTGGGATCATTCCTGATCTACCCTCAGACCCCCAGGACAACAATTCCACTCCCATAGTCCAATATCCTCAATCCTTAGTGCCCTCCAAGAACACCAGGAGCATATTTCAAATTCTGGGGTCACTCCCTGTCCCCGCAGCAGCGCCCCTCAGAACCCCAATCCCATTTCAACAATGCCCCCCTGGACCCCACTTCTGTGTCCCCCCAATGTCATCCCCATGCCAAGCAGCCCCACAACCCTACTCCCAGTCCCATATCAGTTCCCCCTCTAGTGTCACCCAGCCTGAACCCTGGGAACAATCCCTGACATCCCCAGTGTCCCCTCAGTGCTCCACCAGCCCCCCATCCCAAACCCAGTCTTCGGTTTACCCTTCCATTGTCTCCCCCAGTACTCCCCTGGACCTCAGTCCTGTTCCCATATCTCTTTAGACCTCTTATGAACCAGGGCCCTACTGGGAGTTTGCCCAAATTCCTAAAGCCACTCACTCACACTCCACCCGACCCCCGCCCCCCCCCCGCCCCAGTGTCCCCTAGGTTCCTCTCCCAGACCCAAGTCCCACTCCAAGTCCTGTTACCCATTTCATGTCACCACAGTCATTTCTGGACTCCCCTTAGACCGCCAGGACAACAATCCCACTCCCATAGCGCAATGTCCTCAACCCTTAGTGTCCTCCTAAAACCCCAGGAAATCATATCAAATTCTGGGGTAACTACCTGTCCCCCCAGCAGTTTGACACAGAACCCCAATCCCACTCCAACAATAGCCCCCCAGGACCCCTCTGCTGTGTCCCCCTGCAGTGTTGTCCCTGTGCCCACCAGCCCCACAACCTTACTCGTCCTGTCTTTACTCTTCCATTGCCCCCCCAGTGCTCCACAGGAACTCAAGCCTGCTCTCCATCCTCTGCTACCTTTTTATCACCCCAGGCCCCTCTGGGAATTCATCCAGATTCTTAAAGCCACTCCCTCACCAGCGCCAATGACCCCCAAGTCCCTATCCCAGACCCAAAACCTGCTCCCAGTCCCATTACCCATTTCATGTCACTCCAGGATTCCAACCCAAATCCAGAGGTCACTACCTGCCCCCACAGCATCCCCCTGGAGTCCCCCATGGCCCCACCCCCCATCCCAATCCCAGGTCCCCCCCTCAAATGACCCCAGTGTCCCCCCAGCCCCTGATACCGAAATTGGCGGGAGTGAACTCCCTGATGGAACTGGAGCTATCAGAAAACCGGAATTCCTTATCAGCTTGGACCCACAGCAGATCTCTACTGGTCCTGCAGCTCAGGGGACACTCTGCCATGGGGTATTTATTGACCACATTTATAAATATTCATTAGAAGGGGTTTCTTAACTAATGCAGATACATCACTTTCTCTGGAAATCATTTGCATGATTCTGCCTCTTTCTGGAAGTCCTTTTTTGGTAATGGAGGGTCACCCAAAGGGGTTTCTGGGTGTGGTTTTCACTGATTGCCCCAATATGCCAGATGACCTTTCCTGCAACTTCTGCTTTTTGCAGGCGCTGCTCCTTCTGTGCTCCAGAATTTGCAAAAGATCTTCACTGGAGTTTCTTTATCTGTTTCTCCATGGATTCCATCTATGTTTGTCCTGGGTATCCATGCTTCTGCCTCCTTTCCTTGCTTTTGCCTGTACATCTTTAAGCTCTATCCAGCACCATTAAGGGATCTGAAACTTTCTATACTCTCTCTTATTGCTCACCCCCCACAACCCCAATCCCATGGTCCCATGTCCCCCCAGTTTCCCCCAGTCCCATTCCCCACTTCTCACTGAGTTGCTGCCACACCTCAGATACCAGTTGGGGTCCCCTATCAGATGACATCCCTGTAGGCACCTTTAGCCTGGGGATGATCTTGTTGGTGTGGCAGGAGAAGTTCTGGACCCTAAAAAAAGGGATCCACCAACACCAGGAGATACCTGAGCCCATGTTGGCATAATAGCTCAGAAAAGCCACAGCCAGTAATCCCTGGGAGTGTTTCCTCTTTCAGAGAAGGCGGAGGTGATGGTTTTGAATTCAAAGGGTTCTTTTGAAAACAGGCATTGCTCTGTAACAGACCTGACAATTTTGTCCTACAGACACTGAGGAACTGAGGCCACAGACAAGTCTGTCCCCATCTCATGAATTCCCCAGAACTTTGCTGGTGCTTTTCTCCTTTCCAAACTGCAGCACCAGTTGGGAAGGGCCTGACCTGGTTATTGCGAGTTACCTCTCACCCACCCGCCCACCCTCCTTGTTTATTGAGGACTTTTAGATAAGCAGCCAATTTTCAATCTGCCCAACTCTATCCAGGCCTCACCTCTGGCGGTGAAATTCCTGTCTCAGGAATTAGCACCAGGATGCTTTGTTGCGGAACCTCATGTGCAGCTTTATTGCGAATATATTTCCCACATGGATTTGTCAATCCCCAAGCTGGTGTGCCCTGCACTGTAGTACAGCCACTTCATTGGGCAGCTGGGTGGTATCAAGGAGGGACAATATTTGTTGTTTATATTTAATTAGAGATCCCTTTGCTGTTAATTGAATTCTACGTCTCCATAGGGCTCCATGGACATGATCAAAGCTCAAAGTAGATGGTAAGTGAGTTTCTACGTTTGCATGGGACTGTGGGATTGGGGATTGGGGATGTGGGCTGTGAGCAATTAGAGAGAGAACTAAAACTTAAATCCCTTAGTATTTCTGGATAGAGCTTAAAGATGAATGGGCAAAAGCAAGAAAAGGAGGTAGATGCCCAGGATGAACATGGATGGAATCCATGGGGGAACAGATAAACGGGATTCCAGTGAAGGTCTCTTTTGCAAATTCTGGAGCACAGAAGGAGCAGCGTCTGCAAAAAGCAGAAGTTGCAGGAAAGGTCATCTGGCATATTGGGGCAATCAGTGAAAACCACACCCAGAAACCCCTTTGGATGACCCTCCAGTACCATAAAAGGACTTCAAGAAAGAGGCAGGAGCATGCAAATGATTTCCAGAGAAAGTGATGTATCTGTACTAGCTAAGAAGCCTCTTCTAATAATTTTTTTTATTTTTTATGGTGGATAAATACCCTGTGGCAAATTCCCCACCTGAGCTGCAGGACCAGTAGAGATCTGCTGTGAGTCTGAGCTGATAAAGAATTCCTGGAGGCTTTCTGATACCTGCAGTTCCATCAGGAACTTCACTCTGGCTGATTTCGATATCAGGGGCTGGTGGACACCGGGGACACCATTGGGACAGACATGGGACTGGGACTGTGGGCTGGGGCCATGGGGGACCCCAGGGGGACATTGTGGGACCAGGGAGTGACCTCTGGATTGGGGTTCGAATCCTGGAGTGACCTGAAATGGGTAATGGGACTGGGGCAGGGCTTGGGTCAGGGAGGGGGACTTGGGAGGCACTGGAGCCAGTGAGGGAGTGACTTTAGGAATTTGGGTGAATTCCCAGCGAGGCCTAGGGTCATAAAAAGGTAGCAGAGGATGGAGAGCCGGCTTGAGTTTCTGTGGAGTCCTAGGGGGACAATGGAAGAGTAAATACAGGACAGGGCGGCTGGTGGGGCACTGAGGGGACAATGGGAAGATCAGGGATTGTTCCCAGGGTTTGGGCTCGAGCTGAAACTACTGGGGGAAGGGACAAGGGACTGGGAGTAGGGTTGTGGGGCTGGTGGGCACTGGGATGACACTGGGAGAGTAAAGCAGTTGGCTCCCAGGAGGGCATTTTTGGAGTGGGATTGGGGTCCTGGGGGGCACTGCTGGGAGGACAGGGTGTGACATCAGAATTTGAAATAAGTTCCTGGGGTTCTAGGGGGACACTAAGGGTTAAGGAAGGGGGTGCCCCTGGACATGGCCTGGGACACCTTCGATGACCAGTACAAGGGCTGTGGCCATGCCATGAATGCAATGTTGCCGGACTTCTACAGCATTGAGCACCAGAGGAATTATCTCTTTGCCTGGGGCTGGTATTATGCTGATGCTGAGTGGTGCAAGGGGCTCTCATGTGTCCCCTCTGGCATCCCATTGGCAGGCTGTGGCTCTCATGACCTACACATCGCAGCATGTGTACAAGGAGTTCAACGCAGCTCTGCACATGGCTGGGCGCTCCCACCAGGAATACCGGAACAACTTCCACTTCAAAACGCTGCATTTCCTGCTGACCCAGGCCCTGGTGACACTGAGGCAGGCTCAGTATGGGCAGTGTCACCGCTTGTTCTGGGGCGTGCATGATGTTCATTTCCAGGCATGGCAAGGCCAGAGGGTCAGATTTGGTCAATTCATATTGACATCGCTGCATAAAGAGATTGCTCTGGAATTTGGGGCAGACACAATTTTTGAGGTGCACACATGCCATGGCGTGGACATCTGTCAGTTCTCCATGTTTCCAAGGGAGGAGGAGGTGCTGATTCCACCCTTTGAGACTTTCATGGTCACCAAAGTCACCCGGAATGGGCAGAAGGCATGGATTAGTCTTCGCTCTGCCGGGACCTTCAGCAAATACGACTGTGCATGGCTGTGAGGTGACAGCACAGGGGACAGCCTGGGTTAATGGGGACACACACTGTGGCCATGGGGGACACCATGATAAGGCACAGGGAACAATGACACTCACTGGGCAGGGGGGACAGGGACACATATTGGGTTTATGGGGAGAAGGACACCCAGGGCTGGTGACATCGAATATGGGGGCACCCATTGTGGGCATGAGGGCAAGAACATCCATGAAAGGGTGCAGGGATGGGGATTCCCACTTCTGGGATGGGACAGGGACAGGAACACCCTGGCCAGGGGAGGGCAGAGTTTGGGCCCCCCTGTACTGGACCTGTTCTGCCCCTCCAAAACAGTGCAGTTTGGATGGCCCCGTGCGCGGGACAATGGGTGGATCATGACCCCCCATGGCACTCCTTGAACCCCTGCAACCTCCTGTCACCTCCCATGGCACTCCCTGACTTCCTGACCCTTGTCATCCATAAGCCCACGATGACCCTGTTGACCTAACTAGCCCCTCTACCCCCCATACCCCCCACCCACAACATCCTGTCACCGGTCACCTCATGGCCCCCATCTCTCCTGTAATGCCTAACCCCCCCATTATGGCCATTCCCGACCCCTTCACTCCCCACATGGTTTCCCATTATACCACTCTTTGTCCCCCAGGTGGAAGCATCCCCAGGGCACCTTGTCACCTCCGAGGATTCCTCCTGGCCATCAGACAACTGGCTTGGGCCACCAGGGTCCTGTGAGCTCTAGGCCATCAAGGTTACTGTAGTCACTGTGGTCTATGTTGCAACCAGGGCAGCTACGATCACCGCTACACAAGCCACAAGGCTACCACAGCCACTGTGACCGCTGTGCACACCAAGGCCATTGTGAAAAGCAATTCTATTAAATGATTCTATCATAACAATTCCAATAAATAATTCTGACAAAGCCAGCAAAAAGTGACAATTCCTAAGCAGGGCTCGATGTCACTCCCCACTCCAACACTTATGGGTACATCTCTTTCTCTTAACGTCGAGGAGGATCCTTGGAGAGAATCCCTTCCCAAGGGAGGAACCAGATGCTCATTTTGTTTCCAGCAGGAAGAGGGGAGAGGAATCTCTGTCTGAGAGGGGACTGGACATTTCCAGGGTCAGTTGAGGGATGGCCAGGCACAGCTCTGGTGGTTTACCCTCAGTTGTCAATTTGAGGTTGGTGTTTTGAGCTGGTTTTAGCCCAATTCAGCACGAAAATGAGCACAAGGGCCCTCTCAGTGCAGCCCTGATGGCCACAAATGCGGCATTGTCTCTTGAGTACATTCCAGAAAAAGCATGCTACCACATCCTGCACTTCAGGGGGACCTTAAAGGCTGGAAATTGGGAGGTTCAAGAGGTCAAGGGCAGGTCCTGCCCCTGGGGAGGCACAGTCCCCAGTGTCATTCCTGACTGGCGGGGACCTGCTGGGGCATCTCTGGAGAAGGACCTTGATGTGCAGGTGACCAGTAGAAGTGTCTGAGTGTGCTGGGGCCAGGAGAGATCCAGGGGGTGTTGGAAAGAGTGGGGCTCTTCCCAGCCCAGGGATGCACATCAGGACTGCCCTGTCCACCACTGCCCAGTGCTGTGTCCAGCTCTGCCCAGTGCTGTTTCCTCTTCTGGGCTGCTCTGGACACGATCCTGGTCTCAGGGATGACACTGCCTGAGCTGGGAGGTTGGGCAAGGTGCCCACTCTGGGTCCTTCCAGCCTGACCCATTCTGGGATTTGGGCATTCTGGCAGTTGTGGTTCAGGAATTTTCCACCAGAGGGCAGCAGCGAGTGCGGGGGGAAATCAGTGGCACTACACATGCTCTGCCCCCAGCTGCAGTTCTGGGTGTCAACAGCAGGTGGCAGCACGAGCTGCTGGTGCTGCTGAGTGCCTGCCCAGCCCCATCCTGGTCCCGGAAGCTCTGCAATGGTTTGGGATGGAGCTACCTTAAAGCCCGTCCGGTGCCAGCCCTGCCATGGGCAGGGACATCTTCCCCTGGGCCAGGCTGCTCCAGGGCCCACCCAACCTGGCCTTGAACCCTTCCAGGAGTGGGGCAGCCACAACTTTGTTGTAGATGGGTAACATGAAGATTGGCTCTCACAATTAAGGGATTAATATATTTTGCATAAAAAGAGAAGTTTTGTTGGAGTATGATTATTTTGTGGTTTCGTTTTCGGACACTGTTTTCCCATTGTCCTAGGGTGATATTATGATGCTTGTATCCCCAATCATGTGTTTTGTTTATGCTTGATATTATATTCCGTGCACTCAACACTGGCTGGGAGTGAAGGTATGGAGAGGAAGAAGCACAGAGTTTTGTTATCAGGGACTGGACTCCGCCTCCACAGTCTGCTGGCACACTGTTGATGTGTGGGCATGGATGGGGCAGAACACTATGCTCCTTTTGCTGTTTTGGTTGGTTAGTTAGTTTAGCTAGCTGAGGCAGTCCGTGTTTTCTCTGGACTGTTTTTCTTTCCGTTTTCTTGGAACCTGCTTGAAGCCTGCTCCAGACTGGGACCTGGGGAAACATTGAGAGCTCACACTCTGTAGCCTGCGGGGGCCTATTCTGGGCAGCAAGCTTTCCCAGCACGGGAGGGACTGGTAAAAGAGTGACCACCCCCCGGAGAGACTTTCCGGATTTATCGTCTCTTCAGAGCAGCGAATGAATTTTGTCATCTGGTGTTGTTAATTTTGTGTGCTGGGGAGTGCTTGGCCTCTTAAATAAACAGTTTCTTTCCACTTCTCTACAAGGAAATTCCTTCCCAAACTGTCTTTTGGGTTGGGGGGGGTGGGGGGAAGGCATGAATGTTTGATTTCTGGAGGAGCCTCTTTTTGAGGTTTTCTCCCAAATGTTCCTGAAACTAGGACACTCATAATCTCCTTTTCCCCCTCTCTGTATTGTTGCCACCAGAAGGCCCTGGTTGTCAGGGCTGTCAGGGTCATCTGGAGGGAGGGCTGTGTACCTGTGCCCCTTGCTTGGGGCAGTTGGGAAAGGGCCCAGTCTGTTGCTGGGGAGCTGTGGTGTGACAACACCTCACCTGCAATCAGACTGCAAGAAGGTCTCCACCAATGGACAGCAAGGAAGAGTCAGCTGGAAGACTTTGGGAGGGGCCAGGGATATAGAAGGAAAATTTTTGTGTGTGTATGACTATTTATGGATATGTATTTGGCTGATGCAATTCCAGGGTTATAAAAGGCAGAGCCGCCATTTTGTGGATGAGACTCTGGCTGCAGCTAAGCACACCATTTAGGATTCAGGTGGAAGATTTTTGCAATTTACCCTTTGAGCAGAAAAATTCACCTTGCCAGAGGTTTCCTTGCACAAAGGAGACAGAAGAGCCCTGTAATTTAATTCATGAACAAAGGAAGACGCCATTTCCCTATGGGGTATCTCAACTCGCTGGATGACACAGCCTCTTTTTTTATCCCAATTTCCCAGCCATATCTTCCTCTCCCTTTCCCCATTGGCTGAGGTCCTTGGAAGGTGCAGACTTCCTAATCCAGCCACTGCATGACCCCCTTGCTATGCACCCCACAGTTGTCTAACACAGACACATGACCATTAAAATGAGCTTTAATCCCACCCTCTGTGGGGAAATTAATATTCATAAGCCTGTTAAGTCTTCTTCTTCTCATAGTTCAGGAATTTTGCAGGATCTTGGCTGAGCAGCAGTCTGTGTCAATGAGGAACATTATCTGAAACTGATCGTTTATCTGGTAACTTCCTTATCTACAAGTCCCTGGTCCTATCTACCACCAGATTTGCACAATCTGTTTTTGAAGAAACATTAGTCTTATTCCTTTCAGGATTGGATTTATTTGGGAGCGGAAATAGAATTTGTTTGTGTTTAAACCCTGAATATGTGGGAAAGCCCAGAATTTGGGCAAGAATGCAAATGAATGAATTTCTCATGAAGTAAAGGGCAGTCAGGGAGATGTTGGGGGAGAGAGGGGGTGGGGAAGAGTTTTGGTTTTCCTCTTCTCTTCCTCTACTCTTCCTTCGTTCTTCCCTTTTCCTCCAGGGAAAATGGCAGTGGTAGCCTTGGTGACCAAATTTTTCAGGGGGTCATGGCGGCCATGGTGATCATGGAGACCATGGTGACTGTGAGAAACAACTGCTCACTTTAAAATTTTTAAACGTTTATTAGACCTCAACAAACACAACAAAAGGGCCGAATAAGGAAAATAGGCAGCACTGGCTGACTTCCAGAGGCTCATCCACAAAAAGCGGCTTTGCCTTTTATGCCCCCAGAGTGGCATCAGGCAACCCTGGCTCTCCCAAAATCTGCCATTGAACCCTTCGTCACCGTCCATGGGTGAAGACCTTCTTGCAACTCGACTGGAGGTGAGGCAAGGCATGTCACGCCTCCCCAGCAACAGGCTTTCCCTATTCCAAACTGCCCAATGCAAGGGGCAGAGGTACATACCCAACCTCCACATGTCCCTGGCAACCTTGAAACCAGGACCACTTGGTGCCAACAATAGAGAGGGGGGAAAGGGAGGCTATGGAGAGAACAGAGGGTGTCCAAAATGGAAACCACAATAACATAATCATACATCAACAAAACTTCTTTTAACATGTAAATGCAATATTCGTCCCTTAATTGTGACATCCAATCATCACATTACCCATCTATAGCAAAGATGTGCCTGCCCCAGTCCTGGAAGGGCTCAAGCTGCTCCACCTGGGCCAGCTGCTTTCCCTGGGCCAGGCTGCTCCACAACCTGCCAGGCTGGGCAGGTCCTTGAGCAGCCTGGCTCAGGGGAAGATGTTCCTGCCCATGGCAGGGCTGGCGCCAGAAAGGCTTTAAGGTAGCTCCATTCCAAACCATTGCAGAGCTCCTGGAGCTGGGATGGGGCTTGGTGGGCACTCAGTAGTGCCAGCAGGTGGTGCTGTAGTCTGCTATTGGCACCCGGAACTGCAGCTGGGAGCGGTGCATGTGCAGTGCCACTGCTTTCCCACACTCACTGCTTCCTTCCTGTGGACAATTCCCGAACTGCAAATCCCAGAATAGGTCAGGCTGGAAGGATCCAGAGTGGGCACCTGGCCCAACCTCCCTGCTCAAGCAGTGTCATCCCTGAGACCAGGATTGGGTCCAGAGCAGCCCTTCAATGGTTGTGGCACTGGCCAGAGCTGGATTCAGCACTGGACAGAGTTGGACAGGGCAGTCCTGATGTACCTCCCTGGGATGGGCAGAGGGGCACAAGCACTCACTGACCACCTGGTACCACCCCTCCTGATACCCCCTGATCCCTCCTGGTCCCAGGAAACTCAGCCAGTTCCACTGGTCACCACCTGTTGCAGTGTGTTGCAATTTCCTGTTTTAGACTTCCCAGTCCTTTCCCAGGTAACAATACCTTCTCCTTTCCCCACCCCTTGCCTCTTCCTAAGTGATGTCCATATAGTTTAACATTCCAGCAAGGGCGTCGTGTGATTGGCAGAAGTTCAAAAGATGCTTCTCAGCCCTGGGGTCATTGGCCTGTCTAAGTGTGATTGTCCCCTGAGACACACCCTCTCCTACCTGGTTGGTGGCCTACATATCCTCTCCCTTCCCCCTCCCCCTGGGCTTAAAAGGACCTGGAGACCATGTGGCAGAGATTCTCCTGTAGCTGTACCAAGATTCAGAGATCTGTGACCCTGGAATAAAGCTCTGGATTAAAACTCTACGGTAGAATCCATCTCCTTTTCTCTTCACCTAGCCTAAGGATTTTCACCAGAGGTAAACCTGAGTTCCCACTAGCCTGGACTTGTTCCCAGTGCCTAGCTGCAACATCCAGCCAGCCGGAGGTATCTCTGTGGTGAAATACCAGAGCTGTTGCCGCTGGTCAAGCAGCAAGGGCCAGATGTGCTCAGGCACGTTCCATCCAGTAATATTGGGATATTATTCCAATAAACACCAGCACCCCCAAGTCTTTCTCCAGAGCTGCTTCAGCTGCTCCACCCCAGCTGGGACTGGCACTGGGGACTGTCCCTCCCAGGGACAAGACCTGCCCTTGCACTCTTGATCATCCCAATTTCCAGCCTTTAAGGTCCCCCTCAACTGAAGGATGTGGTAGGATGCTCTTCCTGGAATGTGGCCAAGAGACAATGCCCCATTTGTGGCCATCAGGGCTGAACTGAGATCGGCCTTGTGGTGATATTGATGCTGAATTGGGCAAAAATCAACCCCAATACCCAACCCTGAACTGACAGCTGAGGCTGAAGCACCAGAGCTGTGCCTGGCCATCCATCAACTGACCCTGAGCATGTCCATTCTCCTCTCAGACAGAGATACCTTTCCCATATTCCTGCATGGAATGGAATGTGTGTGAGGTTCCTGTCTCGGGAAGGGATTCTCCCCAAGGATCCTCCTCGACATTAAAAGAAAGAGATGTGCCCATAATTGTTGGTGTGGGGAGTGACATTGAGCCCTGCTTAAGAATTGTCACTTTTGGCAGGCTTTGTCTGATTTATTTAATGGAATTGTTATGATAGAATCATTTAATAGAATTGCTTTGCACAATGGCCTTGGTGGCCACAGTGGACACAGGGGCTGCGGTATCCTGGTGACTCAGGGAGTCTTGGTGATCAAGGTGGTCACAGTGGCCTTGGTGGTTACAGGGACCATGGTGGCCAGAGTGGCTGTGGTGGCTCTGGGAGCTTTGGAGGTCTTATTTCCATGGGGGTCTTGGTGATCTTGCTGATTGTGGAGGCCGCAGTGATGACAGGTACCTTGGCATCCATGATGGCCATGGTTGTCACAGTCACCACAGTGACCACAGTGACCTCGGTGGCCTTGGCGGCCTTGTGGATCAGAGGATCCTCGTGGCCACTTGCAGGGATGTGGGACAAGGAGGAGTTCTCTGAGGTGGAAGGGGGCCCTAGGGATGCTCCTACCTGGGAAAGAAAGAGGGGCATCAGGGGGACCATGGAAGGAGTAAAGAGGTGAGGGACAGCCCTAATTATGGTTCAGGGGTTACAAGATAGATGGGGCCATGAGGTGACAGGTGACAAGGTGTCACCTTGTCACCTCATGCGTGTGGTGGGATATGGGGCCTGGGGTATAAGAGGTGTCACAGTGGGTTTAGTGGTTACAGGGGTTAGGAGGAGTCAGGGAGTGCCATGGGGATGGCAGGGGGTGGCAGGGGGTGACAGGCATTCAGGGATTGCTCTGGGGGTCCCAGCCCATCCACGTCCAGCACAGAGGGCCTGTCCCCAAAGCACTGGTGAGGAGAGACAGGGTCAGTACGGGGACGTCCCAGTCCCAGTCCCTGTCCCAGTCCCTGTCCCTGTCCCTGGCCATTCCTGTCAGGGTGTCCCTGTCCCTTGCCTGCCAAGCAGCTCCCCATCCCCGTGCCCTGTCATGCATGTTCCTGTCCCTATGGCCACAATGGGTCTCTCCAGACTTGGTGTCCCCAGCACAGCATGTCCTTGGCCCCAAACCCTCAGTGAGTGTCCCCACAGGTGGCAGGGAGTGTCCCCAAACTCCCTGTGTCCTGTCATGTGTGTCCTCAGCCAACAGTGGCCGTCGCCAGTTCTGGGTGTCCCTGGGTGTCCCCAGATCTGGGTATCCCTGTCTTTGTCTACAGCTGTGGGTGTCCTTGTCCACGCACGCAATGTGGGTGCCCCTGTCACTGTCCCCCATCCCCCATCCCCAGTGAGTATCATTTTCCTCTGACCCTTATCATGGCTGTCCCCATGCCCACAGTGAGTTTCTGCATCCTCCCAGGCTGTCCCCTGCAGTCACCTCAATGCCACTCGCAGTTGTATTTGCTGAAGGTCCCAGCGGAGCGGAGCCAGATCCATGCCCTCTTCCCATCCCAGATGACTTTGGTGACTTCAAAGGTTTCATATGGTGGGATCAGCACCTCTCGGTTGTTAGGATCATAGGAAAAAGCCTGGATTTCCACACCATGGCATGTGTGAAGCTGGAGAATTGTGTCTGTCCCGTAATGCTGGGCAACTTCTTTGCTCAGTGACGTCGATGTGAATTGACCAAACCGGATCCTCTGGCCTTGTCGTGCCTGGAAACGAATGTCACGCACGCCCCGGAACACATGGTGACACTGCCCATTCTGAGCCTGCCTCAGTGTCACCAGGGCCTGGGTCAGCAGGAAATGCAGCATTTTGAAGTGGAAGTTGTTCCGGTATTCCTGGGGAGAGCGCCCGGCCACGTGCACAGCTGCGTTGAATTGCTTATATAGGTACTTCATTGTGTAGGCCATGACAGCGACGGCGTGGGCTGGAGATGCCAGAGGGGACACATGGGAGCCCCGCTTGCGCCACTCAGCCTCGGCCGTCGCCCAGGTCTTGGCAAAGAGAGGATTCTTCTGCAACTCAAATTTGTAAAGGGATGGCAGTGCCTTGGTCATGGCAGGGCCGCAGCCCCGGTACTGGTCATCGAAGGAGTCCTGGGCCATGTCCAGAGGCACCACCTTGACGGCTGCGGTGGCCACGGTGATTGCCAGCAGTGCCAGGGTGTGAGCCAGGAGGGCCATGGTAGTGAATAGCCACCGAGAGCAGTGTGGGACACTGGGGGACAAAGAGGGACACACTGAGGGAAACCTGAGGTGGCACTGGGATGCATGGCAAGAGTTCCTCTATGAGGGACTGTGGAGGGGAACTGAGGTGAGCCTGGAGCAGGGCTGAGGGGCAGCTTGGGCCAGAAGACCTGTGGACACATCCTGGGATACTGATCCCAAATCCTGAGTTTATTCCTGGAATCCCCAGGGTCCCTCAGAACCCCAGGGCAACAATCCCACTCCCAAGGTCCTATGTACTCTACAACTGGTATCCCCCTAGTGACCCGCCAGAAACTTGATCCAAAATCTGGGGTAACTCCCTGTACCCCAAGCAGTGTCCTCCATGACCCCAATCCCACTCCAACAATGCCCACCCTGCACCCCACTGCTGTGTGCACCCCAGTGTTGTCCCTGTGCCCACAAGCCCCAAAACCCCACTTCCAGCCCTATGTCCCTTCCCCCCTTTTGTCACCCCAGACCCTCTGCAGTTCCCCAGCCCAAACCCTGGGAACAATCCCTGACTCCTCACTTTCCCCTCAGTGCCCCATCAGCCCCCAGTCCCAACCCCAATCCAGTGTTTACCCTTCAGATGTCCCCACAGTGCTCCCCAGGAACTCATTCCTGTTCCCACACCTCTTCAGACCCCTTATGACCCCAGGCTCATCAGGAATATCACCCAAATTCCTAAAGCCACTCCCCCCCACCCCACTGTGTCCTTCAGCCCTCTCCCACACGCCAGTCAAATTCCCAGTCCCATGAGCCTTTTGGGGTCACCCTGGGACCACAACCCAAATCTGGGTATCACCCCTCTTTCCAAAGCATCCCGCTGGAGCCCCCCATTGTTTTGCTCTGCAACCCCAGTACCATGTCCCTCCCTCAAGTTTCCCAGTGTCCCCCAGCCCCTGATACCGAAATCAGCCGGAGTGAACTCCTTGATGGAACTGGAGGTATCAGAAAGCCGGAATTCTTTATCAGCTCGGAGTCACAGCAGGTCTCTCCTGGTCCTGCAGCTCATGGGGGACTTTGCCATGGGGTATTTATCCACCACAATTATAAATATTCATTACCATGAGCTTCTTATCTCATACAGAAACAGCACTTTCTCAAGAAATAATTTGCATAGCTCCACCTTTCTCTGGAACTTCTTTCATGGTCCTGGACAGTCATAAAAATGGGGTCTCTGGAGGCCCTTTTCACTGAGTGTCCCAATATCCCAGATGACCTCACCTGGAACGTTTGCTTTGGGCAGGCACTGCTCCTCTTCTTTTACAAAAAACCCTCACTGGAGTTCCCTTTACCTCTTTCTCCACAGGCTTCAGCCATGTTCAACCTGAATATCCACACTTTTACATCCTTTTCATGCTTTTGCTAGTCAGTCTTTAAGATCTATCAAACGCCGTCAGGGAAAATGAATCTTTCTAATTTTTTTTCTCAATTGACATATCAGAGGACATGTGGCATTCTTTTCAAAACAACTCAATCAGCCAGCATTGGACCAGATGAATGAGGGCTGTAGCAGCAACTGTTCTCGTAATCCAAGTGGCCAGGAAATCCAATTTGGGACAAAAGTTTATGGCATATACTCTGCTCACTGTAACTATAAGAAGATGTGGAACCAAGGGCAGAGCTCGCAGTGTAACAAAGAGATCTGGAATTGGCAGTGAGAAAGAGAGCAAACATAGGAACTCACTTGCCATCTGCTTTGAGCACTGCTCAAGCCCATGGAGCCATATGGAAACAAAGAAGTCAATTAACAGCACAGGGATCGTAAATTAAATCAAAAGAACAAATATTGTTCCTTCTTGGTTCCACCCACCTGCCCAAAGAAGTGGCCGTGCTACAATCCAGGGCACACCAGCTTGGGGACTGCCAAATCCGTGTGGGAAATTGATTTGCAGTAAAGCTGCATGAGAGGTTCCGCAACAAAGCATCCTGGTGTTAATTCCTGAGAAAGGAAGTTCACCGCCAGAGGTAAGGCCTGGATAGAGTTGGGCAGATTGAAAATTGGCTGCTTATCTAAAAGTCCAAAATAAACAGGGACGGTGGGCGGGTGGGTGAGAGGTAACTCGCAAGAACCAGGTCAGGCCCTCCCCAACTGATGCTGCAATTTGGAAAGAAGAAAAGCACCAGCAAAGCTCTGGGGAATTGATGAGATGGGGAACAGGTCTGTGGCCTTGGATCCTCCATGTCCATAGAACAAAATTGTCAGGTCTGTTACAGAGCAATGCCTGATGTGTTTTCAGAAGAATCCTTTGAATTCAAAACCATCACCTCCAGGCATCACTGGAAGAGGAAACTCTCCCAAGGTTTACTGGCTGTGGCAAATGGAAAGACAGAAACTTCCACACATTCAGGAGGGTTTGATCTGCAGCCTTGAAAGGAGCTTGAATTGATGTAAGAATAAAGTACACAGACATTAGGTAGAAAAATCCTAAACTTATGTTTCTCAAGTTGTGAGTAAGAGCATGCCTTAAGTAAGTAAGAAAGTTTATTGGGTAAGATGGTGAAGGGTCTATAGCTCAGTAATGTGATTACATAGAATAAGTGAAGAGTTTAAGGGTTATGATAGAAGTAAAGGTGTGCATGAGAGTTAGAGGCACATTGGGTAAAAACCTCTGCAGTGCCATAGAAGTGAGTAAAGGTGATAGGTTAGAAAAGCAAAATAGCAGTCCATTGGATTAGAATGTTATATAGTGTCTTGCAACCAAGAACTTGGGACTACTTTGTGCTCTGGCTGACTGCCTGCTCCTTTAAAATCTCATGACCTCTGAGACTGATGTTTATCTGAGCAATAAATCCTTCTTAGTCCAACAGTAGACCCATCTCTTCATTAAAAGCAGCGACAATGATAAATGTCAAATGGATTTTCTGAGTTACCACGCAAACATGGGCTCAGGTATCTCCGGGTGTTGGTGGACACTGTCTTACGGGGTCCAGAACTTCTCCCATCACACCAGCAAGGCCGGGGAAGATGCTGAGATGACTTCCCGCCCACTCATCCAAGAGATCACCTCCAGGCTCTAGGTGCCTACATGGATATCATCTGATAGGGAACCCCAACTGGTATCTGAGGTGGGACAGCAACGCAGTGAGGAGCTAGGAGAGGGACAGGGGGTAACTTGGGGCATGTGGGACAATGGGAACAGGATTGGGGTGTTGAGGGGGTGCGAAAAAGGAGAAAGAAAAGAAAATTTCAGTTCTCTTAAGGGGCTGGCGAGAGTTTAAAGACTGACTGACAAAAGCAAGAAAAGGATGTAAAAGTGTGGATATGCAGGATGAACGTGGAGGAGACTGGGTGCAACCAGCCTCTTTATTGTAGGCATTTAGATAAGCAGACAATTTTCAATCTGCCCAACTCTGTCCAGGCCTTACCTCTGGTGGTGAACTTCCTTTCTCAGGAATTAACACCAGGATGATTTGTTGCGGAACCTCTCATGCAGCTTTATTGCGAATCAATTTCCCACACAGATTTTTCAGTCCCCAAGCTGGTGTGCCCTGGATTGTAGCATGGCCACTTCTTTGCGCAGCTGGGTGGAATCAAGGAGGGACAATGTTTGTTCTTTTGATTTAATCAGAGATGCCTGTGCTGTTATTTGACTTCTTTCTTCCCATATGACTCCATGGGCATGAGCAATGCTCAAAGCAGATGGCAAGTGAGTTCCTATGTTTGCTCTCTTTCTCACTGCCAATTCCAGAGCTCTTTGTAACACATCAAGCTCCTCCCCTTATTCCACATCTTGTTGGAGTTACGGCGTGCAGAGTATATACCATAAACTATTGTCCCAAATTTTATTTCCTGGCCTCTTGGATGAGGTGAACAGTCTCTGCTACAGCTCACATTCATCTCGATCAATCCGGGCTGGCTGAGTTGTTTGGAAAAGCACCTTACAGGTCCTCTGAAGTGTCAGTTGATAGAAATAAATGAGAAAGTTTCATTTCCCCTGAAGGCGCTTGATAGATCTTAAAGACTGACTAGCAAAAGCATGAAAAGGATGTAAAAGTGTGGATATGCAGGTTGAATATGGCTGGAGCCCATGGAGAAACAGATAAAGGAACTCCAGGGAGGTTTTTATTGGCAAATTCTGAAACACAAAATGAGCAGCACCTGCCCAGAGCAAAAATTCCAGGTGAAGTCATCTGGCATATTGGGGCACTCAGTGAAAATGGCCCCCAGAGACCCCATTGTTGTGGCCCTCCAGGACCATAAAAGAACTTGCAGAGAGAGCTGCAGCCATGCAAATTATTTCTTGAAAAAGTGCTGTTTCTTCATGAGATAAGAAGCTAATTGTAATGAATATTTGTAATTGTGGTGGATAAATACCCCATGGGAAAGTCCCCCCTGAGCTGCAGGACCAGGAGAGACCTGCTGTGATTTCAAGCTGATAAAGAATTCCAGATTTCTGCTGCCTACAGTTCCATCAGGGAGTTCACTCTGGCTGAATTTGCTATCAGGGGCTGGGGGGACTCCAGCAGAACTTTGTTGGGGGACACGGTACTGGGGTTGCAGAGTGGGGCAATGGGGAGCCCCAGGGTTTTGCAGAGCCCAAACCTCTGCAATGGTTTGGGCTGGAGCGACCTTAGGGCCCATCTGGTGCCATCACTGCCATGGGCAGGAACATCTTTCCCTTGTCCAGGCTGCTCCAAAACATTCCCAGCCTGGCCTTGAACACTTCCAGGGATGGGGCAGCCACAGCTTTGTTATAGATAGGTAATGTGATGATTGGATCTCACAATTAAGGGATGAATATTGCGTTTGTATGTTAAGAGAAATTTTGTTGATGTATAATTGTGTTATTGTGGTTTCTGTTTTGGACACCCTCTGTTCTCTCCCTTTCCCTCCTCTCTATTGTTGGTGCCAAATGGCCCTAGTTGTTGGAGTTGTCAGGGACATGTGGAGGTTGGGTATGTACCTCTGCCCCTTGCATTGGGCAGTTTGGAATAGGGAAAGCCTGTTGCTGGGGAGGCGTGGCATGCCCACCTCACCTCCAGTCGAGTTGCAAGAAGGTCTTCACCCATGGATGGCAATGAAGGGTTCAATGGCAGATTTTGGGAGAGCCAGGGTTGGCTGATGCAACACTGGGGGCATAAAAGGCAAAGATGCTTTATGTGGATGAGCCTTTGGAAGTCAGCCACGCTGTCAGTGCTGCCTATTTTCCTTATTTGGCCCTTTTGTTGTGTTTGTTGAGGTCTAATAAATGTTTAAAAATTTTAAAGTGAGCAGTTGTTTCTCACAGTCACCATGGTCTCCACGATCACCATGGGCACCATGACCCCCTGAAAAATTTGGTCACCAAGTCCACCACTATCATTTTCCCTGGAGGAAAAGGGAAGAAAGGGAGAAGAGTAGAGGAAAAGAAGAAGAAAACCAAAACTCTTCCCCACCCCCTCTCTCCCCCAACATCTCCCTGACTGCCCTTTACTTCATGAGAAATTCATTCATTTGCATTCTTCCCCAAATTCTGTGCTTTCCCACATATTCAGGGTTTAAACCCAAACAAATTCTATTTCCGCTCCCAAATAAATCCAATCCTGAAAGGAATAAGACTAATGTTTCTTCAAAAACAGATTGTGGAAATCTGGTGGTAGATAGGACCAGGGACTTGTAGATAAGGAAGTTACCAGATAAACGATCAGTTTCAGATAATATTCCTCATTGACACAGACTGCTGCTCAGCCAAGATCCTGCAAAATTCCTGAACTATGAGAAGAAGAAGAAGGACTTAACAGGCTTATGAATATTGATTTTCCCACGGAGGGTGGAGTGAAAGCTCATTTTAATGGTCATGTGTCTGTGTTACACAACTGTGGGGTGCATAGCAAGGGGGTCGTGCAGTGGCTGGATTAGTAAGTTTGCACCTTCCAAGTACCTCCACCAATGGGGAAAGGGAGTGGGAGATATGGCTGGGAAATTGGGATAAAAAGGAGGCGGAATTGTCCAGCGACTTGAGACACCCCATAGGGAAATTGTCCATGGCGTCTTCCTTTGTTCATGAATTAAATTACAGGGCTCTTCTGTCTCCTTTGTGCAAGGAAACCTCTTGCACGGTGAATTTTTCTGCTCAAAAGGTAAATTGCACAAATGTTCCACCTGAATCCTAAATGGTGCACTTAGCTGCAGCCAGAGTCTCATCCACAAAATGGCGGCCCTGCCTTTTATAACCCTGGAATTGCATCAGCCAAATACATATCCATAAGTAGTCATACACATACAAAAATTTTCCTTCTATATCCCTGGCCCCTCCCAAAGCCTGCCAGCTGACTCTTCCTTGCTGTCCATTGGTGGAGACCTTCTTGCAGTCTGATTGGAGGTGAGGCATTGTCACATCACAGCTCCCCAGCAACAGGCTGGGCCCTTTCCCAACTGCCCCAAGCAAGGGGCACAGGTACACAGCCACCCTCAACATGTCCCTGACAGCCCTGACAAGCAGGGCCATCTGGTGGCAACAATACGGAGGGGGAAAAAGGAGACTCTGGGTGTCCTGGTTCAGGAAAATTTTGGAGAAAATGTCCAAAAGGGGCCCCTGCAGAAATCAAACCTTCATGGCCCCTCCCCCAGCCAGTTTGGGAAAGAATTTCCTTGCAGAAGAGTGGAAAGAACCTTTTATTTAACAGGCCAGGCACTCCCCAGCACACTAAATGAACAGTACCAGATGACAAAACTCATTCACCGCTCTGAGAAGATGACAAATCCGGAAAGTCTCTCCAGTGGGTGGTCACTCTTTTACCAGTCCTTCTGGTGCTGGGAAAGCTTGCTGCCCAGAATAGGCCCTGCAGGCTACAGAGTGTGAGCTCTCAATGTTTCCCCAGGTCCCAGTCTGGAGCAGGCTTGAATGGTTCCAAGAAAATGGAAAGAAAAACAGTCCAGGGAAAACACGGACTGCCTCAGCTAGCTAAACTAACTAATCAAGCAAAAAAGGAAAAGGAGCATAGTGTTCTGCCCCATCCATGCCCAGACATCAACAGTGTGCCAGCAGACTGTGGAGGAGTCCAGTACCTGATAACAAAACTCTGTGCTTTTTCCTCTCCCCACCCTCGCTCTCAGCCGGTCTTGAGGGCACAGAATGTAATATCCTGCATAAACAGAACATACAATTCGTGATACAAGCATCATAACATCACCCTAAGACAATAGGAAAAAAGAGTGTCAGAAAACCAAACCACAAAAACATCATCATCCTCCAAGAAAACTTCTCATTACATGCAAACAATATTCATCCCTTCATTGTGAGAGCCAATCTTCATGTTACCCATCTACAACAAAGCTGTGGCTGCCCCACTCCTCGAATGGTTCAAGGCCAGGTTGGGTGGGCCCTGGAGCAGCCTGGCCCAGGGGAAGATGTCCCTGCCCGTGGCAGGGCTGGCACCGGACGGGCTTTAAGGTCGCTCCATCCCAAACCATTGCAGAGCATCTGGGGCTGGGATGGGGTGGGGCGGGCGCTCGGCAGCACCAGCAGCTCGTGCTGCCGCCTGCTGTTGGCACCCGGAACTGCAGCTGGGGGCGGTGCATGCACAGTGCTGTGTATTTTCCGCACTCGCTGCTGCCCTCCAGTGGACAATTCCCAAACCGCAACTTCCAGAATCCCCAAATCCAGAATGGGACAGGCTGGAAGGACCCAGAGTGGGCACCTGGCCCAACATCCCAGCTCAGGCAACATCATCTCTGAGCACAGGACTGGGTCCAGAGCAGCCAAGAACTGTACATGGTACTGAACAGAGCTGGACATGGCACTGCTGGTGTTCCTCACTGGGCATGGCAGTGAGGCACAGTCACTCCCTGACTTTGTGGCCCTGCTCTTCCTGCTTCCCCCATGATCCCTCCTGATTCCCAGGCCACACAGCTGGCTTCACTGATCACCCGCCATCACCCCAAGGTCCTTCTCCAGAGATGCCCCAGCAGGTCCCCTCCAGCAGGACTGACACTGGGAAGTGTGCCTCCCTAGGGGCAGGACATGCCCTTGCCCTCTTGAACCTCCCAATTGCCAGCCTTTAAGGCCCACCTGAACTGAAGGATGTGGTAGAATGCTTTGTCTGGAATGAGGCCAAGGGACAATGCCCCATTTTTGGCCATTTGGGCTCCATTGGGAGGGGTCTGGTGCTGATTTTGGTGCTGACTTGGGCAAATATCAGCCCAAATCAACAACCTCGAATTGACAACTGAGGGTGAAGCACCAGAGCTGGGCCTGGCCACCCATCATGTGACCCTGGGAATCTCCAGTCTCCTCTCAGACAGAGATTCCTCTCCGCTGTCCCTGCTGGAAATTAAATGTGCATCTGGTTCCTCCCTCGGGAAGGGGGAAGGGGGTGCTCCCCAAATGTCCTACTTGAAGCTGAGAGAAAGGGACTTTCCTACTAGTGTTGGTGTGGTGAGTGACATCGAGCCCAACTTAAGAATTGTCAATTTTTGCTGGCTTTGTCAGAATTATTTAATGGAATTGTTATGATTGAATTATTTAATAGAATTGCTTTGCACAATGGCCTTGATGTGCACAGCAGTCACAGTGGCTGTGGTAGCCTTGTGGCTAATGGTGTGTTGGTGATCGTGGTGGCCGTGGTCAGCACAGTGACCACAGTGACCTCAGTGACCTTAGTGGCCTAGAGTTCAGAGGATCCCAGTGGCCCATGCCAGGTATGTGGTGGCCAGGAGGAATCCTCGGAGGTGGCAAGGTGCCCTGGGGACACGCCAACCTGGGGGAAAAAGAGGGGTATAATGGGAGACCATAATGGGAGTGAAGAGGTCGGGAATGGCCAAAATGGGGGGTTAGGGGTGGCAGGAGAGATAGGGGCCATGAGGTGACCGGTGACAGGATGTCATGGGTGGGGGGGGTATGGGGGGTAGAGGGGCTAGTTAGATCAGCAGGGTCATGGTGGGCTTATGGATGACAGGGGTCAGGGATAGTCAGGGGCTGCAATGGGGGCTGCCAGGGGATGCCAGGGCTTCAGGGAGTGCCTTTTGGGTTCGTGGGCCACCCACGTCCATCACACGGGGCCCATCCCTGCTGCACTGTGTTGGTGGGGTGTGACAGGTTCGACACGGGTGCGGCCCAGTCTCTGTCCTCCTCTGGCTGGTGTCTCCCTGTCCCTCTCCCCTCCCAGAAGTGGGAATCCCCATCCCTCTGCCCTGTCATGGATTTCTTACCCTTATGCCCACAATGGGTGCCCCCATATTCGACACCAGCCCTGGGTGTCCTTCTCACCATAAACACAATGTGTGTCCCTGTCCCCCATGCCCAGTGAGTGTCATTGTCCCCTGTGCCTTATCATGGGTGTCCCCATGACCACAGTGTGTGTCCCCATTAACCCAGGCTGTCCCCTCTGCTGTCACCTCACAGCCATGCACAGTTGTATTTGCTGAAGGTCCCGGCAGAGCGAAGTCTAATCCATGCCGTCTGCCCATTCTGGGTGACTTTGGTGACCTTGAAGGTCTCAAAGGGTGGAATCAGCACCTCCTCCTCCCCTGGAAACATGGAGAACTGACGGATGTCCACACCATGGCATGTGTGCACCTCGAAAATCGTGTCTGTCCCAAAGTGCATAGCAATCTCTTTACGTGGCGATGTCGATGTGAATTGACCAAATCGGACCCTCTGGCCCCGCCGTGCCTGGAAACGAACATCACGCACACCCCGGAACACGCGGTGACACCGCCTGTTCTGAGCATGCCTCAGTGTCACCAGGGCCTGGGTCAGCAGGAAATGCAGCGTTTTGAAGTGGAAGTTGTTCCGGTATTCCTGGTGGGAGCGCCCAGCCGTGCGCACGGCTGCGTTGAACTGCTTGTACACGTGCTGTGAAGTGTAGGTCATGAGAGCCACAGCCTGCCAACGGGATGCCAGAGGGGATACAGGAGAGCCCCGCTTACGCCACTCAGCATCAGCATAATACCAGCCCCAGGCAAACTGAGGATTCTTCTGGTACTCAGAGTTGTAGAGGGATTGCAGCTTTGTGTTCATGGCAGCACCACAGCCCTTGTACTGGTCATCAAAAGAGTCCCGAGCCATGCCCAGTGGCACCACCTTGAGGGCCACCGTGGCCGCAGTTATTGCCAACAGTGCCAGAGTGCGAGCCAGGAGGGCCATGGTGGGGAGGGGCCACCACAATCAGTATGGCACGCTAGGGGACAAAGAGGGGCACGCTTAGGGGACAATTCGGGCACATGGGGGTACATGGGAAGTGTTCCTCTATGAGGGGCTAAAGAGGGGTGCTGGGGGCAGTCCTGAGGCAGAGGGGCAGTTTTGGCTTGAAGCCCCCTGGACACATCCTGGCATGCTGATTCCAAATCCTGAGGTCATCCCTGGATTCCCCTCAGACCCCCCAGTTAAACAATCCCACTCCCCTGGGTCCCATGTCCTGAACCCTTAGTGTCCTCCTGGAACCCCAGGAAATTATATCAAATTCTGGGGTCACTCTCTGCACCCCCAGCAGTGCCCCACTGGACACCACTTCTGTGTGGCCCCCAGTGTCATTCTGTGCCCACCAGCCCCACAACCCTACTCCCAATCCCGTCTCAGTTTCCCCAGTATTGTGACCCCAGCCCAAACCCTGAGAACAATCCCTGACATCCCCAGTGTCCCCTCAGTGCCCCACCAGCCCCTCATCCCAAACCCAGTATTCTGTTTACCGTTCCATTTTTCCCCCAGGACTCCCCAGGACCTCAGTCCTGTTCCCACATCTCTTTAGACCTCTTGTTAACCAGGGTCCTTCTGGGACTTCACCGAAATTCTAAAACCCATGCCCTCACCCCCACCCCCCCACATAGTGTCCCCCAAGTCCCTTTTCCAGACCCAAAACCTGCTCCCAGTCCTGTTACCCATTTCATGTCAATCCAGGACTCCAACCCAAATCCAGGGTTCATTCCCCTGCCCCCCACAACATCCCCCTGGAGCCCCCCATGGCCCCGAGCCACAATCCCAATCCCATGTCCCCCCACAAGGTTCCCCAGTGTCCCCCAGCCCCTGATACCGAGATCAGCTGGAGTGAACTCCCTGATGGAGCTGGAGGCAGCAGAAATACGGAATTCTTGATCAGCTCGGAATCACAGCAGATCTCTCCTGGTACTGCATGTCGTGGGGGATTTTGCTATTGCTTATTTATCCACCACAATTATGAATATTCATTAAAAGGGACTTCTTAACTAATGCAGATACATCACTTTCTCTGGAAATCATTTGCATGATTCTGCCTCTTTCTGGAAGTCCTTTTATGGTAATGGAGGGTCATCCAAAGGGGTTTCTGGGTGTGGTTTTCACTGATTGCCCCAATATGCTAGATGACCTTTCCTGCAACTTCTGCTTTTTGCAGGCGCTGCTCCTTCTGTGCTCCAGAACTTGCAAAAGACTCTCACTGGAATTTCTTTATCTGTTTCCCCATGGTTTCCATCCACGTTAATCCTGGATATCTACACTTCTACCTCCTTTCCTTGCTTTTGCGCATTCATCTTTAAGCTCTATCCAGAACTACTAAGGGATTTAAGTTTTCGTTCTTTCATTACTCACCCCCCAGATCCCCAATCACACTCACACTGTCCCATGCAAACATAGGAACTCACTTGACATCTACTTTGAGCATTGCTCATGCCCATGGAGTCATATGGAGAGATAGAAGTTGATTAACAGCACAGGGATCTCTGATTAAATATAAACAAGAATGATTGTCCCTCCTTGATTCCTCCCAGCTGCCCAAAGAAGTGGTTGTACTACAGTCCAGGGCACACCAGCTTGGGGATTGCCAAAATCCAGGTGGGAAATAGACTTGCAATGAAGCTGCATGAGAGGTTCCGCAACAAAGCATCCTGGTGTTAATTCCTGAGACAGGAATTTCACCACCAGAGGTGAGGCCTGGATAGAGTTGGGCAGATTGAAAATTGGCTGCTTATCTAAAAGCCCATAATAAAGAGGGTGGTTGGGTGGGTAGGTGGGTGAGAGATAACTCGCAAGAACCAGGTCAGGCCCTCCCCAGCTGATGCTGCAATTTGTAAAGGATAAAAGCACCAGCAAGGCTCTGGGGAATCAGTGCATTAGGGATTTGCCTGTGGCCTCAGAACCACCATGCCCATATGACAAAATTGTCAGGTCTGTTGCAGACCAATGACCACTATATATTTTCAAGAGAACCCTTTGAATTCAAAACCATCACCTCCAGGCATCACTGAGAGAGGAAACACTCCTGGGGATTACTGGAAAATGGATTTTCTGAGCTATTACGCCAACAAAGGCTCAGGTATCTCCTGTGTTGGTGGATCCCTTTTTTGGGGTCCAGATCTTCTCCTGCCACAGCAGCAATGCCAGGGAAGTCACCCAGGCTATCCCCCAGGAGATCATCCCCAGGCGCAAGGCACCTACAGCGATGTCATCTGATAGGGGACCCCAAGTGGTGTCTGAGTTGTGGCAGCAACTCAGCGGGAAGTGGGGAGGGGGACTCCAGGAAACTGGGGGAACGTGGGACCATGGTATTGGGGTCATGGGGAGAGAGCAATAATAGAAAGTTTCATATCCCTTAATGGTGCTGGATAGAGCTTAAAGATGAAAGGGCAAAAGCAAG
This sequence comes from Fringilla coelebs, assembly GCF_963513975.1. Lineage (NCBI taxonomy): Eukaryota > Metazoa > Chordata > Aves > Passeriformes > Fringillidae > Fringilla > Fringilla coelebs. The sequence continues at coordinate 562,036 of NC_140028.1, read as the reverse complement.
GAAAGGAGGATGAATGTGGATGGAGTCCTTGGAGAAACAGATAAAGGAATTCCAGTGGGGATCTTTTGAAAATTCTGGACCACAGAAGGAGCAGTGCTTGCAAAAAGCAGAAGTTGCAGGAAAGGTCATCTGATATATTGGGGCAATCAATGAAAACCACACCCAGAAACCCCTTTGGATGACCCTCCATTACCATAAAAGGACTTCCAGAAAGAGGCAGAATCATGCAAATGATTTCCAGAGAAAGTGATGTATCTGTATTAGCTAAGAAGCCCCTTCTAATGAATATTTATAAATGTGGTGGATAAATACCCCATGGCAAAATTCCCCCTGAGCTGCAGGACCAGGACAGATCTGCTGATAAAGAATTCCGTATTTCTGCTGCCTCCAGTTTCATCAGGGATTTCACTCCAACTGATTCTGGTATCAGGGGCTGGGGGGACAATTGGATCATTTGAGGTGGGGACCTGGGACTGGTGTTGCGGGTTGAGGCCATTGGGGCTCCAGGGGATGTTGTGGGGGCAGGGAGTGACCCCCAGATTTGGTTTGGAGTCCTCAAGGGACACCAAAAGAGTCACGGGACTGGGAGTGGAACTGGGGTCAGGGATAGGACTGAGGAGGACAGTGAGGGGTGAGGGAGTGGCTTTAGGGATTTAGTTGGGGTTTGTAATCAGCCCGGGGTTACAAGATGGTTGCAGAGGATTGGGAGTAGGATTCAATTCCTGGGGAGCACTGGGGGGACATTGGAAGGGTAAACACAAGACTGGGATTGAGGCATAGGCTGTTGGGGCACTAAGGGATCACTGGGAAGTCGGATTGTTCCCAGGGTGTGGGTTTGGCAGTGTCAGAGGGGCTGGGTTGACACTAAGGGGGAAGAGACATGGGACTGGGATTGGGGTTGTGGGACTTGTGGGCACAGAAATTACACTGTGAGGCTCACAGCAGTGGGGTCCAGGGGGGGCTTTGTGGGAGGGGGGTCCTGAGATGCACTGCTGGTGGGAGTGGAAGTGACCTCAGAATTTGAATCATGGTCCTGGGGGACTGGGAGGCTGCTAATGGTTGAGGATATGAGTCCACAGGAGTTCGATTGTAGTCCTGGGGGTCTGAGGGAGCCTGGGGAGTCCTGGAATGACCCCAGGGTTCAGATCACCATTCCAGGATGTTTCCAAGGGTCTTCTAACCAGAGCTACCCCCCTTCCCCTGGGCTGACACCCCCCAACCCCATCCCACCTCAGCCCCTCACGGAGGGACCCTTACTACATATCCTTGGGTGCCCCAATTATCCCTTAATTGTGTCCCCTTTTGTTCCCCAGTGTCCCACACCGGTCCCGTGGCTTCTCCCCGTCATGGCCCTCCAGGCTCGCAGCCTGGCACTGCTGGCAATGACCATGGCAACCGCCATTGCCATCAAGGTGGTGCCCCTGGACATGGCCAGGGACTCCTTCGATGACCAGTACCGGGGCTGCAGCCCTGCCATGAACGCAGCTCTGCCCTCCATCTACGCTATCGAATACCAGAGGAATTCGAATTTTGCCTGGGGTTGGGTGAAGGCTGAGGCTGAATGGCGCAAGCGGGGCTCCCATGTGTCCCCTTTGGCGTCCCCAGCCCAGGCCGTTGCTGTCATGGCCTACACAATGAAGTACCTGTACAAGGACTTCAATGCAGCCGTGCGCACGGCCGGGCACTCCCACCAGGAATACCAGCACAACTTCCACTTTAAAATGTTGCATTTCCTGCTGACCCAGGCCCTGGTGAGGCTGAGGCACGCTCAGAATGGGCAGTGTCGCCACGTGTTCCGGGGTGTGCGTGACATTCATTTCAAGACACGGCGTGGCCAGAGGGTCCGGTTTGGTCAATTCACATCGACGTCACCGAGCAAAGAGGTTGCCCAGAAATATGGAACAGACACAATATTTGAGGTTCACACGTGCCACGGTGTAGACATCCAGGCTTTTTCCTACGATCCTGGCAACCGTGAAGTGCTGATCCCTCCCTTTGAGACCTTCAAGGTCACCAAAGTCACCCAGAATGGGCAGAAGACAAGGATCAGCCTCCGCTCCACTGGGACCTTCAGCAAATACAACTGCGCATTGCTGTGAGGTGACAGCACAGGGGACAGCCTGGGGTGAATGGGATACACACTGTGGTCATGGGGACACCCATGATATGGCACAGGGGACAATGACACTCACTTGGCATGGGAGACAGGGACTCCCACTGAGTGTGTGGGGAGAAGGACACCCAGGGCTGGTGATGTCAAATCTGGGGGCACCCTTTGTGGGCATGAGGGCAAGAATATTCATGACAGGGCACAGGAATGGGGATTCCCATTTGTGGGAGGGGACAGGAACAAGAATACCCCGGCCAGGGGAGAGCAGAGACTGGACCCTACCTGTACCGAACCTGTCCTGCCCCTCCAAAACAGTGCTGTTTGGATTGCCCTGTGTGCTGGACGTGGGTGGGCAATGACTTCCCCCCCCCCCCCCCCCGGCACTCCTTGAACCCAAAAGGCACCCCCTGGCACCCGCTGGAACCCCTGACTATCCCTCACCCCTGTCATCCATAAGCCCACCATGACCCTGCTGACTTCCCTAGCCCCTTGACCCCACATACCCTGCCACACATGACACCTCACCTGTCACCTCATGACCCCCATCTCTCCTGCCCCCCTAACCCCCCATTATGGCCATTTAAAACCCCTTCACTCCCCTCATGGTCTCCCATTATACCCCTCTTTTTCCCCCAGGTGGGAGCGTCCCCAGGGCACCTTGTGACCTCCGAGGATTCCTCCTGGCCACCACAGACCTGGCATGGCCCACTGCGATCCTCTGAACTCTGGGCCACCAAGGTCACTGAGGTCACTATGGTCACTGTGCCGACCACAGCCACCACGATCACCAAGACAACCTCAGCCACAAGGCTACCACAGCCACTGTGACCGCTGTGCCCACCAAGGCCACCAAGGACATTGTGCAAAGCAATTCCATTAAATGATTCAATCAAAACAATTCCATTAAATAAATCTGACAAAGTCAGCAAAAAGTGACAATTCCTAAGCTGGGCTCAATGTCTCTCCCCGCAGAAACACTCATGGGCACATCTCTTTCTCTCAACATTGAGGATCCTTGTGGAGTGTCCCCTTCCTGAGGGAGCAACCTCATGGCATTTCATTTCCCGCAGGAACAGGGGAGAGGAATCTTTGTCTGAGAGGAGACGAGACATTCCCAGGGTCACGTGATGGATGGCCAGGCCCAGCTCTGGTGCTTCAGCCGCAGTTGTCAGTTCAGCGTTAGGGATTTGGGCTAGTTTTTGCCCAATTCAGCACCAAAATCAGCACCTGACCCCTCTCAATGCAGCCCCAATGACAACAAAAGGGGCATTGACCCTTGGGCACATACTAGGCAGAGCATCCTGCCACATCCTTCAGTTCAGGGGGACCTTAAAGGCTGGAAACTGGGAAGCTCAAGAGGGCAAGGGCAGGTTCCCTCCCCTGGGGAGGGACAGTCCTCAGTCCCCAGTCCTGACTGGGTGGGACCTACTGGAGCAGCTGTGGAGAAGGACCTGGGGGTGCTGGTGGGTGACCAGTGGAGCCACCTGTGTGGCCTGGGACCGGGATAGATGCAAAGGACATTGGGAAGAGTGGGGCCGGGAAGTGAGGGAGTGACAGTCCCCTTCTGCCCTGCCCAGAGAGGCAAATGAGGAGTGCTGTGTCCAGTTCGGCACAGTGCCATGTCCAGCTCTGCCCAGCGCCGTGACCATTTAAGGGTTGCTCTGGATTCAGTCCTGTCCTCAGGGATGATGCTGCCTGAGATGGGAGGTTTGGCCAGCTGCCCACTCTGGCTCGTTCCAGCCTGACCCATTCTGGGATTTAGGGATTCTGGCAGTTGTGGTTTGGAAATTGTCCACCGGAGGGCAGCAGAGAGTGCAGGAAGTCAGCAGCACTGCGCATGCGCTGCTCCCAGCTGCAGTTCCAGGTGCCAACAGCAGGCGGCAGCATGAGCTGCTGGAGCTGCTGAGCACCTGCCCCGCCTCATCCCAGCCCCTGGGGCTCTGCAATGGTTTGGGCTGGAGCGACCTTAAAGCCCGTCCGGTGCCAGCTCTGCCATGGGCAGGGACATCTTCCCCTGGGCCAGGCTGCTCCAGGGCCCACCCAACCTGGCCTTGAACCGTTCCAGGAGTGGGGCAGCCACAGCTTTGTTATAGATGGGTAATGTGATAATTGATTTTCACAATTAAAGGGTGAGTATTGTGTGTATGTTAAGAGATATTTTGTTGATTTACAGTTATGTGACTGTAGTTTGGTTTGTGGACACCCTTCGCTCTCCCCACTTTCCCCTTTGTCCCCTCTGTATTGTTCCCACTGGACAGCCCTGGTTGTCAGGGTTGTTAGGGACATGTGGAGGTTGGGCATGTGTACCTCTGCCCCTGGCATTGGGCAGTTTGGAATAGGGAAAGCCTGTTGCTGGGGAGGTGTGGCATGAAAACACCTCACCTCAGGTTGAGTTGCAAGAAGGTCTCCACCAATGGATGGAAAAAAAGGGTTGAATGGCAGACTTTGGGAGAGCCAGGTTTGGCTGAATCAACACTGGGGGCATAAAAGGTGAAGCTGCCATTTTGTTGACAAGCCTCTGGAAGTTTGCCATGGTGCCAGTGCTGCCTATTTTCCTTATTCAGTCCCTTTCTTGTGTTTGTTGAGGTCTAATAAATCTTTAAAATTTTAAAGTGAACAGTTGTTTCTCACAGTCACCATGGTCTCCACGATCACCACGGCCACCATGACCCCCAGAAAAATGGGGTCATCAAGGCCACCACTGTCATTTTCCCTGGAGGAAAAAAAGGGAAACAAAAGAGAGAAGAGTACAGGAAGAAAGAAAAAACCCAAAATTCATCCCTACCCCCGCTCTCCTCCTGTGGCTGTGGCTGTCCCACTCCTGGAACAGTTCAAGGCTGGGCTGGGCAGAATGTGGAGCAGCCTGGCCCAGGGGAAGATGTCCCTGCCCATGGTAGGGCTGGCACCAGACAGGCTTTAAGGTCGCTTCATCCCAAACCATTGCAGAGCCCCGAGGGCCAGGATGGGGCGGGGCGGGCGCTCAGCAGTGCCAGCAGCTCGTGCTGCCGCCTGCTGTTGGCACCCAGAACTGCAGTTGTGTGTGGCACATGTGCAGTGCTACTGACTTCCTGCTCTCTGTGCTGCCCTCCAGTGGACAATTCCCAAACCACAACTTCCAGAATCCCTGGATCCCAGAACAGGTCAGGCTCGATAGAGCCAGAGTGGGCACCTGGCCCAACCTCCCAGCTCAGGCAGCATCATCCCTGAGACCAAGACTGGGTCCAGAGCAGGCCAGAAGATTAAACAGCACTGGACAGAGCTGGATACAGCACTCCTGATGTGCCTCCCTGGGAAGGGCAGTGGGGCACGATCGCTCCCTTACCTTCTTTCCTCACTCTTTCCAACACCCCCTGGATGGCTCCTTGCCCCAGCAGACTCAGCCAGTTCCCACCTGTATGGTCAAGGCCCTCCTTCAGATATGCCTCAGCAGGTCCACCCAGTCTGAACTGGGAACGGGTGACTGTCCCTCCCCAGGGAGAGGACCTGCCCTTGCTCTTTGGAACTCCCCAATTTCCAGCCTTTAAGGTCCCCCTGAAGTGCAGGATGTGGCAGGATGCTCTGCCTGGAATGTGCCCAATGGACAATGCCCCATTTGTGGCCATCAAGGCTGCATTGAGAGGGGTCTTGTGCTGATTTTGGTGCTGAATTGGGCTAATACCAGCCCAAATCCCTAACACTGAACTGACAATTGCGGCTGAAGCACCAAAGCTGGGACTGGCAGTCCATCGCCTGACCTTGGGAATGGGAATGTCCAATCCCCTCTCTGACAGGGATTCCTCTCCCATATTCCTCCTTGGAATGAAATGCGTGTGAGGTTCGTGCCCCTGGATGGAGACACTCCCCAGGAGAGGAGGTTGTGAGAAAGAAATGTTCCCACAAGTGCTATTGTGGTGTGTGACCTTGAGCCCTGCTTAAGAATTTTTGTGATGTTCAGTTGGCAGTGACAGATTTATTTAATAGAATTCTTTTGATAGAATTATTTCATAAAATGGCTTTGCACAATGGCCTTGGTGGGCAGTCTCGTGGCTGAGGGAGTCTTGATGATCATGGTGGCCATGTTTGTCACAGTTACCACAGTGGTCTTGGTGACCTTGGTGGCATTGTGGCTCAGATGATCCTCAGGTGGCCACTGCCAGGACCACGGTGGCCTGGAGGCGTTCTCTGAACTGGAAAGTTTCCATGGGGACGCTGCCTCCTGGAGGACAAAGAGAGATGCCAGGGGAATCATGTGGGGAGGGAAGGGTGCAGGGACAGCCATAATGGGGCTTTAGGGGTGACAGGTGATATGGGGTTTGTGGGGTGACAGATGACAGGATGTCAGGGAGGTAATGGGGGGGTTAGGGGCCAGGGATGTGCAGGGATCACGGAGGGCTTAGGGGTGACAGGGGTCAGGGTTGCCATGGGGTTGACAGGGGGTGAAAGGGGTTCAGGGAGGGAGTACCAGGGAGGGTCCCAGCCCACCTGCATTCAGCACACAGGGCCCGTCCCAACACTGTCTTTGCAGTGGAGGGACAGGATCAGTACAAGGGATTTGCTGTCTCTGTCCCTGTCCCTGTCCACCTCTAGCAGTGGTGTCCCTGTCCCTGTCTTCTCCCAGATGTGGGCATCTCCATTCCTATGCCCTGTCATGGGCCTTCCTATCCACATGCCTGTAATCAGTGTCAGCAGATTCGGTTTCCCCAGCATGGGATGTTCCTGTCCCAAAAATTTCAGTGAGTGTCCTCACTCCCTGTGCTCTGTCATGGGTGTCCCCTGTCCACAGGTGGAGTCCCCACCACTGGGTGTTACTGTCCCCCCACCTACAGTGAGTGTCCCCAACACTGGGTGTCCCTGCCCTTGCCACCAGCCGTGGGTGTCCTTACCCCCCCATCCCCAGTGAATGCCCCTGTCCCTCATCCCCACTGAATGCCATTTTCCCCTGTGCCTTATTATGGGTGTCCCCATTTCCCCAGGCTGTCCCCTGTGCTGTCACCTCACAGCAATGCGCAGTTGTATTTGCTTAAGGTCCCGGTGGAGCGGAGACTGATCCATGCCTTCTTCCCATTCTGGGTGACTTTGGTGACCTCAAAGGTTTCATATGGTGGGATCAGCACTTCTTTGTTGCTCAGATAGAAAGAAAAAGCCTGGATGTCCACACCGTGGCACGTCTGAACCTCAAAAATGGTGTCTGTTCCATATTTCTGGGCAACCTCTTTGCTCAGCGAAGTCGATGTGAATTGGCCGAATCGGACCTTCTGACCTTGCCGTGCCTGGAAGCGAACATCATGCACACCCCGGAACACGTGGCGACACTGCCCATTCTGAGCCTGCCTCAGTTTCATCAGGGCCTGGGTCAGCAGGAAATGCAGCGTTTTGAAGTGGAAGTTGTTCCGGTATTCCTGGTGGGACCGTCCAGCCACACGCACGGCTGCGTTGAAGTCCTTGTAGATGTCCTTTGTGGAGTAGGCCATGACAGCGACAGCGTGGGCTGGGGATGCCAGAGGGGACACATGGGAGCCCCGCTTGCGCCACTCAGCCTCGGCCTTCGCCCAGGTCTTGGCAAAGAGTGGATTCTTCTGCAACTCAAATTTGTAAAGGGATGGCAACGCCTTGGTCATGGCAGGGCCACAGCCCCGGTACTGGTCATCGAAGGAGTCCTGGGCCATGTCCAGAGGCACCACTTTGATGGCTGCGGTGGCCACGGTGATTGCCAGCAGTGCCAGGGTGTGAGCCAGGAGGGCCATGGTGGGGAGAGGACACCAGGAGTTGGGTGGGACACTGGGGGACAAAGAGGGACATACTGAGGGGACAATTAGAGCACACGGGTGTTACATGGGAAGGTTTCCTCTATGAGGGGACTGTGGAGGAGAACTGAGGTCAGCCTGGAGCAGGGCTGAGGGGCAGCTCGGACCACGAGACCTGTGAAAACATTCTGGAATGCTGATCCCAAATCCTGGGGTCATTCCAGAACTCCACGGTGTCCCTCAGATCCCCAAGAAAACAATCCCACTCCCAAGGGCCCATGTCCCCAACCACTGGTTTTCCCCTAATGACCCCCAGGAACATGAACCAAATTCTGGGGTAACTCCCTCTCCCCCCCAGCAGTTACCTCCTGAATCCCATCTCTGTGCCCCTTCCAGTGTTGTCCCTGTGCCGACTAGCCCCACAAACCCACGCCCAGTATCATGTCCCTTCCCCACTAGTGTCACCCCAGCCCCAATGCAGTTCCCCAGCCTAAACCCTGGGGAAAACCCCTGACCTTCCCAGTGTCCCCTCAGTGTTCCACCAGCCCCCAGTCCCAACCCCAGTCCTGTGTTTACTCTTCAAATGTCCGCCCAGTGCTCCCCAGGAACTCATTCCTGCTCCCACACCTCTTTACACCACTTGTGACTCCAGGGCCCTCAGGAACCTCACCAAAATTCCTAAAGCCACTCCCTCACCCACCCCCGTGTGCCCCTCAGCCCTCTCCCACACCCCAGTCATGCTCCCAGTCCCATGATTCTTTTGGTGTCACCCTGGGAACCCAACCCAAACCTGGGCATCACCCCTCTTTCCAATGCATCCCGTTGGAGCCCTCATGGTCCCACTCTGCAACCCCAGTACCATGTCCCACCCTCAAGTTTCCCATTGTCCCCCAGCCCCTGATACCGAAATCAGCCGGAGTGAACTCCCTGATGGAACTGGAGGTATCAGAAAGCCGGAATTCTTTATCAGCTCAGAGTCACAGCAGGTCTCTCCTGGTCCTGCAGCTCAGGGGGGACTTTGCCATGGGGTATTTATCCACCACAATTATAAATATTCATTACCATGAGCTTCCTATCTCATACAGAAACAGCACTTTCTCAAGAAATAATTTGCATAGCTCCACCTTTCTCTGGAACTTCTTTTATGGTCCTAAAAGAGAGTCATAAAAATGGGGTCTCTGGGGGCCCTTTTCATTGAGTGTCCCAATATCCCAGATGACCTCACCTGGAATGTTTGCTTTGGGCAGGTGCGGCTCATTTTGTGTTACAGAACTTGCCAAAAAACCCTCACTGGAGTTCCCTTTACCTCTTTCTCCATGGGCTACAGCCATGTTCATCCCGCGTATCCACATTCTTACATCCTTTTCATGCTTTTACTTGTCAGTCTTTAAGCTCTATCCAGCACCTTCAGGGGAACTGAAACTTTCTCGTTTATTTCTATCAACTGACACTTCAGAGGACATGTGGCATTCTTTTCCAAACTACTCAACCAGCCAGGATTGGCACAGATGAATGTGGGCTGTAGCAGTGGCTGTTCTCCTAATCCAAGTGGCCAGGAAATCCAATTTGGGACAAAAGTTTATGGTATATACTCTGGTCACTGTAACTACAAGAAGATGTGGAACAAGGGGCAGAGCTTGCAGTGTTTCAAAGAGCTCTGGAATTGGCAGTGAGAAAGAAAGCAAACATAGGAACTCACATGCCATCTGCTTTGAGCATTGCTCATGCCCATGGAGCCATATGGGAAGAAAGAATTCAAATAAGAGCATAGGGATCTCCAATTAAATATAAACACAAATATTGTCCCGCCTTGATTCCTCCCAGCTGCCCAATGAAGTGGCCATGCTACAATCCAGGGCAGACCAGCTTGGGGACTGCCAAATCTGTGTGGGAAATAGATTCGCAATAAAGCTGCATGAGAGGTTCCGCAACAAAGCATCCTGGTGTTAATTCCCGAGAAAGGAAGTTCACCGCCACAGGTGAGGCCTGGATAGAGTTGGGCAGATGGAAAATTGGCTGCTTATCTAAAAGCCCACAATAAAGAGGGTGGTTGGGTGGGTAGGTGGGTGAGAGATAACACCCAATAACCAGATCAGGCCCTCCCCCACTGATGCTGCAATTTGGAAAGAAGAAAAGCACCAGCAAAGCTCTGGGGAATTGATGAGATGGGGAACAGGTCTGTGGCCTTGGATCCTCCATGTCCATAGAACAAAATTGTCAGGTCTGTTACAGAGCAATGCCTGATGTGTTTTCAGAAGAATCCTTTGAATTCAAAACCATCACCTCCAGGCATCACTGGAAGAGGAAACTCTCCCAGGGTTTACTGGCTGTGGCAAATGGAAAGACAGAAACTTCCACACATTCAGGAGGGTTTGATCTGAAGCCTTGAAAGGAGCTTGAATTGATGTAAGAATAAAGTACACAGACATTAAGTAGAAAAATCTTAAACTTATGTTTCTCAAGTTGTGAGTAAGAACATGCCTTAAGTAAGTAAGAAACTTTATTGGGTAAGATGGTGAAGAGTCTATAGTACAGTAATGTGATTGCATAGAGTAAGTGAAGAGTTTAAGGGTTATGATAGAAGCAAAGGTGTGCATGAGAGTTAGAGGCCCATTGGGAAAAAACCTCTGCAGTGCCGTAGAGGTGAGTAAAGGGGATAGGTTAGAAAAGAAAAATAACATTCTATTGGATTAGAATGTTATATAGTGTCTTGCAACCAAGAACTTGGGACCACTTTGTGCTCTGGGTGACTGCCTGCTCCTTTAAAATCTCATGGCCTCTGAGACTGATGTTTATCTGAGCAATAAATCCTTCTTAGTCCAACAGTAGACCCATCTCTTCATTAAAAGCAGCGACAATGATAAATGTCAAATTGATTTTCTGAGCTACCATGACAACATGGGTTCAGGTATCTCCTGGTGTTGGTGGACACTGTCTTGGGGGGTCTGAAGTTTTTGTCACACCAGCAAGGCCGATGAACACCCAGGTGTTCCCTCAAGATATCACCTCCAGGCTCAAGGTTCCTACATGGATGTTATCTGATAGGGGACCCCAACTGGTATCTGAGGTGTGACAGCAACTCATTGAACAGCTGGGAGAGGGACAGGGGGTAACTTGGGGCATGTGGGACATTGAGAGAAGGATTGGGGTGTTGAGATGAGAAAGATTGGGGTGCGAAAGATGAGAAAGAAATGAAAGTTTCAGTTCCCATGAAGGCTTTGGGTAGAGCTTAAAGACTGACTGTCAAAAGCAAGAAAAGGATGTAAAAGTGTGGATATGCAGGATGAACTTGGAGGAGACTGGGAGTAACTACCTTCTTTATTGTTGGCTTTTAGATAAGCAGCCAATCTTCTATCTGCCCAACACTCACCTCTGGTGGTGAACTTCCTTTCTCAGGAATTAACACCAGGATGCTTTGTTGCGGAACCTCTCATGCAGCTTTATTCCGAATCGATTTCCCACACAGATTTGGCAGTCCCCAAGCTGGTGTGCACTGGATTGTAGTATGGTCACTTGTTTGGGCTGGTCGGTGGAATCAAGGAAGGACAATATTTGTTGTTTGTATTTAATTGGAGATCCCCGTGCTTTTATTTGAATTCTTTCTTCCCATATGACTCCATGGGCATGAGCAATGCTCAAAGCAGATGGCATGTGAGTTCCTATGTTTGCTTTCTTTCTCACTGCCAATTCCAGAGCTCTTTGAAACACTGCAAGCTCTGCCCCTTGTTTCACATCTTCTTGCAATTATGGTGAGCAGAGTATATACTATAAACTTTTGTCCCAAATTGGATTTCCTGGCCACTTGGATTAGGAGAACAGTCACTGCTACAGCCCACATTCATCTGTGCCAATCCTGGCTGGTTGAGTAGTTTGGAAAAGCACCTTACATGTTGTCTGAAGTGTCAGTTGATAGAAATAAATGAGAAAGTTTCAGTTCCCCTGAAGATGCTGGATAGAGCTTAAAGACTGACAAGTAAAAGCATGAAAAGGATGTAAGAATGTGGATACGCGGGATGAACATGGCTGTAGCCCATGGAGAAAGAGGTAAAGGGAACTCCAGTGAGGGTTTTTTGGCAAGTTCTGTAACACAAAATGAGCCGCACCTGCCCAAAGCAAACATTCCAGGTGAGGTCATCTGGGATATTGGGACACTCAATGAAAAGGGCCCCCAGAGACCCCATTTTTATGACTCTCTTTTGGGACCATAAAAGAAGTTCTAGAGAAAGGTGGAGCTATGCAAATTATTTCTTGAGAAAGTGCTGTTTCTGTATGAGATAAGAAGCTCATGGTAATGAATATTTATAATTGTGGTGGATAAATACCCCATGGCAAAGTCCCCCCTAAGCTTCAGGACCAGGAGAGACCTGCTGTGACTCCGAGCTGATAAAGAATTCCGGCTTTCTGATACCTCCAGTTCCATCAGGGAGTTCACTCCGGCTGATTTTGGTATCAGGGGCTGGGGGACAATGGGAAACTTGAGGGAGGGATGCGGGACTGGGGTTGCAGAGTGGGACCTTGGGGCGCTCCAGCGGGATGCTTTGGAAAGAGGGGTGATGCCCAGGTTTGGGTTGGGTTCCCAGGGTGACACCAAAAGAATCATGGGACTGGGAGCATGACTGGGGTGTGGGAGAGGGCTGAGGGGCACACTGGTGTGGGTGAGGGAGTGGCTTTAGGAATTTGGGTGAGGTTCCTGAGGGCCCTTGGGTCACAAGTGGTCTAAAGAGGTGTGGGAGCAGGAATGAGTTCCTGGGGAGCACTGGGCGGACATTTGAAGAGTAAACACAGGACTGGGGTTGGGACTGGGGGCTGGTGGAACACTGAGGGGGCACTGGGAAGGTCAGGGGTTTTCCCCAGGGTTTAGGCTGGGGAACTGCAGTGGGGTTGGGGTGGCATTAGAGGGGAAGTTATATGGGGCTGAGAGTGGGGTTGTGGGGATAGAGTGCACAGGGACAACACTGGGGGAGGACACAAAAGTCGGGTCCAGTGGTAGCATTATCAGAGTGGGATTGGGGTCATGGAGGACACTGCTTGGGGGAGAGGGAGTTACCCCAGATTTTGGATCAACTTCCTGGGGGTCATTAGGGGGACAGTTGTCAGAGACATGGGATCTTGGGAGTGGGATTCTTGTCCTGGGGGTCTGAGGGACACTGGGAATTCCAGGAATAGCATCAGGATTTGGGATCCACATCCCAGGATGTGTTCATCAGTTTTCTGACCGAAGCAGCTCCTCAGCCCTGCTCCAGGCTGACCTCAGTTCTCTTCCACAGTCCCTCATAGAGGAAACCTTCCCATGCATCCCAGTGCCACCTCAGTTTCCCCTCATTGTGTCTGTCTTTGTCCCCCAGTGTCCCACGCTGCTCTCGGTGGCCATTCACTGCCATGGCCCTCCTGGCTCACACCCTGGCACTGCTGGCAATCACCGTGGCCACCGCAGCCGTCAAGGTGGTGCCTCTGGACATGGCCCAGGACTCCTTTGATGACCAGTACCGGGGCTGTGGCCCTGCCATGACCAAGGCACTGCCATCCCTTTACAAATTTGAGTTGCAGAAGAATCCACTCTTTGCCAAGACCTGGGCGAAGGCCGAGGCTGAGTGGCGCAAGCGGGGCTCCCATGTGTCCCCTCTGGCGTCCCCAGCCCACGCCGTCGCTGTCATGGCGTACACAATGAAGTACCTGTACAAGGACTTCAACGCAGCTGTGCACGTGGCTGGACGGTCCCCCCAGGAATACCGGAACAACTTCCACTTCAAAACGCTGCATTTCCTGCTGACCCAGGCCCTGGTGACACTGAGGCAGGCTCAGAATGGGCAGTGTCACCACGTGTTCCGGGGCGTGCGTGACATTCGTTTCCAGGCACGACAAGGCCAGAGGGTCCGGTTTGGTCAATTCACATCGACTTCGCCACGTAAAGAGGTTGCTCTCCACTTTGGGACAGACACGATATTCCAAGTACAGACATGCCATGGTGTGGACATCCGGCAGTTCTCCATGTATCCAACAGAGGAAGAGGTGCTGATCCCGCCATTCGAGACCTTTCAGGTCACCCAAGTCGTCTGGGATGGGAAGAGGACATGGATCAGTCTCCGCTCTGCTGGGACCTTCAGCAAATTCAACTGCGAGTGGCACTGAGGTGACCACAGGGGACAATATAGGGGGATGCAGACACCCACTGTGGGCATGGAGACACCCATGATAAGGCTCAGAGGACAATGACACTCACTGTGGATGGGGGACAGAGTTAGGGGCACCCACAGTGTGTGCGTGGACAAGGACACCCACAGCTGGGGACAAAGACAGGGATGCCCTATGCTGGGTACACCCACTGACAGTGTGGGGACCGGGACACCCAGCATTGGGGACAGCCACTGTTGGCTGTGGACACACATGAATGGACACAGGGGGTTTGTGTCACTCCCTGCCACCTGTGGGGATACTCACTAAGAGTTTGGGGTCAGGGACATGCTGTGCTGGGGATACCAAGTGTGGAGAGACCCATTGTGGCCATGGGGACCAGAACGCCCATGACAGGGCACTGGGATGGGGACCCCCTCAGCTGGGAGGGGACAGGGAGGAGGACACACCTGCCAAGAAAGGCCAGGGACAGGGACATGGACTGGGACAGAGAGAGAGAGAGAGACAGAGACAGAGACGTCACCATACAGACCCTGTCCCTCCTCACCAATGGCAGTGCTTTGGGGACAGGCCCTGTGGGCTGTACGTGGGTGGGCCGAGACCCCCATCTAATTCTCGGAACCCCTGTCACCCCCTGCCACCCCACATGGCACTCCCTCACTCCCCCATGCTAAGCCCACCATGACACCTCTTACTCCTGTTCCCCATATCTCGCCCCCCCCCCCAACACCTTGTCACCTGTCCCCTCATGGCCCTCATCTATCTAGTCACCCCTAATCCACCATTATGGCTGTCTTTGACCTCCTCACTCTTTCCATCATCCCCCTGACCCCCCTCTTTCTTCCCCAGGAGCATCCTCAGGGCCCACTTCCGCCTCAGAGAACTCCTCCTTGCCCTACGTCCCTGGAAGTGGCCACCAGGATCATGTGAGCCACAAGGCCACGAAGGGCACAGGCTCACTATGGTCACTGTGGTGACTGTGGCAACCATGGCCGCCATGGATGCCAAGGTGACTGTCATCACTGTGGCCTCCACAATCAGCAAGACCAAGAACATCTCCATGGAAATAAGATCTCCAAAGCTACCAAGGCCACCACAGCTACTCTGGCCACCATGATCGCTATAACCACCAGGGCCACTGTGACCACCATGATCACCAAGACTCCCTGAGCCACAAAGGTACCACAGCCACTGTGACCACTGTGCTCACCAAGGCCATTGTGCAAAGTAATCCTATTAAATAATTCTATCATAACAATTCCATTAAATAAATCTTACAAAGCCAGCCAAAAGTGAAAATTCTAAAGCAAGGCTCAATGTCACTACCGAGAACAACACTCCTGGTAACGTCTCTTTCTCTCAGCCTCGAGGAGGATCCTTGGGAGCATGACCTTTCCAAGGGAGGAATCTCACAGACATTTCATTCCAATCAGGAATAGGGGAGAGGGATCTCTGTCTCACAGGGGACTGGACGTTACCAGGGTCAGGTGATGGATAGCCAGGCCCAGCTCTGGTGCTTCACCCTCAGAGTTTGATTCGGCACTGGGGATTCGGGCTGGTTTTAGCCCAGTTCAGCACCAAAATCAGTACAAGATCCCTCTCAGTGCAGCCCTGATGGCCACAAATGGGACATTGTCCATTGGGCACATTCCGGGCAAAACATCCTGCCTTATCCTGCACTTCAGGGGGGACCTTAAAGGCTGGAAGTTGAGAGGTTCAAGGGGGCAACAGCAAGTCCTGTCCTTGAGGAGGGAGATGCCCAGTGCCAGTCCCAGATGGGGAGAACCTCCTGGAGCAGTTCTGAAGAAAAACCTGGGTGTGCTGGTGGGTGACCAGTGGAACTGGCTGAGTGTCCTGGGACCAGGAGGGACCCACAGGGCATCAGGAGGGGTCTGGCCAGGAGGTCAGGGAGTGTTTGTGCCCCTCTGTCATGCCCAGGGAGGCATATCAGGAGTGCCGTGTCCAGGGCCATGTCCAGCTCTGCCAAGTGTCGTGTCCAGTTCTGGGCTGCTCTGGACTCAATCCTGTGGACAGGGATGACAGTGTCTGAGCTGGGAGTTTGGGCCAGGTGCCCACTCTGGGTCCTACCATTCTGGATTTGGGTATTCTGGCAGTTGTGGTTTGAGAATTGTCCACTGGAGGGCAGCAGTGAGTGCAGGAAGTCAGCAGCACTGCACATGCACCCCTCCCAGCTGCAGTTCCGGGTACCAACAGCAGGTGGCAGCATGAGCAGCTGGCGCTGCTGAGCACCTGCCTCACCCCATCCCAGCCGCAGGGGCTCTGCAATGGTTTGGGATGGAGCGACCTGAAAGCCCATTTGGTGCCAGCCCTGCCATGGGTAGGGACATCTTCCCCTGGGCCAGGCTTCTCCAGGACCTGCCCAGCCCAGCCTTGAACCCTTCCAGGCCTGAGGCAGCCACAGCTTTGGTATAGATGGGTAATGCTATGATTGGCTCTCACAATTAAGGGATTAATATTTTGTGTACGTTAAGAGAAATTTTGTTGATTTATGGGTATGTTATGGTGGTTTGTTTTTCAGACACCCTCTGTTCTCCCCATAGTCTCCTTTCCCCACTCTGTGTTGTTGCCACCAGACGATCCTGGTTTTTCAGGTTGTCAGGGTCATGTGGCAGGAAGGGGTGTCCCTGTGTCCTTTGCATGGGGCAGTTGGGAATGGCCAAAGCTGTTGCTGGGGAGGCGTGGCATGGCAACACCTCACCTCCAATCAGACTGCGGGACGGTCTCCACTAATGGAGAGCTAGGAAGAGTCAACTGGCAGACTTTGGGAGGAGCAAGGGATTTATAAAGAAAAGTTTTGAATATGTATGACTGCTGATGAATATGTATTTGGCTGATGCAACACCAGGGGTATAAAAGGCAGAGCTGCCATTTTGTATACTCTGGCTTACAGTTGGCCAGACTCCCAGTGTTGTCCCTTTTTCCTTATTGAGTCCTGTTGTTGTGTTTGTTTTGGTTTAATAAATCTTTACATTTTAAAGTGAGCGGTCTTTTCTCATTGGTTTCTTTCCCTTTGTTCCTTTTTGCTTATAATTTTTTTCCCATAAGTTGCTAGAAAACACTAATGCCTGGGTACTTAAGAAAAACAAAAGAAGTAGCCAAGCTCAGGGGAGGAGGGCATCTGGTTGTACTTATCTTATCTGGGAATTTCTCTCTGAGGGGCAGAGATACCACGAGAATTGGGCAGGTGAATGATGTGGCTGGGGCAGCTGCTAGCTCTCCGTTTTTCTCTCTCTCTCAACTTTATAGAAGGACAGTTGGAGCTGCTGCATGGGGAAGGGAATTCACTGCTGCCGCTGGGACCCAGCCCAGAGCTGCTTCTTCTGCCATGGGGGGAGCCTCTGCTTTTGAAATGTGAAAAACATGTTCACTCTCCTGTGAAATTTTAAGAAGTTTAATAAAGGTCAATGGGAGACAAGGACAGTAAAGCAAAGATTGGGCTGGGTGCATCTTGGCACTCAGCCAAGAGCGCACCATTATCTTCAGGGAAACCCCTTAAATACATTTTCCATTACATCAGCCTGTTGCATGTTCCTAGACCGTTATGCATATCCATATTTTTCTATAAATTAGTTTCCATATTCCAGGAACTATTTTACATGGCCCCTCCTTGGGGCCCCACCTTTTTAGAGCATGTGTGTTTCTTGGCTGTGGTTTTGGCTTCTTCTCTTTATCACTTCTGGTTTGGGCCTTGGTCCATAATTTCTTCAGACAGCAGATGCTGATAGTAGGCATATCAACAGTAGGGTCCTCATGACATGTACACTGGATGTTATCCTGACCAAACAGACCATCCACTTGTAACTATATAAGCTACCATTACTGGCATGTCTAAGTTTTTCTTAATAGCAGAAATAAAAGCAAAGTTATTTTAACATGATGCATATAGCATTCACTTTAATATTCGCAAAAAGCCAAAGGATTTGATTTGTCTTCCATTCCCTGATCCCTTTTTTTGTTTTTTCCTCCAGGGAAAATGGCAGGGGTTGGCATGGCACCATGGTCACTTCATTTTTCTGGGGGTCATGGCGGCCTTGATGATAATGGAGACCATAGTGACTGTGAGAAATGACTGCTCACTATAAATTTTTAAACTTTTATTAAAGCTCAACAACACAACAAAGGGACTGAATAAGGAAAAAGGGACAGCGCTGGGAGTGTGGCCAACTGCCACAAAGTGGCAGCTCTGCCTTTTATACCCCTGGAGTTGCATCAGCCAAATACATATTCCTAAGGAGTAACGCATATTCAAACATTTTCCTTCTAAATCCCTGGCCCCTCCCAAAGTCTATCAGCTGATTCTTCCTTGCTGTCCATTGGTGGAGACCTTCCTGCAGTCTGATTGGAGGTGAGGTGTTGTCCCACCACGCCTCCCCAGCAACAGCTTTGGCCCTTCCCAACTGCCCCATACAAGGGGCACAGGTACACGCCCAGCCTCCACACATCCCTGACACCCTGACAAGCAGGGCCGTCCAGTCGGAACAATAAATAGGGGGAGGGAAGGAGACTGTGGGGAGAACAGAGGTTGTCCAAAAAAACAAACCCCAAGAACATAACCGTAAATCAACGAAACTTCTCTTAACATACACACAATACTCATCCCTTAATTGTGAAAGCCAATCATACCATTACCCATCTATACCAAAGCTGTGGCTGCCTCAGGCCTGGAAGGGTTCCAGGCCAGTTTGGGTGGGTCCTAGAGCAGCCTGGCCCAGGGGAAGATGTCCCTGCCCATGGCAGGGCTGGCACTGGATGAGCTTTAAGGTCGCTCCATCCCAAACCATTGCAGAGCTCCCAGGGCTGGGATGGGGCAGGGTGGGCGCTTGGCAGTGCCAGCTGCTCATGCTGCTGCCTGCTGTTGGCACCTGGAACTGCAGCTGGGGGCGGTGCATGTGCAGTGCTGCTGATTTCCTGCACTCACTGCTGCCCTCCGGTGGCCAATTCTCAAACCACAACTGCCAGAATGCCCAAATCCCAGAATGGTTCAGGCTGGAAGGAGCCAGAGTGGACCTGGCCCAACCGCCCAGTGCAGGCACTGTCATCCCTGAGCACAGGATTGAGTCCAGAGCAGCCCAGAACTGGACACGACACTTGGCAGAGCTGGACACGGCCTTGGACAAAGTTGGACATGGCACTCCTGATATGCCCTCTGGGCATGACAGAGGGGCACAAACACTCCCTGACCTCCTGGCCAGACCCCTCCTGATGCCCTGTGGGTCCCTCCTGGTCCCAGGACACTCAGCCAGTTCCACTGGTCACCCACCAGCAGGCCCAGGTTTTTCTTCAGAACTGCTCCAGGAGGTTCTCCCCATCTGGGACTGGCTGTCTCCCCAGGGACAGGACTTGCTGTTGCCCCCTTGAACCTCTCAACTTCCAGCCTTTAAGGTCCCCCTGAAGTGCAGGATGTGGCAGGATGCTCTGCCTGGAATGTGCCCAATGGACAATGTCCCATTTGTGGCCATAGGGGCTGCACTGAGAGTGATCTTGTACTGATTTTGGTGCTGAACTGGGCTAAAACCAGCCCAAATCCCCAATCCCGAATCAAACTCTGAGGGTGAAGCACCAGAGCTGGGCCTGGGTATCCATCACCTGACCCTGGGAACATCCATTCCCCTCTGAGACAGAGATCCCTCTCCCCTATTCCTGATTGGAATGAAATTTGTGTGTGAGGTTCCTCCCTCAGGGAGGGGATGCCCTCTAAGGATCTTCCTTGAGAAAGAGATGTTCCCACAAGTGTTCTTGGGAGTGACATTGAGCCCTGCTTAAAAATTTTCACTTTTGTCTGAGTGTGACAGATTTATGTAATGGAATTGTTTTGATCAAAATATTTAATGAAATTGTTTTGATAGAATTTTTTAATAGGATTGCTTTGCAAAATGGCCTTGGTGGCCACAGTGTTCACAGTGCCTGTGGTAGCCTTGTGGATCAGGGAGTCTTGTTGATCATGGTGGCCATGGTGGCCACAGTGACCGCAATGACCATGGTGTCCTTGGTGGCCTTGTGGCTCAGAGAATTCTGGTGTCCACTGCCAGGGTTGTGGTGGCCAGGAGGAGTCCTCCAAGTTGGAAGGAAGTCCTGGGGATGCTCCTACCTAGGAGGACAAAGAGAGGCATCAGGGGGACCGTGGGGGTAGTGAGAGGATTTTGGATAGCCATAATGGACAGTTAGGGGTGACAGGAGAGATGGGGGCCATGAAGTGACAGGGTGTCGATAGGGGAAGAGGAGGGTACAGCGATCAGAGATCTGAGGGAGTCAAGGTGTGCATAGAGGTTACAGGGGGGGAGTCAGGGGGTGCCATGAGGGTGACAGGGCATGACAGGGGTTCAGGGAGTGCCATGGGGGGTCCTGGTGCACAATGGGTGTCCCCTGACCTGGTCTTCCCAGCCCTGGGTGTCTCTGTCTCCACACTCTCAGTGAGTGTCCCCACAGCTGGTAGTGAGTGTCCTCGCCTGCTGTGCCCTGACACGTGTGTCCCCTCTCCCCATATTGGGTGTCCCCAGCCGTGACTGTCTCTGACTTGACCCTAGCTGTTGGTGTCCTTGTCCTGCACACATACAGTGGTTACCTTTGTCCCTGTCCCCATGAACCTCCATGCCATATCATGTCTGTGCCCAAGGCCACAGTGGGTCTCCCCATCCCCCAGACCGTTCCCTCTGCTGTCACCTCATAACCATGCGCAGTTGTGTTTGCTGAAGGTCCCGGTGGAGCGGAGACTGATCCATGCCTTCTTCCCATTCTGGGTGACCCTGGTAACCTTGAAGGTTTCGTATGGCGGGATCAGCACTTCTTTGTTGCTCAGATAGAAGGAAAAAGCCTGGATGTCCACACCGTGGCACGTGTGAACCTCGAATATGGTGTCTGTTCCATATTTCTGGGCAACCTCTTTGCTCAGCGACGTCGAAGTGAATTGACCGAACCGGACCCTCTGACCACGCTGTGCCTGGAAGCGGACATCATGCACACCCCGGTACACGTGGTGACACTTCGCTTTCTGAGCGTGCCTCAGCGTCACCAGGGCCTTGGTCAGCAGGAAATGCAGCGTTTTGAAGTGGAAGTTGTTCCGGTATTCCTGGCGGGAGTGCCCAGCCGCACGCACGGCCGCGTTGAAGTCCTTGTAAATGTCCTTTGTTGTGTAGGCCATGAGAGCAACAGCCTGGGCTGGGGACGCCAGAGGGGACACATGGGAGCCCCGCTTGTGCCACTCAGCCTCAGCCTTCATCCATGTGTTGGCGAAGAGTGGATTTACCAGGAACTCAAAGTTGTGGAGGGCCGGCAACGCTGCTGTCATGGCAGTGCCACAGCCCCGGTACTGGTCATCGAAGGAGTCCCGGGCCATGTCCAGGGGCACCACCTTGATTGCAATGGCAGTTGCCATGGTCATTGCCAGCAGTGCCAGGGTATGAGCCAGGAGGGCCATGGTGGGAAGAAACCTCCAGGAGAAGCCAAGGGACTGGTCTGAGACACTGGGAGACAAAAGGGGACACACTGAAGGGACAGTTAGGGCACAAAGGGGTACATAGGAAGGCTCCCCTCTGTGAGGGGCTGAGGTAGGGGAGGGGTCAGCCTGCGGGAGGGGGGGCAGCTCTGGTTAGAAGACCCCTGGACACATCTTGGAATGGTGATTGGAAAACCTGGGATCATTCCAGGACTCCCCAGGGTCCCTCAGACCCCCCAGGACAACAATCCCTCTCCCATGGTCTCATATCCTCAACTATTAGCAGCCTCTCAGCCCCCAGGATTATGATTCAAATTGTGGGGTCACTCCCTGCCCCCCCAGCATTGCTCCCCAGGACCCCAGTCCCACTTTCCACAAAGCCCCCCTGGACCCAACTGCTGTGTCCTCCCCAGTGTAATTCCTGTGCCCACAAGCCCCACAACCCCAATCCCAGCCCCGTGACCCTTCCCACTTAGTGTCACCCCAGCCCCTCTGCTGTTCCCCAGCCCAAATCCTGGGGACAATCCCTGACCTCCCCAGTGTCCCCTCGGTGCCCCACCAGTCTCCATTCCCAATCCCAGTTCTGTGTTTACCCTTCCACTGTCCCCCCCACCACTTCCCTGGTCCTCAATCCTACTCCAAGTCCTCTGAAACCATCTTGTAGAGCCGGGCTGATTACAAACCCAACTACAGCCCTAAAGCCACTCTCTCACCCCCCACTGTCCTCCTCAGCCCTCTCCCAAACCCCAGTTCCACTCCCAGTCCCTTGACCCTTTTGGTGTCACCCCAGTACTGCAATGCAAATCTGGGGGTCAGTCCCTGCCCCACAACATCCTCCAGAGCCCCCCATGGCCCCAGCCCACAATCCCAGTCCTGTGTCCCCCCCTCAAATGACCCCATTGTCCCCCCCAGCCCCTGATACCAAAATCGGCCGGAGTGAACTCCCAGATGGAGCTGGAGGCAGCAGAAATCCGGAATTCTTTCTCAACTTGAACCCACAGCAGATCTCTCCTGGTCATGCACATCAAGGGGGATTTTGCCATAGGGTATTTATCCATCATAATTATAAATATTCATTAGAAGGGATTTCTTAATTTGTGCAGATACATCACTTTCGCTGGAAATAATTTGCATGATTCTGCCTCTTTCTGGAAGTCCTTTTATGGTACTGGATGGTCACTCAAAGGGGTTTCTGGGTGTGGTTTTCACTGATTGCCCCAATATCTCAGATGACCTTGCCTGCAACTTCTGCTTTTTGCAAGCACTGCTCCTTCTGTGGTCCAGAACTTGCGAAAGACCTTCACTGGAGTTCCTTTATCTGTTTCTCCAGGAATTCCATCCACGTTCATCCTGGGTATCTACACTTCTATCCCCTTTCTTTGCTTTTGCCTGTTCATCTTTAAGCTCAATCCAGCACCATTAAGGGATCTGAAACTTTCTATTCTCTCTCTTATTTCTCACTCCCCATGATCCCACTCCCATGTTCCCCCAGTTTCCCCCAGTCCCCCTCCCCACTGCTCACTGAGTTGCTGCCACACCTCAGATACCAGTTGGTGTCCCCTCTCAGATGTGATCCCTGTAGGCACCTTGAGCCTGGGGATGATCTCCTGGGGGAGTGCCTGGGTGACTTCCCTGGCATTGGTGTGGCAGGAGAAGTTCTGGGGCCCCAAAAAAAGGATCCACGAACACCAGGAGATACCTGAGCACATGTTGGTGTGGTAGCTCAGAAAAGCCAATCGCCAGTAATCCCTGGGAGTGTTTCCTCTCCCGGTGATGCCTGGAGGTGATGGTTTTGAATTTAAAGGGTTCTTTTGAAAACACATCAGGCATTGCTCTGGAACAGACCTGACATTTTCATACTACAGACACTGAGGATCTGAGGCTGCAGACCTGTCCCCATCTCATCAATTCCCCAGAGCTTTGCTGGTACTTTTCTCCTTTCCAAATTGCAGCATCAGCTGAGGACGGCCTGACCTGGTTATTGCGAGTTATCTCTCACCCACCCTCTTTATTTTGGGCTTTTAGATAAGCAGCCAATTTTCAATCTGCCCAACTCTATCCAGGCCTCACCTCTGGTGGTGAACTTCCTGTCTCAGGAATTAGCACCAGGACGCTTTGTTGCAGAACTTGTCATGCAGCTTCATTGTGAATCTATTTCCCACAGGGATTTGTTAATCCCAAACCTGGTGTGCCCTGGACTGTAGCACGGCCACTTCTTTGGGCAGCTGTGTGGAATCAAGGAGGGAAAATATTTGTTCTTTATATTTAACTGGTATTCCCTGTGCTGTCAATTGACTTTTTTCCTTGCCTAGGTCTCCATGGGCATGAGTAATGCTCAAAGTAGATGTCAAGTGAGTTTCTACATTTACATGGGACTGTAGGAGTGGGATTGGGGATCTGGGCTGTGAGCAATAAGAGAGAGAACAAAAACTTAAATCCCTTAGTAGTTCTGGATAGAGCTTCAAGATGAATGGGAAAAGCAAGGAAAGGGGATAGAAGTGTAGATACCCAGGATGAACGTGGATGGAAACCATGGAGGAACAGATAAACGGGATTCCAGTGAAGGTCTTTGTTTGCAAATTCTGGACCACAGAAGGAGCAGCACCTGCCAAATGCAGAAGTTGCAGGAAAGGTCATCTGAGATATTGGGGCAATCAGTGAAAACCACACCCAGAAACCCCTTTGAGTGACCATCTACTACCATAAAAGGACTTCCAGAAAGAGGCAGAACCATGCAAATGATTTCCAGAGAAAGTGATGTATCTGCATAAGTTAAGAAGCCCCTTCTAATGAATATTTATAATTATGGTGGATAAATACCCTATGGCAAAGTCCCCCTTGATGTGCAGGACCAGGAGAGATCTGCTGTGAGTCTGAGCTGATCAAGAATTCCGGATTTCTGCTGCCTCCAGCTCCATCTGGGAGTTCACTCCAGCTGATTTTGGTATCAGGGGCTGGGGGGCACAGGAGACACCTATGGGAGGGACGTAGGACTGGGATTGTGGCTTGGGGCCATGGGGGGTCCAGGAGGATGTTGTGGGGGACAGGGAATGACCCCCAGATTTGGGCTGGAGTCCTGGATTGGCATGAAATGGGTAACGGGACTGGGAGCGGGTTTTGGGTCTGGAAAAGGGACTTGAGGAATACCGGGGGGGGGCAAGGGCGTGGCTTTTGGAATTTGGTTTAAGTCCCAGGAGGGCCCTGGTTCACAAGAGGTCTAAAGAGATGTGACAACAGGACTGAGGTCCTGGGGAGCACTGGAGGGAAAAATGGAAGGGTAAACAGAATACTGGGTTTGGGATGAGGGGCTGGTGGGGCACTGAGGGGACACTGGGGATGTCAGGGATTGTTCTCAGGGTTTGGGCTGGGGTCACACTACTGGGGAAACTGAGACAGGATTGGGAGTAGGGTTGTGGGGCTGGTGGGCACAGAATGACACTGGGGGCCACACAGAAGTGGTGTCCAGTGGGGCACTGCTGGGGATGCAGAGAGTGACCCCAGAATTTGATATCATTTCCTGGGGTTCCAGGAGGACACTAAGGGTTCAGGACATGGGACCAGGGCAGTGGGATTGTTTAACTGGGGGGTTTGAGGGAATCCAGGAATGACCTCAGGATTTGAAATCAGCATGCCAGGATGTGTCCAGGGGGCTTCAAGCCGAAACTGCCCCTCTGCCTCAGGACTGCCCCCAGCACCCCTCTTTAGCCCCTCATAGAGGAACACTTCCCATGTACCCCCATGTGCCCGAATTGTCCCCTAAGCGTGCCCCTCTTTGTCCCCTAGCGTGCCATACTGATTGTGGTGGCCCCTCCCCACCATGGCCCTCCTGGCTCGCACTCTGGCACTGTTGGCAATAACTGCGGCCACGGTGGCCCTCAAGGTGATGCCGCTGGACATGGCCTGGGACTCCTTTGATGACCAGTACCGGGGCTGTGGCCATACCATGAACACAAAGCTGCCGGACCTCTACAACTCTGAGTACCAGAAGAATCCTCAGTTTGCCTGGGGCTGGTATTATGCTGATGCTGAGTGGCGCAAGCGGGGCTCTCCTGTATCCCCTCTGGCATCCCGTTGGGAGGCTGTGGCTCTCATGACCTACACTTCACAGCACGTGTACAAGCAGTTCAATGCAGCCGTGCGCACAGCCGGGCGCTCCCACCAGGAATACCGGAACAACTTCCACTTCAAAATGCTGCATTTCCTGCTGACCCAGGCCCTGGTGACACTGAGGCATGCTCAGTATGGGCAGTGCCACCGCGTGTTCCGGGGTGTGCGTGACATTCATTTCCAGGCACAGCAAGGCCAGAGGGTCCGATTTGGTCAATTTGCATCGTCGTCGCTGCGTAAAGAAATTGCTATGCACTTTGGGACAGACACGATTTTTGAGGTGCAGACATGCCATGGTGTGGACATCCAGCAGTTCTCCACGTATCCAGGGGAGGAGGAGGTGCTGATCCCGCCTTTTGAGACCTTTGAAGTCACCAAAGTCGTCTGGGATGGGAGGACGTCATGGATCTGGCTCCGCTCCACCGGGACCTTCAGCAAATACAACTGCGCGTGGCTGTGAGGTGACAGCAGAGGGGACAGCCTGGGTTAATGGGGACACACACTGTGGCCCTGGGGACACCCATGATATGGCACAGGGCACAATGACACTCACTGGGCATGGGGGACAGGGACGCTCACTGTGTTTGTAGGGAGAAGAACACCCAGGGCTGGTGACGTAAAAAGTGGGGCACCCATTGTGGGCATGAGGGCAAGAACATCCATGACAGGGAACAGGGATGGGGATTCCCACTTCTGGGAGGGGACAGGGACAGGAATACCCCTGTGAGGGAGAACAGAGACTGGACCCCGCCCATATCAACCCTGTCCATTTCCACCAGTGCTGTTGGGCTGGGCCGCGTGTGCTGGACGTGGGTGGGCCACGACTCCCCCACATCCTTTCCTGAACCACTGTCACACCCTGTCACTCCCCATGGCACCCCCTGACTAACCCTTGCCCCTGTCATCCCTAAGCCAACCATGACCCTGCTGACCTACCTATCCCCTCTACCCCCAAACACCCCCACACACGACCTCCTTTAACTTTTCACCTCACTGCCCCCATCTCTCCTGCCACCCCTAACCCCCCATTATGGCCATTCCCGACCCCCTCACTCCCATCATGGTTTCCTATTATACCCCTCTTTGTCCCCCAGGTGGGAGCGTCCCCAGGACACCTTGCCACCTCCTGGGATTCCTCCTGGCAACCACAGCCCTGGCAGGGGCCATCAGGATCCTCTGAACTCTAGGCCACTAAGGTCACTGAGGTCACTGTGGTCACTGTGCCGACCACGGCCACGACGATCACCAAGACTCCCTGAATCACAACGCTACCACAGCCACTGTGACCGCTGTGGCCACCAAGACCATTGTGCAAAGCAATTATAATAAATAATTCTATCATAACAATTCCATTAAAAAAATCTGACAAAGCCAGCCAAAAGTGACAATTCTTAAGCAGGAATGTCAATCCCAAAAACAACACTCGTGGGAACATCTTCTCTCAGCCTGGATGATGATCCATGTGGAGCATCCCCTTCCTAAGGGAGGAGCCTCACAGACATTTCATTCTAAGCAGGAAAAGGGGAGAGGAATCTCTGTCTGAGAGGGGATTGGACGTTCCCAGGGTCAGATGATGAATGGCCAGGCCCAGCTCTGGTGCTTTAGCCTCAGTTGTCAATCCAGGGCTGGTGATTTGAGCTGCTTTTAGCCCAATTCAGCACCAAAATCAGCACCCGACCCCTCACAAATGGGCCATTGTTCCTTAGGCGCATTCCAGGCAGAGCATCCTGCCTCATCCTGAAGTTCAGGGGGACCTTAAAGGCTGGAACTTGGGAGGTTCAAGAGGGCAAGGACATGTCCTGTTCCTGGGGAGAGATAGTCCACAGTGTCAGTCCCAGATGGGGGGGACCTGCTGGAGCAGCTGTGGAGAAGGACCTGGGGGTGCTGGTGGGTGACCAGTGGAGCAAGCCAGGTGTCCTGGAACCAGGAGAGATCCACAGGGGGCATCAGGAGGGGCAGGTCCAGGAGGTGGGGCAGTGTTTTTGCCCCTCTGCCCTGCCCAGTGAGGCACATCAGGAGTGTTGTGTCCAACTCTATCCAGTGCCATGTCCAACTCTGTGCAGTGCCGTGTCTAGTTTTGGGCTGCTCTGGATCCAATCCTGTGCACAGTGATGATGCTGTTTGAGATGGGAGGTAGGGCCAGTGCCCACTCTGGGTCCTTCTAGCCTGAACCATTCCAGGATTTGGGCATTCTGGCAGTTGTGGTTCAGGAACTATCCACTGGAGGGCAGCAGCTAGTGCAGGAATTCAGCGGCACTGTGCATGCGCTGCCCTGAGCTGCAGTTCCGGGTGCCAACAGCAGGCGGCAGCACGAGCTGCTGGCGCTGCTGAGTGCCCGCCCCACCCCATCCCAGCCCTGGGAGCTCTGCAATGGTTTGGGATGGAGCGACCTTAAAGCCCGTCCAGTGCCAGCCCTGCCATGGGCAGGGACATCTTCCCTTGGGCCTGGCTGCTCCAGGCCTTACCCAACCTGGCCTTGGACATGGGCAGGGATGAGGCAGCCACAGCTTCTCTGGGGATCTTATGCCATGGCATCACAGGGAACAATTTTGTAGGAAAGATGGGTGGTGACGTCTTTGAAAAATGACTCAGAGGGTTGAGGGTCTTTAGGAAAAATTGGTGTCAGTGTATTCAAAATGGTTCTTGACATCTCTGCATGAGAAGACATGAAGTTTGTCACAGGACTCTGGTGGTTTGACCAGAAAGTTTGAAGTCCTGAACATTCAGGTAATAAGAAAAAAGGGTCCCCACATGTCATCATCTTATTGCAAAAGTTCCCATACCATCTTGGTGATTTCTCATAGGCAGCTCCTTACAGCACAGACTCCTCCTTCTTCACAGCACAGTCAACAAACCCCAGCTCTCTCTTCACCCAGCTAAACCATTCTTTTACAGCACTCATCCTTATTACACACCTGTGGCCTGTTAAAGGCAGGTCTATTCCTAATCTTTGATAATTAGTGCAGCTGCAACTCCTCAGGGGTGAGATTACCTTCCACACTATCTTTATTTTCTCACATTCTATCCCTCCACACCTACACAGTCTATTCCATAACCCAGACAGCCAGAATTTCTGAACTTTGGGGGGAAAATGACTGTTTCAAGGGGAATGTGGGGTAGGTTGTTTGGGAAGGCCGCAACTTCGCGGTGACTCAGCCACTGGGGAAAGGGAGAAGGCTACTTGCGGACAGGAGTTTGGGATAAAAGGAGGCTGCGCTCTCTGAAACCTGGAGAGAGAAACCCCATGGGGGGATGGCTGTGGAAACTCTGTCCCTTTATTGGAATCAGGGTTCAGGACCTCTTTGTGAACACTTGGCTTTTTCATAGTGTGGCTTTTCCTCACATGCTGAAGATGCAGGATAGAGCTTAAATTTTGACAGGAAAAAATGATAAAAGGATGTGAAAGTATTTACACAGGATAATAAATGTGGCTCAAAGGAGTAGAGAAAGAGACAAAGGGAACTCCAGTGGGGTTTTTGACAAGTTCTGTGACACAGAAGGAACAGCGCCTAGCAAAAGTGAAAGTTTGAGGTGAGGTCATGTGGGGTATTTGGGCACTCATTGAAATGGCTTCCTGATTACTGTTCAGGAATTCTCCAGGACAATAAGAGGATTTCCAGAGAGAGGCAGAGCCATGCAAATTATTTCTTGAGAAAGTGCTCTTTCTGTATAAGATAGGAAACTCATTTTAATGAATATTTGTAATTTTGCTGGATAAATTCCGTGCAGCAAAGTCCCGTCTTACCGGCAGGACGAGGAGAGACCTGCTGTGAGTCTGAGCTGATAAAGAATTCCAGCTTTCTGATACCTCCAGTTCCATCAGGGAGTTTACTCTGACCAATTTCAGTATTGGGGGCTGGTGGACACGGGGGAAACTTTGCAGAGGTGGCAGTGGTAGGGGAAGAAAGGGGACCATGATATCAGGATTGGGGTCCTGGGAGGAGCAGGGAGGGGAACCTGGAGGAGAATGTAACAGGGGGTTGGACTCCTGGGGGAGGCTGAGGGACACTGGGGGACAGGGGACTGGGGTTCACTGAGCTGTGGGGGACAGCAGAGGGGAACTGGGAGTGCGACTGGGGCCATGGGAGAGCTGGGGGACACTGCAGGGGGCAGGGGGTGATCCCTGCATTTGGGTTGCGGTCCTGGGGTGAATAATTTCCAACAACTCCAAAGAGGACAACAGACTGGGAGTGGGGTTGGAGTCAGGGGCAAGAATGACACTGGGAGGGTCAGGGAGTGGCCCTAGGATTGGATTGGGTCCTGAGGGGGCTGAGGGGACCCCAGGGGAATGACACAAAAATGTGGGAGAGGGATTGCAGTCCCTGGGGAGACTGGAGGACACCAGTGCATCCAGGAGCGATCCCAGGATGTGTACAGGGCTCTCCCGGAAAAGCCTACCCCCATCCCAAAGTTCCCCCCACTCTCTCACTCTAGCCCCTCACCAAGAAAACCTCCCCATATCCCCCCATGTCCTGCAGTGTCCCCTGTGTCCCATCTGTGTCCCCTGGTGCCCATCAGTGTCTCCTCAGCATCCACTGGTGTTTCCCAGTGTCCTCCCTGCATCACACAGTCTGTCCTCTGTGTCCCCTCTGTCCCACAGTGTCCCACACTGGCCACTGTGGACTCTCTTCTCCATGGCCCCCTTGGCTCACACCCTGGCACTGCTGGCAATAACCGTGGCCTCTGCGGCCATCAAGGTGGTGCCCCTGGACATGGCCCAGAACTCCTTTGATGACCAGTACCTCAACTGTGGCCCTGCCATGACTGAGGCCTTGCCGGCCCTCAACAGCTCCGAGTTCCAGGAGAACAAGGAGTTTTCCCAGGCCTGGGTGAAGGCCACGGCCGAGTGGCAGAAGCGGGGCTCCTTTTCATCCCCTCTGTCCCCAGCCCAGGCCATCGCCCTCATGGCCTACACGATGCCGGACGTGCACAAGCAGCTCAACGCGGCCGTGCGCGAGGCTGGACGCTCCCGCCAGGAATACCGGGACAACTTCCACTTCAAAACGCTGCATTTCCTGCTGACCCAGGCCCTCCAGAAGCTGAGACGCCCTAATGAGTGTCCAGATGTGTTCCGTGGGGTGAGGACGGTCCAGTTCAATGTGACAGCTGGCGATAAAATCCGCTTTGGTCAATTTACTTTGTCGTCGCTGGACAAAACAGTGGCCCAGGGTTATGGGAACGTCACAATGTTTGAGGTGCACACGTGCCGCGGAGCAGACGTCCAGAAATTCTCCTTCAATCAAAGCGAGAAGGAGGTGTTGATCCCACCCTTTGAGACCTTTGAGGTCACCAAAGTCACCAGGGAAGGGAAGAAGGCACAGATTGAGCTTTGCTCCACTGGGAACTCCAGCAACTACAACTGCGAGTGGCTGCAAGGTGACATCATGGGAACAACCTGGGGTGATGGGGACACTCAGTGAGGGTTGGGGACTAGGACACACGGTGCTGGTGACACCCATGGCCCAGAGAGGGGACAGACACACACCCAATTTGGGCAGGAGGCAGGACACCTAGAACTGGGGACAAGGTGAGGGACAGCATTGCTTGGGCACAGGGGATGGGGACACCCAGTGCCAAGTGGGTGGGACGTGGACATCCAGTGTTGGGGACACCCACGGGGTGGGGAGGACAAGACCAGCCATGGTTGGGCACAGGGGAAAGGGACCTCATAATGGCCCCCTCTGACAACCCACACCTTCAGGCCCTCTCCCCACCTCTGTCCCTCCCCCCAATGGCCCTCCTGATGCCCCCCTGACCTTCTCACCCCATGATTCCCCTGCCCCCCTTCTTTGTCCCCACAGGTGGGAGCGTTCCCAGGAACCACCCCGACCTTGAGGGGCTTCTCCTGGCTACTGTGACCATGGCAGTGGCCATTGGAACCCTCTATGCCACAGGGCCACCAAGGTCACTGTGGTCTTGGAAGCCACTGTGGAAGGCCACAAGGATGAAGGCCACCAGGAACCCCAGAGAAATGGACCCACCAAGGCTACCAAGGACATCATAGCCACTATGGTGACTTTGTCCACTGTGCCCACTGTGCCCATTATTGCCACTATGGCCACTGTGGCCACTTTGATCTCTATGACCACTCTGGCCACTCTGGGCATTGGAACCACCATGGTCAGCATGGCCATTGTGCCCACAGTGACCCATGATGTCACCATGCCCTCTGTACCTACCGTGGTCACCGTAACTACTGAAGCCACCATGGCCACCGTGGTTACCATGGTGACCAACTAGGTCACTGTAACTAAGCATCTGTCTTGGAAAAGGCCCTCCTAGAGCTGCCCAGCGAGGGAGCAATGCCAGGGCAGCAGGACCAGTGCAAGGTGGACTGGAGAAGCCAGGACAGTGCAGGACAGCACAGACAGCAGAGATTGGGCAGTGCCTGGGGCCACTTGGGCACTTCCCAATAGAGGGGTTTGGGAGTGGCAATGTCACGGCCACCTGCTAACACTCCTTGGCTGCCTTGCCTTATGTAGCAATAAATTGTCGCTTGCTCACCTGCCATATAAAACGTAACAAAAATTGATCCTTGCTTGCCTGGTGTATCAAATGTTAATCAAAATTTGCTCCTGGCTCACCTACAGTATCCACTACAGCTCCTTTAACGCCTCTCCTGCAGTTCACCTCATTTTCTAAAATAAAGCAGTTCCTGGAGTTTTTGTTAGAGGCAACTCAAACCTCTATTTTTAATATTTTATCTTAAAAGAGGTGCTGGAGGAATGTTCCTCCATTTTTCCTCATTCACTGCACACATTCTGAAAGGACCCGGAGGGGCTGGAGCATGTCTAGGGAAGGGATGGATGGGTGGAAGGGTCTGGAGCTGGTGGGGGATGCTCAGTGCAATTTAAAAAAGATGAACAATCAGTTTTGGGCCAGTTCAAAAGTTCCTGATTTGAGGCTTTTTGATTTGCCTTATTTGAGGCAATGCAACCAAAGAAGCATTGGGGGAAAAAAATAAAAACAAACAGAAAGAGAAAGGATGAAAAATAAAATGGAGAAAAGGGGACAGAGGCAGCACCAACCATTTATTGATGAAAACCCCTGATGTCTCGCTCAGGAAACTCTTCTTTCTTTCAAATCAGGGATTTTCCCTCTTTACCCACTCATGTCCTGGAGTTGTGGTTCGGAAATTGGCCACCGGAGGGCAGCAGCGAGCGTGGGAAATCAGCAGCACTGCACATGGACCGCCCCCAGCTGCAGTTCCTGGTGCCAATAGCAGGCGGCAGCACGAGCTGCTGGCGCTGCTGAGAGCCCACACCGTCCCATCCCAACCCCAGGGGCTCTGCAATGGTTTGGGATGGAGAGACCCTGATCTCTTGGTCCTACTATTTCCAATGTCCCCTGGATCTCTCATGGCCCCAGGCCACACAGCCAGCTCCACTGGTCACCCACCAGCACCCCCAGGTCCTTCTCCACAGCTGCTCCAGCAGGTCAGCCATAGCCAGGACTGGGTACTGGGGACTGTCCCTCTACAGGGACAGGATCTGCTCTTGCCCTCTTTCCAGCCTTTAAGGTCTCCCTGAGTTGCAGGATATGGCAGGATGCTTTGTGTGGAATGTGGTCAAAGTACAATGTCCTATTTTTGGCCATCAGGGCTGCACTGAGACGGGTCTAGTGCTGATTTTTGGTGCTGAATTGCGCTAAAACCAGCCCAAATCACCAACCCCAAATAGACAACTAAGGGTGAAGTATCAGAGCTGAGCCTGGCTGTCCATCATCTGACCCTGGGAATGTCCAGACCATTCTCAGGCAGTGATTCCTCTCCCCTATTCCTGCTTAGAATGAAATGTGTATGAGGTTCCTCCTTTAGGAAGAGGATGCTCTCCAGGGTTCCTCCTTGAGGCTGAGAGAAAGAGATGTGCCCATGAGTGTTGGTGTGGGGAGTGACATCGAACCCTGCTTAGGAGCTGTCACTTTTTGCTGGCTTTGTCAGAAGTTTTTAATAGAATTGTTTTGATTTAACTTTTTAATACAATGGCTTTGCAAAATGGTATTGGTAGCCATGGTGGCTGTGGTTGCCTTGTGGCTGAAGGATTCTTGGTGATCATGGTGGCCAGAGTGGCTGTAGTGGCCTTGGTAGCCTTGGTGCCTCATTTCTCTGGTGGTCATGGTGGTATTGGTGATTGGGGAGGCCACAGTGATGACAGTGACCTTGGTGCCATGGTGGCCATGGTTGCCACACTGACCACAGTTACCCTGGAAACCATGGTGGTCTCTCTGCTCAGAGGATCCCAGTGGCCACTGCCAGGGCAGTGGTGGCCAGGAGGAGTCCTCCGAGTTGGAAGGGAGCCCTGGGGACACTCCCACCTGGGGGACAAAGAGAGGGACATCAGGAGGATCATGTGGGGAGTGAGGGAGTCAGGGAAGGTCATAATGGGGGGTTAGGGGTGACAGGAGAGATGGGGCCATGAGGTGACAGGTGACAAGGTGTTGGGGAGGGCATGGGGGGGTACAGGGGCCAGGGAGGCCAGGGGTGTCATGGTGGGCTTAGGGGTGACAGGGGTCAGGGGGAGTCAGGGGGTGACATGGAGCATGTCAGGGCGTGACAGGGGTTCAGGGAGGGAGTACAAGGGAGGGTCCTGGCCCACCCACGCCCAGCACACAGGGCCCATCCCCAAAGCACTGCCTTTGGTGGGGAGGGACGGGGCTGGTACAGAGAGTCCCCATCTCTGTCCCTGTCCCTGTTGTCCCCTCACAGGGTGTCCCTGACCCTGTCCCCTCCCAGATGTGGGGATCCCCATCCCTGCGCCCTGTCATGGGTGTTCCTGTCCCCATGCCAACAGTGGGTGTTCCCAGACTTGGTGTCCCCAGCATGGGGTGTCCCTGTCCCCAAATTCTCAGTGAGTGTCCCCACACACTGTGGCCTGTCATGGGTGTCCCCTGTCTATACTGGGTGTCCCCAGCACTGGGTGTTGCTGTCCCCCCACCCCCAGTGAGTGTCATTGTCCCCTGTGCCTTATCATGGTGTTCCCATGGCCACAGTGGGTGTCCCCAGTGCTTGATTTCTCACCACATCCAGTGAGTGTCCCCAGCATTGTGTTTCCCTGTTCTTGTCCCCAGCAGTCCGTGTCCTTGTCCCCACACGCAGAGTGGGTGACTGTTGGGAAGGATGAAATATTGACAAGAAAGTCTCACAAATATGTATGCTTAGCAGCAAGGTTTTAACTGTAGAGTCTGAAGAAAAAATAAAGATGGAAGCAAGTTTTGATAGAGAAGAAAAGAATTGCTGAGTCAGCCTTACTGGATAACTAAGAAGGCAAAGGATATGTTAGTTAGAAGGGGATTTTTATGACTTAGAGCAAAGGAAAAACCCACCCCAAACTAGAAGATGTTTTTACCAAACAGAAAAATAGCACAAGCTAGCAAGCCTGCTGATGTTGCAAGTAGAAAAAAGGTCTCAGAATTTTCCACTGCAAGAAAACTGAAAAACATCTTTTAGCTTAAACTGTAATGTACTAACTTTTAGTGATTGGAGAATAGTGACATGAATATGGTAATTATAGCAGTTATGATAGGTTATAGATATTAGTCAAGGGATAGATTGGTTCTACTGTATTAAGATGCTCAGCAAAGAAAATGCATTGTATATAATGCATTGTAGCCAAAACCAAAGGGTCTCCAGGCCTGCCTGCAGCTGGAGCTGACAGCTGTAGGTACAGACTCGGTCAGCCATGACCCTGGCCTGCTGTAACATTGTGGATGGAATAAACTGCATTTTGAAGAGCTGCCTGAAGTCCCACATCCCTCATCTCGACTCTTAAAGGTGCCCATGTCCCTGCCCCATACCCAGTGAGTTTCATTGTCCCTGTGCCTTATCATGGGTGCCCCCATGGCCACAGTGGGTGTCCCCATTGCCCCAGGCTGTCACCTGTGGTGTCACCTTTCAGCCACTCGCAGTTGTATTTGCTGAAGGTCCCGTTGGAGCGGAGCAGGATCCGTGCACTGTCCCCTTTCTGGCTGACTTTGATGACCTTGAATGTCTCAAAGGGTGGGATCAGCACCTCCTTCTCGCCAGGATAGTAGGAGAATTCCCGGATTTCCACGCCGTGGCACGTGTGCACCTGGAACACCGTGTCTATCCCAAAGCCCTTGGCAGTTGTTTCACTCTGTGATGCTGACGTGAATTGACCGAACCGGACGATGTCACCCTGCTTTGCCTTGAACCTGACCTCGTCCACCCCCCGGTACACGTTGTGACACTGCAGTCCCTGAGTGTCCCTCAGTGTCACCAGGGCCTGGGTCAGCAGGAAATGCAGCGTTTTGAAGTGGAAGTTGTCCCGGTATTCCTGGGGGGAGCGCCCGGCTGTGCGCACAGCCTCATTGAACTCCTCGTACAGGCACTTCATGTTCAGGCACTTCTCGTACAGGCCATCCATCGTGTAGGCCATGAGGGCGATGGCCTGGTCTGGGGACAGAGGGGATGAATAGGAGCTCCCCTTCTGCCACTCAGCTCTGGCCTTAGGCCAGGCCTGGGCAAAGAGAGGGTTGTGCTGGAAATCTGAGCGGTTGAGGGCTGGCACTTTCGAGATCATGTCAGCGCCACAGCCCCGGTACTGGTCATCAAAGGAGTCCTGGGCCATGTCCAGTGGCACCACCTTGACGGCTACAGTTGCCACGGCCATTGCCAGCAGTGCCAGGGTGCGAGCCAGGAGGGCCATGGAAGGGAGACACCACCAAGACCAGTGTGGACAGTGGAGGACACAGAGGGTACACAGAGGAGACGATGGAGAACACTGTGGGGACACCAAGGTGACATGGGGAGGGTTCCTCAGTGAGAGACTAGGGAGGGGATTGGGGTCAGCCCAGGGGGAAGGGAGACACTCCTGGCCAGGAGACCCCTGGGCATGTCTGGAATCCCTGATCCTGAATCCTGGGATTACTTATGCCTCCCCTGTGGATGCAATAGTTTTGTCAGAGAGTGAAACAGACAGCTTTCTCAGGCATCCTCCTGGAGAAAGCTGTGAGAATGCCCAGAGAAGGACTTAAAACAATTCTTATCTCAGTCTGGGCACCTGGTATTTGTGAATATGTGGAATGTTGTACATGATGCTTATAGAAAGATATTCTACCAGAAGGTGTTGTTCCTTATTAACCAATAGTGTGAGAAGTGTTGTCAAGAATCAATCAGGCTCTGGGTGAATGATCCTGCTTATAAATATGTGAAGTTTCTAATAAAGCTTGCTTTTATCCCTCTGAGAATTGGAGTACAATGTCACTTGTCGTCAGTCATACCTAACTCAATATTGACAGTTCCCAATGTCCCCCTACCCCAGGGACCCCAATCCCAATCCCCATCCCACAGTATCATGGCACCTCCAGAAGCCCAATCCTACTTCCATGATTATAATTCCCCCAAGCCCCCCAGGACCCTGACCCAAATCCTGGGGTCACTCCCTGAGCCCTCCAGTGTCCCCCTCAGCCCATCCCCAGACCCCAATACCACTTTCATTCCCCAATTTCTTCTGTGTCACTCCAGGACCTCAACCCAAATCCAGGCATCACCCCCTGCCCCCACAGTGTCTGCCAGCACCCCCATGACCCCAGACCCATCCCCACCGTGCTTTTTCCCCCTCACTTTACCCCAGAACACCCCATGACCCCAGTCCCAGACCTGTGACTCCCCAGTGTCCCCCCAGCACCGCAATCCCAATCCCACAGTCCTGTGTCCCACCCCAAGTATCCCCAGTGTCCCCCAGCCCTGATACCAAAATTGGCCGGAGTGAACTCCCTGATGGAAGTGGAGGTAGCAGAAATCCGGAATTCTTTATCAGCCTGGACTCACAGCAGATCTCTCCTGGTCCTGCAGCTCAGGGGGAACTTTGCCATGGAGTATTTATCCATCATAATTATACATATTCATGAAAATTTTCCTCTTAACTAGCACAGAAACTTCACTTTTCCTAGAAAAAATTTGCATGGCTCAGCCTCCTCCTGGAAGTCCTATTATTGTCCTGGAGAGTCCTAAAAATAGGGGGTCTCGGTGTGCTTTTCACTGAGTGCCCCAATATGCCACATGACCTCACCTTGAACTTTCACTTTCGGCAGGCACTGCTCCTACTGTGTTACAGAACTTGCCAAAAACCCCTCACTGGAGTGCCCTTTATCTCTTTCTCCACAGGTTCTAGCCGCCTTTGCCCTGCTGTGTACACACTTTTGCATCCTTTTATTGTTTTTTCCCTTTCATCTTTAAGCTCAATCCAGCCTTTAAGGGATCTGAAACTTTCTATTTTCTCTCTTATTGCTCACCCTCCAGGACCCCAACCTACCTTCCCATGTTCCCCCAGTTCTTCCCAGTCCCACTCCCCAGTGCTCACTGAGCTGCTGCCACACCTCAGATACCAATTGGGGTCCCCTATCAGATGACATCCCTGCAGGCACCTTGAGCCCGGGGATGATCTCCTGGGGGTGGGCCTGGGGGATTTTCCTGGCCTTGCTGGTGTAGCAGGAGAAGTTCTGGACCCCCAAGAAGGAATCCACCAGCATCAGGAAATACCTGAGCCTATGTTGGCGTGGTAGCTCAGAAAAGCCATTTGCCAGTAATCCCCAGGAGTGTTTACTCTGTCAGTGATGGTTTTAAATTCAAGGGGGTCTTTTAAAACCTATCAGGCATTGCTCAATAACAGAGCTGACATTTTTGTCTACAGACACTGAGTGTGAAAA
Source organism: Fringilla coelebs (assembly GCF_963513975.1). Classification (NCBI taxonomy): domain Eukaryota; kingdom Metazoa; phylum Chordata; class Aves; order Passeriformes; family Fringillidae; genus Fringilla; species Fringilla coelebs. Next base: position 523,845 of record NC_140028.1, on the reverse strand, counting down.
ACACGTTCACTCTCCTGTGAAAATTTAAAAAGTTTAATAAAGGACAATAGGAGACAAAGACAGTAAAGCAAAGATTATGGCCAGGTGTGTCCTGGCACTCAGCCAAGAGCACACCTCCACCTTCAGGCATACCTCTTTAAATACCTTTTCTATTACATCAGGCTGTTGCATATTCATAGACCCTTATGCATAGTAAACTTTTTCCACAAACTAGTTTACATGTTCTAGGAACTGTTTAGCATGGCTCCTCCTTGTGTCCGCCTTTTTAGATCATGCTGATTCCTTGGTTGTGGTTTTAGTCCTTTTTTATCACCTCCAGGTTTTGGGCACAGGTACACACCCAACCCTCCACATGTCCCTGACAAGTCGAACAAACAGGATTGCCAGATAGCAAAGACACAGAGGGAGAAAAAGGAGATTATAGGGAAAAGAGAGGGAGTCCAAAACCAATAGCAAAATAACAACGTTATACATCAAAAGAAATTAAAATCTCAACAAAACTTCCCTTCACACACAAACACAACATTTATCTCTTAATTGTGAGAGCCAATCATCATTCTACCTATCTATAACACCCACCAGCACCCCCTGGTCCTTCTCCAGAGCTGCTCCAGCAGGTCCACCCCAGCCTAGACTGGCACTGGGGACTGTCCCTCCACAGGGACAGGACCTGCCCTTCCCCTCTTGAACTTCCCAATTTCCAGCCTTTGAGGTCTCCCTGAGTTGAAGGATGTGGCAGGATGCTCTGCCTGGAATGTGCCGAAGGGACACTGCCCCATTTGTGTCCCTTGGGGCCACATTGAGAGGGGTCTGCTGCTGATTTGGGTTCTGAATTGGACTAAAACCAACCCAAATCACCAGCCCCAAATTGACAATGGAAGGTGAGGCATCAGACCTGGGCCTGGCCGTTCATCACCACACCTTGGGAATGTCCAGTCCCCTCTCAGACAGAGATTCCTCTCCCCTCTTCCTGCTGGAAATGAAATGCGTGTGAGGTTCCCCTTTCAGAAAGGGGATGCTCCCCAAGGATCCTCCTCAAGGTTGTGAGAAAGAGACGTTCCCACGAGTGTTGGTGTGGGGAGTGACATCGAGCCCTGCTTAGGAATTGACACTTTTTGCTGTTTTTGTCCGATTTATTTAATTAAATTGTTTTGATAGAATCATTCAATAAGATTGCTTTGCACAATGATCTTGGTGGGCACATTGGTCACAGTGTGTCTGTGGTAGCCTTGTGACTCAGGGAGTATTGGTGATGATGGTGGCCATGCTTGCCACAGTGACCACAGTGACCTCGGTGGCTTTGGTGGCATCATGGCTCAGAGGATCCTGGTAGCCTATGCCAGGGCTGTGGTGGCCAGGAGGAGTCTTCCTATTTGGAAGGGGGCCCTGGGGATGCTCCTGCCTCGGGGCATAGAATGGCATCAGGGGGACCATGGGAGAAGTGAGGCGGTTGGAGATGGACATAAAAGGGGGTTAGGGGTGACAGGAGAGATGGTGGCCATGAGATCACGGGGTGTCGGGGGGCATGAAGGGGGATAGGGGGCCAGAGAGGCCAGAGGGGTCATGGCGGACCTACAGGTGACAAGGGTGAGGGGTAGTCAGGGGGTGCCATGGGGGGTGACAAGAGGTGACAGGGGTTCAGGGACTGCCATGGGGGGTCCTGGTGTACCCACATCCAACACACAGGGCCCATCCTCGCAGCACTGCATTTGATGGGGAGGGATAGGGTTGGTGCAGGGTCCAGTCTCTGTCCTCCCCTGGCAGGGTTGTTCCTATCCCTGTCTCCTCCCAGATGTGGGGCTCCCCCTTCCCTGTCAGCTGTCATGGACGTTCTTGCCCCCGTGGCCACAATGGGTGTCCCCAGACCTTGTCTTCCCAGCCCTGGGTGTCTCTGATACCACACTCCTGGTGAGTATCCCCACAGCTGGCAGTGAATGTCCTCACCCCCTGTCCCCTGTCATGTCTGTCGCCTGTCCCCATATTCGGTGACCCCAGCTGTGGGTGTCTCTGTCCTCCCTCGCTCTGGGTGTCCTTGTTGCGCCCACACACACAGTGGTTGTCGCTGTCTCTGCCCCCATGCCCCCGCGTGACATATCAGGAGTGTCTCAAGGGCCACAGTGGGTGTCCCAGACTGTCCCCCCTGTGCTGTCACCTCACTGCTACTCGCAGTTGTATTTGCTGAAGGTCCCAGCAGAGCGGAGACTGATCCATGTCCTCCTCCCATTCTGGGTGACTTTGGTGACCTCAAAGATCTCGAATGGTGGGATCAGCACCTCCTTCTCCCCTGGATACATGGAAAACTGCTGGATGTCCACGCCATGGCACGTGTGCACTTCGAAAATTGTGTCTGTCCCAAAGCGCATAGCAACTTCTTTGCTCAGCGACGACGATGCGAATTGACCAAACCGGACGCTCTGGCCACGCTGTGCCTTGAAACGAATGCCACGCACGCCCCGGAACACGTGGTGACACTGCTCATTCCGAACACGCTTCAGTGTCACCAGGGCATCAGTCAGTAGGAAATGCAGCGTTTTGAAGTGGAAGTTTTTCCGGTATTCCTGGCGGGAGCGCCCAGCCGTGTGCACGGCTGCGTTGAACTCCTTGTACACATGCTGTGAGGTGTAGGTCATGAGAGCCACGGCCTGCCAGTGGGATGTCAGAGGGGACACATGAGAGCCCCGCTTGCGCCACTCAGCATCAGCATAATACCAGCCCCAGGCAAACTGAAGATTCTTCTGGTACTCAAAGTTGTAGAGGTCCGGCAACTTTGCACGCCTGGAAGGCCTACAGCCCTCATACCGGTCATCAAAGGAGTCCCAGGCCATGTCCAGGGGCACCACCTTGAGGGCCACGGTGGCCACAGCCATTGCCAGCAGTGCCAGGGTGCGAGCCAGGAGGGCCATGGTGGGGAGGGGCCACCACGATCAGTATGGGACACTGGGGGACAAAAAAGGGAACACTTAGGGGACAAACAGGTCACACAGGGGTATGTGGGAAGGATTCATCTGTGAGGGGCTGAGGAGGGGAACTGGGGTCAGCCATGGGGTGGGGGAGCAGCTCAGGCTAGCAGACCCCTGGAAACATCCTGGGATGCTGAGCCCAAACCCTGGGGTCATTCCTGAACTCCCCTCTGAACCCTACTCTCCCTCCCATGGTCCAAATGCCCTCAACCCTTAGTGTCCTCCAAGAACCCCAGAAACTTAATTCAAATTCTGGGGTAACTCCCTGTCCCCCCAGCAGTGCCCCCCATGATCCCAATCTCCCTCTGACATTCCCCCCCTGGACCTCACTGCTTTGTCCCTCCATTGTCATCCCTGTGCCCACCAGCCCCACAACCCGACTCCCAGTCCCTTGTCCCTTCCCCCGCCATTATCACCCAGCTCAAATGTTGGGAACAATCCCTGACCTCCCCAGTGTCCCCTCAGTGCCTTACCAGCCCCCCTGTCCTAATCCAAGTCCTGTGATTGCCCTTCCATTGTCCCCCAGTGCTTCCCAGGAACTCAAGGCTGCTCCCAATCCTCTGCAACCCTCTTGTGACCCAGGCCCCTCTGGGACTTCACCCAGATTCCTAAAGCCACTCCCTCAATGGCCCCAGCGTCCCCCAGGTCCATCTCACCAACGCAAGTCCCGGCCCCAGTCCCATTACCCATTTCATGTCACCCCAGGACCCCAACCCAAATTCGGAGGCCGCTCCCTGCCCACAGAAATTCCCCCTGGAGTCTCCCATGGCCCCACTCCACAATCCCAGTCCCATGTCCCTCCCACAAGTGTCCCCAGTGTCCCCCCAGCCCCTGATACCGAAATCGGCCGGAGTGATCTCCCTGATGGAACTGGAGCTATCAGAAATCCAGAATTCTTTCTCAGCTCGGACGCACAGCAGATCTCTCCTGGTCATGCAGCTCAGGGGGAGAATCTGCCATGGGATATTTATCCACCACAATTATAAATATTCATTAGAAGGGGCTTCTTAGCTAATGCAGATACATCACTTTCTCTGGAAATAATTTACATGATTCTGCCCCTTTCTGGAAGTCCTTTTATGGTACTGGATGGTCGCCCAAAGGGGTTTCTGGGTGTGGTTTTCACTGAGTGCCCCAATATGCCAGATGACCATTCCTGCAACTTCTGCTTTTTGCAGGCACTGCTCCTTCTGTGGTCCAGTACTTGTAAAGGACCCTCACTGGAGTTCCCTTATCTGTTTCTCCATGAATTCTATCCATGTTCATCCCAGGTACCCACACTTCTACATCCTTTTCATGTTTTTGCACGTTCATCGTTAAGCTCTATCTAGAACTATTAAAGGATCTGAAACTTTCTATTCTATCTCTTATTTCTCATCTCCCAGATCCCCAGTCCCACTCCCACAGTCCCATGCAAACATGGGAACTCACATGCCATCTGCTTTGAGCATTGCTCATGCCCTTGAAGCCATATGGGAAGAAAGAAGTCAATTAACAGCACAGGGATCTCCAATTAAATATAAACAACAGATATTGTCCCTCCTTGATTCCACCCAGCTGCCCAATGAAGTGGCCATACTGCAGTTGAGGGCACACCAGCTTGGGGACTGATAAATCTGTGTGGGAAATAGATTCGCAATAAAGCTGCACGAAAGGATCCGCAACAAAGCATCCTGGTGCTAATTCTTGAGACAGGAATTTCACCACCAGAGGTGAGGCCTGAATAGAGTTGGTCAGATTGAAAATTGGCTGCTTATCTAAAAGCCCACAATAAAGAGAGGGGGTAGGTGGGTGAGAGGTAACTCCCAATAACCAGGTCAGGCCCACCCCAGCTGATGCTGCAATTTGTAAAGGAGAAAAGCACCAGCAAAGCTCTGGGGAATTGATGAGATGGGGACAGGTCTGCAGGACAAAACTGTCAGGTCTGTTACAGAGCAATGCCTGATATGTTTTTAAAAGAATTCTTTGAATTCAAAACCATCACCTCCAGGCATCACTGAAAGAGGAAATACTCCCAGGAATCACTGCAAATGGATTTTCTGAGCTACCACACCAGCATGGGCTCAGGTATCTCCTGGTGTTGGTGGATCCCTTTTTTGGGGTCCAGAACTTCTCCTGCCACACCAGCAAGGCCAGGGAAGTCACCCAGGCACTCCCCCAGGAGATCATCCCCAGGCTCAAGGTTCCTGTAGGGATGTTATCTGATAGGGGACCCCAACTGGCATCTGAGGTGTGGCAGCAACTCAGTGAGCAGTGGGGAGTGGGACTGGGGGAAACTGGGGCAACATGGGACTGTGGGAGTGGGGTCATGGGGGTGAGAAATAAGAGAGAGAATAGAAAGTTTCAGATCCTTTAATAGTTCTAGATAGAGCTTATTGATGAATGGGCAAAAGCAAGAAAAGGAATGAGAATTGTGGAAACCCAGGATGATTGTGGCTGGAATTCCTGGAGAAACAGATAAGGGAACTCCAGGAAAGGTCTTTCGCAAGTTCTGGACCACAGAAGGAGCAGTGCCTGCAAAAAGCAGAAGTTGCAGGAAAGGTCATCTGGCATATTGGGGCACTCAGTGAAAACTACACCCAGAAACCCCTTTGGATGACCCTCCAGTACCATAAAAGGACTTCCAGAAAGAGACAGAAGCATGCAAATTATTTCCAGCGAAAGTGAAGTATCTGCATTAGCTAAGAAGCCCCTTCTAATGAATATTTATAATTGTGGTGGGTAAATATCCCATGGCAGATTCTCCCCTGAGCTGCAGGACCAGGAGAGATCTGCTGTGCGTCCGAGCTGAGAAAGAATTCCGGATTTCTGATAGCTCCAGTTCCATCAGGGAGATCACTCTGGCCAATTTCGGTATCAGGGGCTGGGGGGACTCCAGGGGACACTTGTGAGAGGGGGAGAGGGGACCTTGACATCGGGACTGGGGCCCTGGGGGATACTGGGGGGACCCTCAGGGTTAATGTGACGTGGGTTTGGAGTTCTGTTGGAAGCTGGGGGACACTGGGGGACATGGGACTGGGGTTCACAGGTCTCTGGGGGGGCAGCAGCGGGGAGCTGTGAGTGTGACTGGGCCCATGGGAGGGCTGGAGGCCACTGCAGGGGGCAGGGGTTGATCCCTGCATTTGGGTTGGGGTCCTGGGGTGTATCATTTCCAACAACCCCAAAACGGACACCAGACTGGCAGTGGGGTTGGGATCCGGGGATGGGGCAAGAGCAATAGTGGAGGGGGTCATGTAGTGCCCCCAGGAACGGATTGGGTCCTGAGAGGACAGAGGGGATCCCAGCAGAGCGACACAAAACTGTGGGAGTGGGTTTTCAAATGTTTATTAGAAATTTGATCCTTGCTTGCCTGGTGTATCAGAAGCTTACCAAAATCTGCTGCTGGTTCACCTGATGTATCGACTGCAGCTCCTTTAATTCCTCTCCTGCAGGGCACCTCATTTCCTAAAATAAAGCAGTTGCTGGAGTTTTTCTTGGAGGAAACTTAAAGCTTTATTTTTCAAACCTTGATCTTAAAAGAGGTGCTGGAGAAATGTTCCTCCCTTTTTCCTCGTTCACTGCAGACCCTCAGAAAGGATCTGGAGAGGCTAGAGCATGTCTAGGGAAGGGATGGAGCTGGGGAAGGGTCTGGAGCACCAGGAAGGGCTGAGGAAGCTGGCAGAGACTGCTCAGTGCAATTTTAAAAGGATGAACAATCAGTTTGGGGCCAGTTAAAAAGTTCCTGATTTGAGGCAATGCTGCAGTAGAAGCACTGGGCAGAAAAGAAGAAAAAGAGAATGACAAAAGATGAAAAATAAAGTAGAGACATGGGGACGGAGGCAGCACTACCCATTTATTAATGAAAAACCATAATGTTTCACTCAGGAAACTCTTTTTATCTTTCAAATCAGGAATTTTCCCTCTTTACCTGCTCATCTTCTGGAGTTGTGGTTTGGGAATTGTCCACCGGAGGGCAGCAGTGAGCGTGGGAAATCAGCGGCACTGCACATGCACCGCCCCCAGCTGCAGTTCCGGATCCCAACAGCAGGAGGCAGCACGAGCTGCTGGCACTGCAGAGCCCCCACCCCAGCCCCGGGGGCTCTGCAATGGTTTGGGCTGGAGAGACCCTGTCGTCTTGGCCCCACTCTTTCCAACACCCCCTGGGTCCTCCTGGCCCCAGGCCACACGGCCAGCTCCACTGGTCATCCACCACCACCCCCAGGTCCTTCTTCACAGCAGTCTAGCTGGCCAAACTCAGCCGGGACTGCCCCTGGAAACTGTCCCTCCCTAGGGACAGGACCTGCCCTTCCCCTCTCGAACCTCCCAATTTCCAGCCTTTAAGGTCCCCGTGAAGTGCAGGATATGGCAGGATGCTCTGCCTGTAATGTTCCCAAGGGTCAATGCCCACTTTGTAGCTATCGGGGCTGCATTGAGAGGGGTCTTGGGCTAATTTTGGTGCTGAATTGGGCTAAAACCAGTCCAAATCCCCAACCCTGAATTGACAACTGAAGCTGAAGCACCAGAGCTGGGCATGGCCATCCATCATGTGACCCTGGGAACATCTAGTCCCCTCTCAGACAGGGATTCCTCTCCCCTGTTCCTGCTTGGAATGAAATGTGTGTGAGGTTCCTCCCTTGGGAAGGGGATGCTCTCCAAGAATGCTCCTCGAGGTTGATAGAAAGAGACATTCCCATGAGTGTTTGTGAGGGGAATAACATCGAACCCTGCTTAGGAATGGTCATTATTTCCTGGCTTTGTCAGATTCATTTAATGGAATTATTTTGATAGAATAGTTTCATAGAATTGCTTTGCAAAATGGTATTGGTATCCATGGTGGCTGTGGTAGCACTGTGGCTGAGGGATTCTAAGTGATCATGGTGGCTACAGTAGTCTTGGTAGTGATTGTTATCATAATGGCCAGGGTGGCTGTGGTGGCCACAGCGCCACAGTGACAGTGGTGGCCACAGTGACCTCATGGTGGCAATAGCTGCCAAAGTGGCCATAGTGGCAATGGTGGACTTGGTAGCCTTGTTTCTCTAGTGGTCATGGTGGTATTGGTGATCGTGGTGGCCACAGTGATGACAGTGTCCTTGGTGCCATGGTGACCATGGTTGCCACACGGACCACAGTGACCTCAGAGTCCATGGTGGTTTCTCTGCTCAGAGGATCCCGGTGGCCACTGCCAGGGCTGTGGTGGCCAGGAGGAGTCCTCGGAGGTGAAGGGAGCCCTGGGACCCTGCCACCTGGGGGACAAAGAGAGGGACATCAGGGGATCAAAGGGGGAGTGAGGGGGTGGGGTAGGACCATAATGGGGTGATAGGGGTGACAGGAGAGATGGGGGCCATGAGGTGACCAGTGACAGGATGTTGGGGGTCACGAGGGGCTACAGGCACCAGGGAGGTCAGAGGGGGCATGGTGGTCTTAGGGGTGACAGGGATCAGGGGGAGTCATGGTGGGTGCCATGGGGGTGCCATGGTGGTGCTATGGCGGTGACAGGGGTTCAGGAAGTGCCATGGGGATCCTGGCCCACCCACATCCAGAGCTCAGGGCCCATCCCCACAGCACTGCCTTTGGTGGGGAGGGACAGGATCAGAATGGAGACATCCCTGTCTCTGTCCCTGTCCCTGTGGTCCCCTGACTGGGGTGTCCCTGTCCCCTCCCACATGTGGGGATCCCCATCCCTGTGCCCGTCATGGGCATTCTTGTCACTGTGCCCACAATGGGTGTCCCCAGATTTGGTGTTCCCAGCATGCCGTGTCCCTTTCCCCAAACTCTCAGTGAGTATCCCCACTCCCTCTACCCTGTCATGGGTGTCCCCTGTCCACTGTTGGTCTCCCCAGCACTGGGTGTCACTGACCCCCCAGCCTCAGGGAGTCTCCCCAGCACAGGGTATCCCTGTCCTTGTTCCCAGCCGTGGGTGCTCCTATCCCCACAAACACAGTGGGGGCCTCTGTCCCTGTCCCCCATGCCCAGTGAGTGTCATTGTCCCTGCACCTTCTTATGGGCCTCAGTGGGTGTCCCCATCGCCCCAGGCTGTCCCCTGTGGTGTCACCTTGCAGCCACTCGCAGCTGTAGTTGCTGAAGGTCCCGGTGGAGTGGAGCTGATTCCTCCCCCTGTCTCCTTCCTGGCTGATTTTGATGACCTCGAAGGTCTCAAAGGATGAGATCAGCACCTCCTTCTCGTCTGGGTAGATAGAAAATTCCTGGATTCTCATGCACATGTGCACTTGGAACACTGTGTCTATCCCAAAGCCCTCAGCAGTTTTTCCACTCTGTGACACTGACATGAATTGACCAAACCGGACGATGTCACCCTGCTCTGCCTTGAACCTGACATCGTGCACCCCCCAATACACGTTGTGACACTGGAGTCCCTGAATGTCCCTCAGTGTCACCAGGGCCTGGGTCAGCAGGAAATGCAGCGTTTTGAAGTGGAAGGTGTCCTGGTATTCCTGGCTGGGGCACTCGGCCACGAACACTGCTGGATTGAACTCTCTGTACACGACATCCATCGTGTAGGCCATGAGGGCGATGGCGTGGGCTGGGGATGACAGAGGGGACACAGGGGACCCCCGACTCTGCCACTCGGCTGAGGCCTCAGGCCAGGCCTGGGCAAAGAGAGGGTTCTGCTAAAACCTGGAGCAGTTAAGGGTCAGCAACTCCATGGTCATGTTAGTACCGCAGCCCCGGTACTGGTCATCAAAGGAGTCCTGGGCCATGCCCAGGGGCACCACCTTGATGGCTGCAGTGGCCACGGCCATTGCCAGCAGTGCCAGGGTCTGTGCCAGAAGGGCCATGGAGGGGAGAGGGTGGGACAAACAGGAACCAGTGTGGACACTGGGGGACACAAAGGAGACACAGAGGAGACACGGGGAGGATTCCTCAGTGAGAGACTGGGGAGGGATGTGGCAGTAACACAGGGGGAAGGGAGACGCTCCTGGCCAGCAGACCCCTGGGCATGTCTGGGGTTCCTGATCCCAAATTCTGGGGTTACTTATGCCTCCCCAATGTTCCCCAGCCCAAGGAACCCCAATCTCAACCCCACCATGTCCTCCTGGCTCCCCAGAAGCCCAGTCCTACTCCCATGACTACAGGTCCCCTCATCGCTAGAAGAATCCCTGACCCAAATCCTGGGGTCACTCCCTCAGCCCCCAGGGTCCCCCTCAGCCAGTCCCCAGACCCCAATCCCCTCCCATTCCCCAATTTCTTGGGTGTCACCTGAGGAACTCAACTCAAATCCAGGCATCACCCCCTGCCCCCACAGTGTCTCCCAGCCCTACCATGACCCCAGTCCCACTCCCACCATCCCATGTTCCCCCACATTTTCCACCAGAGCCTGCCATTACTCCAATCCCAGACCTGTGACACCTCCAGTGTGCCCCCACATCTGCACAATCCCAATCCCTCAGTCCCGTATCCCCTCCCAAGAGTCCCCAGGGTTCCCCCCAGCCCCGATACCAAAATAAGCCAGAGTGAACTCCCAGGTGGAACTGGAGATAGCAGAAAGATGGAATTCTTTATCACCTCAGACTCACAGTGGATGTCTCCTGGTCCTGCACATCAGAGGGGACCTTGCCAACAGAATCAATCCATCCTAATTATACATATTCATCAAAATACACTTAGCAAATACAAAACCAGCAATTTTCTAGTAAATAATCGGCATGGCTCTACCTCTTTTAGGAAATAATTTTTATTGTCCTGGAGAGTAATAAAAATGGGGTTTCTGGGGGTCATTTTCATTAAGTGTTCCAATATCTCAGATGACCTTGTCTCAAACTTTCACTTTGTGCAATGAAAATGCCCCTCCTGTGTATACAGAACTTGCCAAAAACCCCTCACCAGAGTTCCCTTTATCTCTTTCTCCACAGGTTCCAGACACCTTTGCTCTTCTGTGTGCACACTTTTACATCCTTTTATTATTTTGTACTAGTTCTTCTTTAAGGCCTATCCAGCACCTTAAGGAGAACTCAAAGATTCTATTCTCTCTTTAATTTCTCACCCTCCAGGATGCCAATCCCACCGTCCCATGTTCCCCCAGTTCCCCCCAGTCCCACTCCCCACTGCTCACTGAGTTGCTGCCACACTTCAGATACCAACTGGGGTCCCCTATCAGATGACATCCCTACAGGAACATTGAGCCTGGGGATGATCTCCTGGGGTAGAGCCTGGGTGACTTCCCTGGCCTTGCTGGTGTGGCAGGAGAAGATCTGGACTCCCAAAAAGGGATCCACCAACACCAGGAGATACCTGAGCCCATATTGGTGTGCTAGCTCAGAAAATCCATATGCTGGTGATGCCCAGGAGTGTTTCCTCTCTCAGTGATGCCTGGAGGTGATGGTTTTGAATTTAAAGAATTCTTTTGAAAACATATCAGGCATTGCTCTGTAACAGACCTGACAATTTTATCCTACAGACACTGAGGATCTGAGGCCACAGACCTGTCCCCATCTCATCAATTCCCCAGAGCTTTGCTGGTGCTTTTCTCCTTTGCAAATTGCAGCACCAGTTGGGGAGGGCCTGACCTGGTTATTGGGAGTTACCTCTCACCCACCCACCCCCCCTCTTTATTGTGGGCTTTTAGATAAGCAGCCAATTTTCAATCTGCCCAACTCTATCCAGGCCTCACCTCTGGTGGTGAACTTCCTTTCTCAGGAATTAGCACCAGGATGCTTTGTTGCAGAACCTCTCATGCAGCTTCATTGCAAGTCTATTTCCCACAGGGATTTGTCACTCCCCAAGCTGGTGTGCCCTGGATTGTAGTACAACCACTTCTTTGGGCAGCTGGGAGGAATCAAGGAGGGACAATAATTCTTGTTTATATTTAATTGTTATTCCCTGTGCTGTTAATTGACTTCTTTCTTTGCATATGCCTCCATAGGCATGAGCAATGCTCAAAGCAGATGGCAAGTGAGTTCCTATGTTTGCTCTTTTTCTCACTGCCAATTCCAGATCTCTTTGTAACATTGCGAGCTCCTCCCTTCGTTCCACATCCCTCTGAGTCTATGGGGACCAGAGTATATACCACAAACTTTTGTCCCAAATTGGATTTCCTGGCCTCTTGAATGAGGAGAACAGTCTCTGAGGAGTGGGACTGGGGTCCTGGGAGATGGGAAATAAGACAGAAAATAGAAAGGTGCTCCACTGAAAGTGCTGGATAGAGCCTAAAGATGAACGGGTAAAAAACAATAAAAGGATGTAAATGTGTGTACACAGCCTGGCAAATGTTGCTGGAACCTGTGTAAAAAGAGCTAAAGGAAACTCCAGTGAGGGGGTTTTGTCAAGCTCTGTATACACAGAAGGAGCAGCGCCTGCCAAAAGCGAGTGTTTGAGGCAAGATCATCTGGGATATTGGGGCAGTCAGTGAAAACCACACCCTGGAACCCCATTTTTATCACTCTTCAGCAGAATAGAAATTGTTTCCTAAAAGAGGCAGAGCCATGCAAATTATTTACGGGAAAACTGCTGGTTTCTGTATTCGATAAGGGACACATTTTCATGAATATTTATAATTATGACGCATAAATACCCCATGGCAAAGTCCCTCCTGACCTGCAGGACCAGGAGAGATCCTCTGAGTCTGAGCTGAGAAAGAATTCCATCTTTCTGATACCTCCAGTTCCATCAGGGTGTTCACTCCGGCCAATTTCGGTACCAGGGACTGTGGGATTGGGGTCTGGGGGGGCACTGGGGGTGTCACGGTACAAGGACTGGGGTCCTGGGGTGGTCCAGGGGCAGCGATGGGGGACACAGGACCATGGGAGTGGCAGTGGGGTACTGGGGGACACTTGGGGGGCACATGGGGTCACCAGGGTGATCATGGCAGTGGGATTGGGGTATGGGATGGGGACAAGGGGGACACTGGGGGAAGGCAGGCCTTGGGTCAGGGTCCTGGGGGACATGGTGTCACTGGGAGGGGTACAAGGGACTGGGAGAGGGATTGGGGTAACAGAGGCACTGGAAAACACTGGGAGGGGGGGACACAGAACTATGGGAGTGGGATTGAGAGTCTGGAGAACATTGGGGCACCCAGGAGTAACCCCAGGATTTGGCATCAGGTTCCAGGACGTGTCCAGGGGTCTCCTGGCCAGGGCTGGCCCCCTCCCCCAGCTGATCCCACTGTCACTCCCCAGCCCCTCCCCAAGGAAGACTCCCCACATCCTGCCATGTCCTTTAGAGTGCCCTCAGCATCCCATTAGTGTTCCCTCAGCATCCCCTGGTGTCCCACAGTGTCTTTCCTGTGTCACACAGTCTGTCCTCTGTGTCCCCTCTGTGTCCCCCAGTGTCCCACACTGGTCCCTGTGGACTCTCTTCTCCATGGCCCCCTTGGCTCAGACCCTGGCACTGCTGGCAATGGCCATGGCCACTGCGGCCATCACGGAGCTGTCCCTGGACATGGCCCAGAACTCCTTTGATGACCAGTACCTCAACTGTGGCCCCGCCATGACCGCAGCATTGCCAGCCCTCAAGGGTTCTGACTTCCAGAAGAACCCTCTTTTTGCCCAGGCCTGGGAGGAGGCCACGGCCGAGTGGCAGAATCGAAGCTCCTATTCATCCCCTCTGACCAAAGACGAGGCCATCGCCCTCATGGTCTACACGATGAAGGCCGTGTATAGCGACTTCAATAAAGCCGTGCGCACAGCTGGACGTTCCTGCCAGGAATACCGGTACAACTTCCACTTCAAATCGCTGCATCTCCTGCTGACCCAGGCCCTCCAGAAGCTGAGATGCCCTAATAAGTGTCTGGAGGTGTCCCGGGGGGTGAAGGATGTCCGGTTCATTGCAAAGCCTGGCGATAAAGTCCGTCTCAATCAATTCGCTTCGTCGTCGCTGGACAAAACGGTGTCCCAGGATTATGGGACAGACACAATGTTCAAGGTGCACACGTGCCACGGTGTGGACATCCAGTACTTCTCCTTCAGTCAAAGCGAGAGGGAGGTGCTGATCCCACCCTTCGAGACCTTTGTGGTTACTGATGTCAACACAGAAGGAAGCACGATGAACATTGAGCTTCACTCCACTGGGAACTCCAGCAACTACAACTGCGAGTGGCTGCGAGGTGACATCATGGGAACAACCTGGGGTGATGGGGACACTCAGTGAGGGTTGGGGACAAGGACACACATGGTATGGGGACACCCATGGCCCAGAGGGGACAGGGACACCCACTGTGGCTGGGAGGCAGGACACCCAGAGCTGGGGACAAGGACAGGGACAGCATTGCTTGGACACAGGGGATGGGGACACCCAGTGCCAATTGATTGGGACAGGGACATCCAGTGCTGGGCACACCCACAGGGGTGAGGAGGACAAGGCCACCCATGGTTGGGCACAGGGGAAAGGGACCTCATTATGGCCCCCTCTGACATTCAACACCCTCAGGACCCCCCCATTACCCCTGTCCCTACCCTCATGGCCCTCCTGACCCCTTCACCTCATGTTCCCCCTGACACCCCTTTCTTGGTCCCCACAGGTGGGAGCCTCCCCAGACACTCCCCCCACCTTGGGGGGCTTCTCCTGGCTACTGTGGTCATGGCAGTGGCCATTGGAACCCTCTAAGCCACGAGGCCACCAAGGTCACTCTGGTCTTGGAGGCCACTGTCGAAGGCTACCAGGATGAAGGCCACCAGGACCCCCAGAGAAATGAGGCCACCAAGGCTACCGAGGACATCATAGCCACTATGGTCACCTTGTCCACTGTGACCACTGTGCCCGTTATTGCCACTACGGCCACTGAGGCCACTTTGATCTCTATGACCACTCTGGCCACTCTGGGCATTGGAACCACCATGGTCAGCATGGCCATTGTGCTCACAGTGACCCATGATGTCACCGTGCCCACTGTCGCTGCCGTGGTCACCGTAACTACTGAGGCCACCATGGCCACCGTGGTTACCAAGGTGACCAAGGTCACCATGGTCACCACAGCCACTGTGGTCACCATGGTCACTGTAACAAGGTGTCCATCCTGGAAAAGCCCCTCTGAGAGCTGCCCAGTGAGGGAGCCATGCCAGGGCAGCAGGACCAGCACGAGGTGGGCTGGAGCAGCCAGGAGGGCCCAGGACAGCACGGACAGCAGAGATTGGGCAGCGCCTGGGGCCACTTGGCACTTCCCAATAGAGGGGTTTGGGAGTGGCAATGTCACAGTCACCTGCTAACTCTCCTTGGCTGTCTCACCTGATGTAGCAATAAATTTCCCCTTGCTTACCTGCCATATAAGAAATGTATCAAAAACTTGAAAACTTGATCCTTGCTTGCCTGGCGCATCAAATGTTTATGAGAAATTTGATCCTTGCTTGCATGGTGTATCAGAAGTTTACCAAAATTTGCTCCGGCCATCGGATGTATCCACTACAGCTCTTTTAACATGTTTCCTGCAGGGCACCTCATTTCCTAAAATAAAGCAGTTCCTGGAGTTTTTGTTAGAGGCAACTCAAAGCTTTATTTTTCAAAGCTTAATCTTCAAAGAGGTGCTGGAGAAATGTTCCTCTCATTTTCCCCGTTCACTGCAGCTGCTCAGAAAGGATCTGGAGGGGCTGGAGTGTGTCCAGGGAAGGGATGGAGCGCCAGGAAGGGCTGAGGGAGCTGGCAGGGGCTGTTCAGTGCAATTAAAAAGGACGCATAATCAGTTCAGAGGCTGTTCCAAAGTTCCTGATCTGAGGTAACAATTCAGAAGAAGCATTGGGAGGAATAAAAGAAAAGCAAACAGATGAAGAAGGGTGAAAAATAAAATTGAGAGATTGGGATTGGGGCTGCACCACCCATTTATTCATGAAAAAACCCCTGATGTGTCGCTCAGGAAACTTTTTTCTTTCAAATCAGGGATTTTCCCTCTTTACCCGCTCATCTCCTGGAGTTGTGGTTTGGGAATTGTCCACCAGAGGGCAGCAGCGAGCGAGGTAATTCAGCGGCACTGCGCATGCACTGCCCCCAGCTGCAATTCCGGGTGCCAACAGCAGGCGGCAGCACGAGCTGCTGGCGCTGCTGAGCGCGCGCCCCGCCCCATCCCAGCCCTGGGGGCTCTGCAATGGTTTGGGATGCAGCAACCTTAAAGCCCGTCCGGTGCCAGCCCTGCCATGGGCAGGGACATCTTCCCCTGGGCCAGGCTGCTCCAGGCCCTGCCCAACCTGGCCTTGGACACCGCCATGGATGGGGGAGCCACAGCTTCTCTGGGCAACCTGTGCCAAGGCATCACCACTGTTACAGGGAAGAATTCCTTCCCAATATCCCATCTGATTCTGTCCTGTGGCACTGGAGAGCCTTTCTCCCTTGCCCTGTCCCTCCATGCCCTTGTCCAAAGTCTGTTCCCAGCTCTCCTGGAGCTCCTTTAGCCAGTGAAAGGGGCTTTGGTGTTTTCATGGATCCTTCTCCAGGCTGAAGACCCCCAGCTGTTGCCACAGCAGAAGGGCTTCACCCCTCGAAGCATCTCTGTGGCCTCCTCTGGACTCGCTTCAGCAGCTCCACATCTCCTCTGTGTTGTGGCCCAGAGCTGGCAGAGTGATCCGAGTGGGAATGTCTCATGGTGGGAAGGGCTCAGTGCCTGCCCCGCTCCCACCCCAGAACCAACACCACACACAGAGCACCCGAAGGGCTCCCGTGGCTCCGGACTTGGCCTCTGGCAGCGTCACTGGCCCAGCAGCTGCTCCTGTCTCTGGCTGCACCCCCAGTGCCTCCCCTGACACTGCAGGCACGGGGCCAGCCAGGGCAGGAGGCATCCTTGGGGCCAGTAGGACAGAGGGCCAGCCAGGGCAGCACCAGGGCTGTGCGACATGGGGACAGCCAGGGCAGCCCCGGGGCTGTGGGACACGGGAACAGCCAGGGCAGCCCCAGGGCTGTGGGACACGGAGACAGCCAGGGCAGCCCCAAGGACAGCCAAGACATGGGGACAGCCGGGACAGCCGCAGGGCTGTGGGACATGGGGACAGCCAGGGCAGCCCCAGGGCTGTGGGACACGGGGACAGCTAGGGCAGCCCCAGGGCTGTGAGACGCGGGGACAGCCAGGGCAGCCCCAGGGCTGTGGGACACGGGGACAGCCAGGGCAGCCCGGGGCTGTGGGATAAGGCGACAGCCGGGACAGCCCCAGGGCTGCGGGACAAGGGGACAGGCATGGCAGGAGGCAGTCCCAGGGCTATGGGACACGGGGACAGCTGGAACAGCCCCAGGGCTGTGAGACGCGGGGACAGCCAGGGCAGCCCCAGGGCTGTGGGATAAGGGGACAGCCAGGGCAGCCCCAGGGCTGTGGGACACGGGGACAGCCAGGGCAGCCCCAGGGCTGTGGGACAAGGGGACAGGCAGGGCAGCCCCAAGGACAGCTAGGACACGGGGACAGCTAGGGCAGCCCCGGGGCTGTGGGACACGGGACAGTCAGGAGAGCCCCGGGGCTGTGGGACATGGGGACAGCCGGGACAGCCCCAGGGCTGCGGGACATTGGGACAGGCAGAGCAGGAGGCAGTCCCAGGGCTGTGGGACACAGGGACAGCTGGAACAGCCCCAGGGCTGTGGGACACGGGGACAGCCAGGGCAGCCCGGGGCTGTGGGACACGGGGACAGCCAGGGCAGCCCCAAGGACATCCAGGACACGGGGACAGCCGGGACAGCCGCAGGGCTCTGGGACACGGGGAAAGCCAGGGCAGGAGGCAGCCCCAGGGCTGTTGGACATGGGGACAGCCAGGGCAGGAGGCAGCCGCAGGGCTGTGGGAAATGGGGACATGGGGACAGCCCTGAGCACAGCGGGACACGGGGACAGCCAGGGCAGCCCCAGGGCTGTGGGACACCAGGCCAGCCAGGGCAGCCCCGGGGCTGTGGGACACGGGGACAGCCGGGACAGCCTCAGGGCTGTGGGACACGGGGACAGCCAGGGCAGCCCCAGGGGCTGTGAGACACGGGGACAGCCAGGGCAGCCCCAGGGCTGTGGGACACGGGGACAGCCAGGGCAGCCCCAGGGCTGTGGGACAAGGGGACAGGCAGGGCAGCCCCAGGGGCTGTGAGACACGGGGACAGCCAGGGCAGCCCAGGGGCTGTGGGACACGGGGACAGCCAGGGCAGCCCCAGGGCTGTGGGACAAGGGGACAGGCAGGGCAGGAGGCAGTCCCAGGGCTGTGGGACACGGGAACAGCCAGGGCAGCCCGGGGCTGTGGGACACGGGGACAGCCAGGGCAGCCCCGGGGCTGTGAGACATGGGGACAGCCAGGACAGCCCCAAGCACAGCGGGACACGGGGACAGCCAGGGCAGCCCCGGGACTGTGGGACACAGGGCCAGCCAGGGCAGGAGGCAGCCCCAGGGTTGTGGGACACGGGGACATGGGGACAGCCAGGGTAGCCCCAGGGACAGCAGGACACGGGGATAGCCAGGGCAGCCTCGGGGCCAGTGGGATACAGGGCCAGCCAGGGCAAGAGGCAGCCCCGGGGCTGTGGGACACGGGGACAGCCCCGGGGATCCTGCGTGTGACACTCACATGGCCTCAGGGGTGGGACAGGGACATCAGCAACACGACAGGTGCTGGGGAGGGATTTACAGAAATAAACAAACCGCAGGGTGGAATCCGGAGGGCAGGAGAGAGGAGAAGCTGCCAGGGCAGCTCTGCTCAGTCAGGGGCGGCCCGGAGCCAGCAAATCAGCCAGCCCATGTTCTGGAAATCAGGGACAGGGCACAGAGAGGGAGCTGGGGAGCTCTGGGAGAGGAAAGGCTTGAGCTGGATGTCCAGGAACAGAGCAGTGGGATGTGGAACCCCGGGAACACACTGGTGGGAGATGGAGCGGGGGTGCTGCACTCCCCCACTGCTCTGTGTGCTCAGAAATGCCATCAGACCCCAACAAGCAGCACCTGTGCCAAGCTCCTCCCGAGCTTATCAGGAGCACAGTCTGCTCCCAGAAATTCCTGCTGGATGGATAACAAGCTCCTCCTTTAACAAACGGCCTTGGGAGCTCATTTTTTCTTGCCTGAAGAACAACTCAAGCGAAACATTTTCACTGTGGAATTTCCAGAGAGAGCTCCTGGCCCGAATTGCATCCGGGATGGAAAACGACCATGGCCAAAGTCCACCCTCTCTCCTGTGACCTGCAAACGCTTCCTGGGAGCCTTGGAGCTCTCCTGCCTCTGGTCTGTGCCCGGCATTTCCTGGGAGGGGGCCCCACCTTGGCTGTGCTCGGAGCCTGGGCTGCTCCCCTGGCCCTCGGGGCTCAGCCCTCAGCACTGCAGAGGAGCAGAGGCACCGACCCTTCCTCCAGCCCTTCCCAGAGCCCTTCCCCGGGCCCCCGGGGCATTCCTCACAGGTGTAACCCTGTCCCTGCACCTGTGCATCCTCCGTGCCCTCCTGTGCACGCAGCACCTGCCCCTGCCTGCTGCCAGCTCCTCAGCTCCCTGTTTGGGGTGTGACTTCTGGGACATTCCCCCAGGGATCCTTCACCCTTTAGATCAGGGCTGAGTCAGGCTGGGGTGATTTCAGCTTTAGATTGACCAGTATTAGATTTTTGTCTCTGTGTACTTTAACCACTGAGTGAGCTTTGCCCGCAAACCTTGTGCTTTTGCTTTTATTTCAAACTTCCTTTTGCTGGTGCCACCTTAAAACCCTTAAAAGCTGCTCTTAAAACTCTCAAACAGGAGAGGCCGGGGAGCAGCAGAGGAAGAGCTGGGAATGTTTCCCGAGGGAGAATGTGCAGACAGAAATATTGGCCAGGGCTGGAGCTGCCAAGGAGCGTGTCAGGAGCTGCCAGGATGGAGTGGGCATCAAGGAATCAGGGAATGGTTGGGTTGGATGGAAAAGCCTCTGAGCCAAGCGAGCCCAGCATTGCTCATGGCACTGCCCAGACCATGTCCCCAAGTGCCACGTACACACATCTGTTAAATCCCCCAGGGATGGGGACTCCAGCCCTGCCTGGGGCAGCTGTGCCAGGGCTGCACAGCCCCTTCCAGGTAGGAATGTTCCCAATATCCACCATAAACCTCCCCTAAACCTCAGGAAACAGGACCCAGCCTCACCTGGCTGCCTCCTCTGGTCCTGCTGGGGTCCCCCCTGAGCCTTCTTGTCCCCAGGCTGTCCTCAGCCCTGGTGCCACCTGACCCCAGCTGGAATGTGGTGGGGACAGCAGGACATCCTGGGATGGAGCCAGAGCCATGGGAGATGAACAAGACAATTTATTAACAGCAGGACCAGGATGGGGCCTCGGCCACGCGGGGAGGGCAGGGGGGTCTGGGGGTGCCACAGGCAGGGCTGTGGCAGGGGGTGGGGACAGGCAGGTGGCAATGGGCAGGGCTGGTGGCTTGGGGGGGGCGGTCTGAAGTGTCTCCACATGAGGACAGTGGCTCAGAGCAGGAGGGTCTGAGGGTGCCACAGGCTCAGGGGGTCTGGGGACAGACAGGGACAGTGGCTCGAGGGGTTCTGGTGGTACACTCACGTGGGAACGGTGCCTCGGGGATGTCTGGAGGTGCCATGGGACTGTGGCTCGGGGGCCTGGGGTGGGGACAGGCAGGGACAGTGGCTTGGGGGGTCTGCAGTGCTGCTGGCACTGCCCCTGCCTGTGCAGCCGGAGTGGTGACAGGGGTGACAGGGAGGGGACAGGACAGGACAGAGGGAGTTCCAAAGTGCTTCCAGTCCGCGTTCAACGCAAGGGGGTGGGGTGGGGGAGGAAAATCGTATTCACAGCGGGGAGGAGCAGGGGGCCGGGGGGGCCGTGCCAGCCCCGCACCAGCGAGCCCCCGCGGGGCAGGAACCGCCGGGGAACGCGATGAGAACGGCAACAAAACCGGCTACGGGGAGGGGATCCCGACCGGGGCGGGGCCGCGGGGAGCGGCGGGGCTGGGCGGGGCGGGGGCTACTCCTTGGCCCTGCCGATGATGGCGAGGATGTAGAGGAAGATGTTGATGATGTCGGTGTAGAGGTTGAGCGCGGCGAAGATGTACTCCTCGGGGCTCAGCGCCAGCTGCTTGTTCCCCAGGATCAGCTGCGTGTCCACCGCCAGGAACTGCGGGATGGGGCAGAGTCAGGGGCGGGAGGAACCAGCAGATACCATAAATCCCCCAATCCCAAACGACCCCAAGCACACCCTGCATGTCCACTACCAGGAACTGCGGGATGGGGCAGTGTCAGGGGCGGGAGGAACCAGCAGGTCCCATAAATCCCCCAATCCCAAACCATCTGGGAGCCCCAAGCACACTCTGCATGTCCACAGCCAGGAACTGCGGGATGGGGCAGTGTCAGGGGCAGGAGGAACCAGCAGATACCATAAATCCCCCAATCCCAAACCATCTGGGAGCCCCAAGCACACCCTGTATGTCCACTGCCAGGAACTGCAGGATGGGGCAGTGTCAGGGGCAGGAGGAACCAGTGGGTCCCATAAATCCCCCAATCCCAAACCATCTGGGAGCCCCAAGCACACCCTGCATGTCCACCTCCAGGAACTGCATGATGGAGCAGTGTGGGGGGCAGGAGGAACCACCAGGTCCCATAAATCCCCTCCACCCCAAACCAGCTGGGAACCCCAAGCACATCCTGCATGTCCATTGCCAGGAACTGTAGGACAGGGCAGTGTGGGGGGCAGGAGGAACCAGCAGGTCCCATAAATCCCCTCCACCCCAAACCAGCCAAGCACACCCTGCACCCTCCACCCTGTATGTCCACCACTAGGAACTGCGGGATGGGGCAGTGTCAGGGGCAGGAGGAACCAGCAGGTCCCATAAATCCCCCAATCCCAAACCAGCCAGGCACCCCAAGCACACCCTGCATGTCCACTACGAGGAACTGCATGATGGAGCAGTGTGGGGGGCAGGAGGAACCAGCGGGTCCCATAAATCCCCTCCACCCCAAACCAGCCAGACACCCCACGCCCACCCTGCGTCCCCCCCCGAGCCAGAGCACCCAGGGGTGCTGGTGGCACTGCCTCCCTCAGCAGCTGGGGGTCCCGGCCCCCCGACTCACGCAGGTGAAGAGCAGGGCCCCCAGCGAGGCGTAGACGATGTCCACGATGCGGTTCCGGATGAAGATGCAGAGGATGGAGAAGAGGATGAGCACGACGAGGCAGATGATGAGAACGCCCCGGCACGAGGTGAAGTCGTACTTGGTCTGTGGGGAGGGGGATTGGGGGGGATCAGAGCCCGGTGTGGAGCCCCCAGAGCCAGGAGGGAGCTCAGAGGGAGGGGTCACCACCCCGCTCAGAAGCCCACAGACCCAGCAGGGAGCTGTGGGCGGGCCGTACACCCCATCTGGAGTCTAAAGGCCCATGAGAGGAGATCCCACAGCCTCCCAGGAGCCCAGCAGGGAGACACTGGGGTGTCGTACCCCCAGTTTTGGAGCCCCCCAGCCAGGAGCAGGGGCAGCCCGGGCACTGACCTGCAGGGAGAAGATGACGACGGTGAAGCAGACGACGACAGTGATGCCGACAGCCATGATGACAGCCTCGGTATCATAGAAGCTGGCGATCATCCCCACCATGTAGGACAGGCTGACAGTCAGGATGGACTGGCAAGGCAAGGTGGGAACCCATCAGGCCTGTCTGCCCAGCCTGGCACCCCCAAACACGGCATGTGCACCATGGCTCAGCATCCTCCAACCTGCTGTGTGCCCCTGCCTCAGCACCCCCAAACTCACCCCACTGTGGCACCCCCAAACCTTCTATGGACCCCCAACCCAGCACCCTTAAACCCTCTGTGTGCTCCTAGCTCAGTGCCCCCAAACCTGCCCCCTGTTACCCCCCCCCAGCAGCACCCCAAATCTGCCCTCTCAACCTAGTACCTCCAAACCTTCTGTGTGCTCCCTGACACAGCACCCCCAAAGCCATCCCAACTGCCCCCCAGCACCCTTAAACCCTCTGTGTGCTCCTAGCTCAGTGCCCCCAAACCTGCCCCCTGTCACCCCCCCCAGCTCCAAACTTGCCCCAAAACCTCCATGGAGCAGCACCCCAAATCTGGCCCCTTAGCCTGGCACCTCCAAACATGCTGTGTGCTCCCTGGTTCTGCACCCTCAAACCCACCCCACCATGGCACCCCTAAACCTTCCATGGACCCCAAGCCCAGCACCCTTAAGCCATCTGTGTGCTCCCTGGCTCTGCACCCCCAAACCCACCCCACCAAGTGCCCCCACCGTGGCACTCCCAAACCTTTCATGTGCCCCCAACACAGCCCAGGACCCTTAAACCCTCTGGCTCAGCACACCCAAACCCACCCCCATGTGCCCCCATCCCAGCACCCTTAAACCCTCTGCGTGCCCCTGGCTCTGCACCCTCAAACCTGCCCTGTCACCCCACCCAGCTCAGCACCTCCAAACCCACCCCCAAACCTCTCACATGCTTCTAGCCCAAAACCCTTAAACCCTCTGTGTGCTTCTAGATCAGCAGCCCCAAACCCACCCCACTGTGGCACCCCCAAACCTTCCTTAGTCCTTCAACCCAGCACCCTTAAACCCTCTGTGTGCCCCTGGCTCAACATCCCCAAACCTGCCCTGTCACCCCACCCAGCTCAGAACCTCCAAACCCACCTCCAAACCTCCCACATGCCCCTAGCCCAAAACCCTTAAACTCTCTGTATGCTCCTAGATCAGCACCCCCAGACCCACCCCACTGTGGCACCCCCAAACCTTCCTTAGTCCCTCAACCCAGCACCCTTAAACCCTCTGTGTGCCCCTGGCTCAGCACTCCCAAACCCACCCCACTGTGGCACCCCCAAACCTTCCATGTGCCCCAGCCCAGCACCCTTAAACCATCTGTGTGCTCCTAGATCAGCACCCCCAGACCCAACCCACTGTGGCACCCCCAAACCTTCCATGCACCCCCAGCCCAGCACCCTTAAACCCTCTGTGTGCTCCCTAGCTCTGCACCCCCAAACCTCCCACATGCCCCCAGCCCAGCACCCTTAACCCTCTGTGTGCTCCTAGATCAGCACCCCCAAACCTTGCATGGGCCCCCAGCCCAGCACCCTTAAACCTCTGTGTGCCCCTGGCTCGACATCCCCAGACCTGCCCTGTCACCCCACCCAGCTGAGCACCTCCAAACCCACCCCACTGTGGCACCCCCAAACCTTCCACGTGCCCCCAACCCAGCACCCTTAACCCCCGCCATGCCGTGCCCCTGGCCCAGGATGCCCCAACTCCCCCCAGCCCAGCCAGCCGTGCCCCCAGCCCACCAGGGACACGAGGTTCCAGGGGTGCTTGCGGCGGAAGTCGCCGCAGCAGCTGAGGACGATGAGGGAGATGAAGAACACGGCGTAGGACACATAGTACGTCCACACGTTGCGCTGCACGAAGCCCCGCACGCCTTTGACGAAGGTGAAGACGGTCACGAAGGCGAAGGTGACGGTCAGCTGCAGCGTGAGCACCAGGAACACCTGGGGAGGGGGAGGAGGGTCACAGGGAGCCCCCCAAGGCCCCGTGCCCCGCCCCGAGCCCCCCGTGTCCCACCTTGCGGATGAAGGCCTGCCGGATGCTCTTGTCGTCCCAGTGCGCCGACGGGAAGTCCTGGTTGTCATAGTAGGAGGGGGGCCCGTCCTCGTGGTAGGTGCTGTGCAGGGGGGCTGTGGGGAGGGGGCAAACCGCTTGGGAGGGGTCCCAGGAGCCATAAGGAATGCCCCACAAAGCCATGTGGCACAGCTGGCACAGCTCTGGGTGGTGTCCCCTCCCTCCCAGGGTCACAGTCAGTGCAATCCCCAATGGGCATGGTCCTCCAGGAGCTGGGGGTCAGCAGCCAGGAGCCACGGGGAGTGGTGCTCCGTGTCCCCCAAAGCCATGTGGCACAGCTGGCACAGCTCTGGGCGGTGTCCCCTCCCTCCCAGGGTCACAGTCAGCACCATCCCCGGTGGGCACGGTCCCCGAGGACATGTGGGATAGCAGCCAGGAGCCACGGGGAGTGGTGCTCTGTGTCCCCCAAAGCCAGGTGTCACAGCTGGCAGGCTCAGGGCAGTGTCCCCTCCCTCCAGGGTGACAGCCAGCACCATCCCCGATGGGCATGGTCCCCCAGGATCTGTGGATCAGGAGCCAGGAGCCACGGGGAGTGGTGCTCCATGTCCCCCAAAGCCATGTGGCACAGCTGGCACAGCTCTGGGTGGTGTCCCCTCCCTCCCAGGGTCACAGTCAGCACCATCCCCGGTGGGCACGGTCCCCCAAGACATGTGGGATAACAGCCAGGAGCCATGGGGAGTGGAGCTCCGTGTCCCCCAAAGCCAGGTGTCACAGCTGGCACAGTTCTGGGCAGTGTCCCCTCCCTCCAGGGTGACAGCTAGCACCATCCCCGGTGGGCACAGTCCCCCAGGATCTGTGGGTCAGCAGCCAGGAGCCACGGGGAGTGGAGCTGTGTCCCCCAAAGCCAGGTGTCACAGCTGGCATGGCCCAGGGCAGTGTCCCCTCCCTCCCAGGGTGACAGCCAGCACCATCCCCAGTGGGCATGGTCCCCCAGCTGCCCCCCAGGACGTGTGGGACAGCAGCCAGGAGCCACTGGGGAGTCCCTGCTGCCCCACTTGAGCTGCCAGTCCCCCCCACTGTCTGCACTGCTCCCCCTCCAAGGGAGCCCTCCAGGCTGCCCTCGGTGCCCAAACCCAGGGGCTGCCCCGCACACCTGCAGCCCCCAGCCTCAGACAGGAGCCCAGGTGTGTCACACACTCCCGTCTGGCAGCCAGGAGGGTCCCCCAGCCCATTTGCAGCCCCCCACCCCCCTTTTCCCGGTACTTACAGTCCTGGTCGCCAGGGACCATGGGCTGGGGCTGGGCATAGGGTGGCTGGCCATAGGGGCCCTGGGGGTACGGCCCGGGCGGGGGGTACGGCCCGGGGGGGTACGGCCCGGCAGGGGGGTACGGCCCCGGCGGCGGGTACGGCCCCGGCCCCTGCGTGAAACCCGGCTGCGGGTAGGGCGTGGGGCCAAACTGGGGCTGGGGGTACGGGGCCACGGGGTACGGGGCCTGAGGGTAGGCTGGGGGGGCCGTCGGTGGTTGCTGGCCCCCGAAACCGTCGCTCGTCACCAGGAAACTCTTCTCGTGAGACATGGTGGCCCGCAGGCTGCGACCGCCTTCGTGCTGTGGGGGGGGACAGGGGGTTAGAGATGATGGCCTTGTCCCCCCTGACGGCTGTCACCCACCTCCTCGTCACCCCCCACAGCCTTCATCCCCCCCAGTCATCACCCAGTACAGCCATCAGCCCCTCATGGCTGTCCCCCTCCCAGCCATCACCCTGTCCTCCGTAGCCCCCCATGGCCATCAGCCTCCCACTGCTGTCACCCCCTTCCTCATCACCCCCCCGGCCATCAGCCCCCCACAGCCATCAACCCCCCCATGGCCATCAGCCCCCCCCATGGCAATCACCCTCCCACTGCTGTCACCCCCTTCCTCATCACCCCCCCGGCCATCAGCCCCCCACGGCCATCAGCCCCCACCCTGGGGGTCTCCACTCGGAGATGCCCCAGGATAGGGGTCCCTCACTTGGGGGATGCTCCAGGATGGAGGTCCCCACTGGGAGATGCCCCGGGACAGGGGGTCTGTCACTCCGGGGATGCCCTGGGATGGGGGTTCCCCACTGGGACATGACTCGGGATGGGGGTCCCGCACTTGGGGATTCCTCATGATCTGGGTCCCTCACTTGGGGATGCACGGGAAGGGGGTCCCACACTCTGAGATGCCTGGGGATGGGGGTCCCTCCCTCAGGGATGCCCCAGGATGGGGGTCCCGCACTCGGGGGATGCCCGGGACGGGGGTCCCTCACTCGGGGGATGCCCCATGATGGGGGTCCCTCACTCGGGAATGCCCCAGGATGGGGGTCCCTCACTCGGGGGATGCCCCATGATGGGGGTCCCGCACTCGGAGATGCCCTGGGATGGGGGTCCCGCACTCGGGGGATGCCCGGGATGGGGGTCCCGCACTCGGGGGATGCCCGGGGTGGAGGTCCCTCACTCGGGGATGCCGGGGATGGGGGTCCCTCACTCAGGGATGCCCCGGGATGGGGGTCCTCGCCATCGGGGGGGTCCCATCCTGCTCCCCCCGCCCCCGCACAAGATGGCGGCGGCGAGGCCGTTGCCATGGCAACAGCCCCGGGGCAGCGGCGATGTGCGGGCCCGGGTGCGCGCCGGGGGCTCGGACGCGGGGCGGAGTGCGGGGCTGGGGATCGCCGTGCGGGACCGGTTCCTGCCGCGATTACCGGCAGCGGTGCGGGGGAGCTCCGGCGCTGCTTCACTGCCCCCTTGGGCCGTCACCGGCAGCGGCGGCGTCCTGCCAGGCCCGTGCCCAGGCCCGGCCTCGGCCGCGGCCCCACCGCATCGAGCCGGGCGGGCTCCACCTGAGCCCCGGGGCCGCCCCCGCTCCCGGAGCCCGGTTACAAAACCGGGCGGTGCGGAAGCCGCGGCTGCGCCCTACGCGGGGATCTCGCACCCGGCGGTGCGGTACCGGCACCGGTACCCGTGCGGGGTCGCTGCCGGTGCCGCAGCCTGGCAGGCGGCGGTGCCGAAGCGGTTCCGCCGCTGTTCCGGTGCCGCAGCGGCCCCGGCCCGGCCAACGGGCAGCGCCGGCCGGTGGCGCAACCACGGCGGCCGCGTGACGGCCCCGCGCCCCGGGCGGCGGGACGGGGGGGGCCCGGCCCTGCGGCGCCGCGGGGGCGGCACCGACACCGGGCGGGGGGCGCGTTTCGGGCCTGGGCAGCTTCCCGGGGTGTGTAGGGCACGGGAGACACCCTGAACGGGGTCAGGGGCCGCGGGGTGCACCCCACAAGGGGGGCACGGGGGGCACCGAGCGGGGGCCGTGGGGTGCGGGCGCTGTGGGATCGCAGGGTGCGCGGGGTGTCCGCACCCCGGATTGCGGGGATGCGGGGGATGGGCCGCATCACGGGGTGCGGGGGTGCCCGCAGCACGGCGTGCGGGGGGCGCAGGGGAGCCGGCAGCGCGGCGTGCGGGGGGCGCAGGGATGCCCACAGCGCGGCGGGCGGAGTTGCGGGGGTGCAGGTGATCCCGCATCACGGGTTGCGGGGGTGCCGCCGTCCGCCTACCCCCCCCCCCCTCCCCGGTTCTCTCCGAGTCCCGTAAGCCGCTTTGCCCTGACGCTCGGTAAAGCCCCGGCGCGGCCTATTTACGGCAGCAGCGAGCCTAATCCCCGAGCGCTGCCGCGGGGGGAGCGGCCGGGAGACCCCCGCTGTGCCCGCGGCCGCGGGGTCCCGTTCGGCCCCGTTACCCCCGCCCCGTTTCCCCCCCCCCCCGTACCGAACCCATGCGCTGCGGAATGCGGCAGCGGGAAGCGGCGGAGGGAACCGCGCTCGGGGGCGACTCCGGAGCCCCCGCACCCTCCGCTCGCCGCCCGCACCCCCCGGCCTCGCCCCGGGCCCCCCGATACCCCCACGCCCCCCGCTCACCGGCCGGGCCGAGCTGCGCGGGGTCCGCTCGCTGCGCGCCGGGCAGGGGCGGGGCCTGCGTGGGGCGGAGCTTGGAGGGGGCGGAGCCAGGCCCGCTAAGGCTGCGTAGTCTACAGAAGAAGGGGCGGGGCCTCTTTGGGGGCGGGGCCACGGGGCCGCGCAGCAGTGCGCCCCCTGGTGGCGGCAGCGCGCACTCGGCGCGGACGGCCCCGGCCCCGCCGCGTCACGCGTGGGGACGGTCACGCGCCCGCGGTGACGCGCAAGGGACGGCCACGTGTCCCCCTGTCACCCCTGGAGATGGCCCGTGCGCCTACGTCATTCTCCTGTACCTCTGTGGGGGCTTCTTCCGTGTCTCCTTTTCTCCTCTGGGGTCAGTTCCGTTTCCCCTCGTCACGCGTGGGGACGGTCACGCACCCACGGGGATGCGCAAGGGACGGCCCCGTGTCCCCCTGTCACCCGTTGAGATGGCCTGTGCGCCTACATCATTCTCGTGTACCCCTGTGGGGCTTTTTCCGTGTCCCCTTGTCGTGTCTGGGGTCAGTTCCGTGTCCCCTGGTCACTCGTGGGGACGGTCATGGGTCCCCCAGTCACACACGAGGGACAGTCACTTGTCCCTCTGTCGTCTGCATGGTTGGCCCCGTGTCCCTGTGTGGTTCTCGGGGATGTTCCCGTATACCCCTGTCACCCGTGGGAATTTTTCCGTGTTCCCTCGTCATATCTGGGGTCAGTTCCGTGTCCCCTGGTCACTCGTGGGGCCAATCATTCCCATGTACCCCTGCCAACCGTTGGGATTTTCCCGCGTCCCTTCATCACATCTGGGGTCAGTTCCGTGTCTCCGGTCACTCGTGGGGCCGGTCACGCACAAGGGACAGTCACTTGTCACCCGTGGTGCTGGTCCCTTGTCCCGGGTGTGGCCGGTCCCGCGGCCCCCGGTCCGCCTCTGCGGGATGGCCCCGCGTCCCAGCGTCCCGCGTGGGGGCTGTCCTGTGTCCCCACCCCGGTCCCGCCCCCCGCCCTTCCCCTTCCCGTTTTGGTCCCGTTTCGGTTTCGGTTCTTGGCCGGGGCGGAGCCTCGCAGCCTCCGGTGCGTGGGGGGGCCCTGCCCCGCGGGGTGGGGGGGCCCCTCCGGGGGGTGGGGTACCCCCACGGGGCTGGGGGGGTGCAGGGCGATCGGGGGGACCCGGTCCGGAGCGGGGGGGGTCTGCCGGGGGGTGGGGTCCCCACGGGGCTGGGGCAGTCCGGGGCGATCGGGGTGTCCTGCCCTGGGGTGGGGGTCCCTGCTTGTGGCTACAGGGGGGTCCCGCCCTGCGGACACGGGGCCGGGGGGGCCCTCGGTACGGGGAGTGAGGGGGGGCACGGGCGGGGGGTTTGGGGAGGGGGATTGGGGTCATGGGGGGGTCCCAGCGGGTTGTGGGGGGAGGGGGCGTAAGGGAACCCAGCCCGAAATGTGTGGGTGCCCCAGGATGGCCGGGGGGGTGCTGGAGGTGCAGGGGGTCCCCCCCGACGCCCCCGAGGAGCTGCTGGTGCTGTACTTCGAGAGCCGGCGGCGCTCGGGCGGGGGGCCCGTGCAGAGCTGCCAGCGCCTCGGACCCCTCCTCTTCCTCACCTTTGAGGACCCCCAAGGTAAGCGTGGGCAGGGGGGCGTGTCCCGGTTCCAGCTGGGATCACTGGGATGGGATTTGGGGGTCTCAGTCCCACTGAGAGCACTTGGATGGGATTTGGGGGTCTCAATCCCACTGGGATTACTAGGATGGGATTTGGGGGTCTCAGTCCCACTGGGATTACTGGGATGGGATTTGGGGGTCTCAGTCCCACTGGGAGCACTTGCATGGGATTTGGGGGGTCTCAGTCCCACTGGAATCACTGGGGTGGAATTTGGGGATCTCAGTCCCACTGGAATCACTGGGGTGGAATTTGGGGGTCTCAGTCCCACTGCGAGCACTTGGATGGGATTTGAGGGTCTCAGTCCCACCGGCATCATTGGGATGGGATTTGGGGGTCACAGTCCCACTAGGAGCACTTGCATGGGATTTGGGGGGTCTCAGTCCCACTGGGAACACTGGGGTGGAATTTGGGGGTCTCAGTCCCCCTGGGATCACTGGAGTGGGATTTGGGGGCCTCAATCCCACTGGCATCACTGGGATGGGGTGTGTGACCATTCCCGGTCCCACTGGGAGCAGTGGCATGGGGTGTGGGGGATCCCAGTCCCAACTGCGAGCACTGGGATTGTGTTTGGAGCTGCCAGCCCCACTGGGAGCACTGGGATAGGGTATGGGGGGCCCAATCCTTACTGGGAGCACTGGGATAGGGTGTGGGGGATTCCAATCCTTACTGGGAGCGCTGAGGTGGGCTGTAGGGCATCCCAGTCCCACTGGGAGCACTGGGATAAGGTGTGGGGGCCCCAGTGCCTATAAGAATCAATGGGATGGGGTGTGGGGGATCCCAGTCCCAACTGGGAGCACTGGTGAGCTGTGCTGTGCCCCCGGGGGATGAGGGGGTGCTGGGTGAGCCCCCAGTGACCCCGGCTTCCCTTCATAGACGCACAGAACGTGTTGGCCCAGGGCAGCCACAGGCTCGGGGGAGCCGAGCTGCAGGTGCGCCCGGCCCCGCCCTGGGACCCCACCCACCTGCTGCTGCAGGGTTTGGAGCCCAGGACAGCCCCCGAGCACCTGGGGACCCTGCTGGGGGTCCCCCCTGGCACTGTCACCCTGTGCCAGGGCTCGGTGCCCGGCTGGAGCTTGCTGCGGCTGCAGGAACCCCTGAGCCCCCCAGGTGGGACTGGGGGCCACGGGGGGACACCGGGGTGGGAGGGGGATGGTGGGGGTGGTGGGTGGGGTTGTGGTGGGCAAAGGAGATGGGATGGGGCTGGCAGGGGGATGGGGGCAACGGGCTGGGGATACAGGGGCTGGGGTGACTGCTGAGGGGTGGGTGGGGGGACAATGGTGACAGGGGTGGGAGTATTGGGGTAGGGGGCTGATGGACTGGGGGTTTGGGGGGGACACCAGGGTGGCGTTTTGGGGCACGGGATCTGCCAGGTGCCCTGGTGCCAGGGGTGGGAGTACTGGGGGGCAGGGGGCTGATGGGCTGAGGGTCTGGGGGGGGACACCAGGGTGGTGTTTTGGGGCACGGGATCTGCCAGGTGCCCTGGTGCCAGGGGTGGGAGTATTGGGGGGCAGGGGGCTGATGGGCTGGGGGTCTGGGGGGGACACCAGGGTGGCGTTTTGGGGCACGGGATCTGCCAGGTGCCCTGGTGGGAATATTGGGGGGGCTGATGGTCTGGGGGGGGAACCTGGGTGGCATTTTGGGGCACGGGATCTGCCAGGTGCCCTGGTGCCAGGGGTAGGAGTATTGGGGGGCAGGGGGCTGATGGGCTGGGGGTCTGGGGGCCACCAGGGTCACATTTTGGGGCCTGGGATCTGCTGGGTGCCCTGGTGCCAAGGGTGGGAGTATTGGGGGGGCAAGGGGCTGATGGGCTGGGGGTCTGGGGGCACACCAGGGTGGGATAGACATCAGGGGTGGGGTTGTGGAGGGCAAAGGTGATGGGATGGAGCTGCCAGGGGGTTGGGGGGCAGTGGGGTGGTGATATAGGGGCTGGGGTGACTGCTGAGGGGTGGGGGGACAATGGTGCCAGGGGTGGGAATATTGGGGTGTCAGGGGGCTGCTGGGGGTTCTGGGAGCACTGGGGTGGTGTTTTGGGGTGCAGGTTCTGCCAGGTGCCGTGGTGGGAGTATTGGGGGGGCTGATGGTCTGGGGGGGGAACCAGGGTGGGAGTATTGGGGGGGGTTGATGGTCTGAGGGAGAAACCAGGGTGGCATTTTGGGGCACGGGTTCTGCCAGGTGCCCTGGTGGGAATACTGGGGGGGCTGATGGTCTGGGGGGGGAACCAGGGTGGGAGTATTGGGGGGGGTTGATGGTCTGAGGGAGAAACCAGGGTGGCATTTTGGGGCACGGGTTCTGCCAGGTGCCCTGGTGGGAATACTGGGGGGGCTGATGGTCTGGGGGGGGAACCAGGGTGGCATTTTGGGGCACAGGTTCTGCCAGGTGCCCAACCCTTGGGCATGACAGTGCCATGGGGATGGTGGCACGGCCACGGTGAGGGTGGTGGCACGGCCATGGGGTGCGGTGGCACGGCCACGGTGAGGGTGGTGGCACGGCCATGGGGTGCGGTGGCAGGGCCATGGTGGGGGGGTGTCAGGGCCTTGGTGTGGGCGGTAGCAGGGCCATGGTGGGGGCGGTGGTAGGGCCATTGGGGTGGTGGCAAGGCCATGGTGGGGGCAGTGGCAGGGTCATGGTGGGGGCAGTGGCAGGGCTGTGGTAGGGGTCATGGCAGGGCCATGGTGGGGGTGGTGACAGGGCCACGGTGAAGGCGGTGGCACAGCTGTGGTGGGAGCAGTGGCTCAGCCATGGTGGGGGTGGTGGCAGCACCATGGTGGGGGTGGTGGCAGGGCCGTGGTGGGAGTGGTGTCACGGACATGATGGGGGCAGTGGCAGGGCTGCGGTGGGGGCGGTGGCAGGGCCATGGTGTGGGTAGTGGCAGGGCCATGGTGGGGATGGTGGCAGGGCTATGGGGGTGCGGAGGCAGGGCCATGGGTGGTGGCTCAGCCATAGTGGGGGCAGTGGCAGGGCCATGGTGGGGGTGGTGGCTCAGCCATGATGGGGTTGGTGGTACAGCCATGGTGGGGGTGGTGGCAGGGCCATGGTGAGGGTCATGGCAGGGCCATGGTGGGGATGGTGGCATGGCTGTGGTGGGGGTGGTGACAGGGCCACGGTGAAGGCAGTGGCACAGCTGTGGTGGGGGAAGTGGCTCAGCCATGGTGGGGGTGGTGGCAGGGCCATGGGGGTGCAGAGGCAGGGCCATGGTGGGGGCGGTGGCTCAGCCATGGTGGGGGTGGTGGCAGGGCCATGGTGAGGGTTATGGCAGGGCCATGGTGGGGGGTCGTAGCATGGCTGCGGTGGGGGTGGTGGCAGGGCCATGGTGTGGGTAGTGGCAGGGCCATGGTGGGGATGGTGGCAGGGCCATGGGGGTGCGGAGGCAGGGCCATGGGTGGCGGCTCAGCCATAGTGGGGGTGGTGGCAGGGCCATGGTGGGGGCAGTGGCTCAGCCATGATGGGGTTGGTGGCACAGCCATGGTGGAGGTGGTGGCTCAGCCATGATGGGGTTGGTGGCACGGCCATTGAGGCAGTGGCAGGGCCATGGTGGGGATGGTGGCAGGGCTGTGGGTGGGGGTGGTGGCACAGCCGCGGTGGGGGCAGTGGCAGGGCCATGGTGTGGGTGGTGGCACGGCAATGGTGGGGGCAGTGGCTCAGCCATGGTGGGGGTGGTGGCAGGGCTGTGGTGGTGGCGGTGGCACGGCCATTGAGGCAGTGGCAGGGCCATGGTGGGGATGGTGGCAGGCCTGTGGTGGGGGTGGTGGCACAGCCATGGTGGGGATGGTGGCAGGGCTGCGGTGGGGGCAATGGCACAGCCGCGGTGGGGGCAGTGGCACAGCCATGGGGACGCGGTGCCAGCGCTGCCGTGCCGCAGAGCTGGCGTCGGCGGAGCAGCGGGCGCGGCAGCGGGGGCTGGCGCTGCTGCGGGTGCCGCGGAGCCCCGCAGTGCTGGTGCGGGCGGCGGGGCCGGCGCTGGGCCGGGACCTGCTGGAGCTCTACTTTGAGAACCGGCGCAGCGGCGGCGGCCGAGTGAGCGACGTGCGGCTGCTGCCAAGCGGGCACGGGGCCATCGTCACCTTCCAGGAGCCGGCAGGTGAGGGGATCGTGCCAGGGCTATTTGCACAGGAATAGGGTGATCATGGGGGCATGGGAGTGGGGTGCCAAGGAGGTCACGGTGCCCTCGGTGTGTATTGGGGTGGTGAGGTGTGCATGGTGCCATTTGCAGTGGAATAGGATGATCATGGGTGAATGGGAATGGGGTGGTGAGGTGGGCACGGTGCCATTTGCACAGGAATGGGGTGGTCAGGGGGTCACGGGAATGGGGTGGTGAGGTAGGCATGGTGCCCTCCGTGCGCAGTGGGGTGGTGAGGTGGGAGTGGTGCCCTCAGTGGGGAATGGGGGGGTGAGGTGGGCATGGTGTCCTCGGTGTGGAATGGGGGGGTGAGGTGTGCATGGTGCCATTTGCACAGGAACGGGGTGTTCAGGGGGGCATGGGAATAGGGTGGTGAGGTAGGCATGGTGCCCTCAGTGCGCAGTGGGGTGGTGAGGTGGGAGTGGTGCCCTCAGTGGGGAATGGGGTGGTGAGGTGGGCACGGTGCCCTTTGCGCAGGAATAGGGTGATCGTGGGGCATGGGAATGGGATGCCAAGATGGGCACGATGCCCTCAATGCGGAATGGGGTGGTGAGGTGTGCACAGTGCCATTTGCACAGGTACAGGGTGATCATGGGTGCATGGGAATGGGGTGCCAAGTTGGGCGTGGTGCCCTTGGTGTGGGAATGGGGTGCCAAGGTTGGGATGGTGCCATTGGTGTAGGAATGGGGTGGTGAGGTGGGCACGGTGCTATTTGCTCAGGAACAGGGTGATCATGGGTGCACGGGAATGGGGTGCCAAGGTGGGAACGGTGCCCTCAGTGCAGGAACAGTGATGAGGTGGGCATGGTGCTATTTGCTCAGGGATAGGGTGATAGGGTGATCATGGGGGCATGGGAAGGGGGATCCCAAGTTGGGCATGGTGCCCTTGGTGTGGGAATGGGGTGGTAAGATGGGCATGGTGCCATTTGCACAGGAACGGGGTGTTCAGGGGGGCATAGGAATGGGGTGGTGAGGTGGGCACAGTGCCCTTGGTGCACATGGGGTGGTGAGGTGGGCGCGGTGCCCTCAGTGTGGGATGGGGTGGTGAGGTGGGCCCAGTGCCCTTTGCACCAGAATGGGGTGATCATGGGTGCATGGGAAGGGGGGTGCCAAGGAGGACATGGTCCCCTTGGTGTAGGAATGGGGTGGTGAGGTGGGCACGGTGCCATTTGCACAGTGTGATCATGGGATCACGGGGAACCTCTCTGTGCCACCAGCTGCCTGTCCCTTTGTCCCCCACAGCCGCAGAGCGGGTGCTGCAGAGGCCACACCGGCTGCAGGACATGGTGCTGGAGCTCACCCCCCACTTTCCCTTCCTGGAGCTGCTGGAGGCGAGCACGGATGTGCCCCTGGACGCTGTCCCCGCTCCAGACAGGGCCTCTGCTGCTGACATGGAGCCCCTGCTGGTCAGGGAGCCCTTGCTGGACACAGATTGCCCGCCGGACTCAGCGCCATCCTCAGACCCCACCGTGGCACACACGAACCCCCCACCAGACACAGCGCCAATATCATACCCAGGGCTGGGGCAGCCCCCCGCCACCTTCCCCAGCAGGGACAAGGACACAGAGGGGTTCCAGGCTGTGCCCAGCCAGGCCCAGCCCCCCAGGCCCGTGTCAGGGGTGGTCCAGGAGCCGGGGTCGGCGGTGCCAGCGCAGGACGAGGCGCTGGTGCCAGCGGAGCCAGGAGCCATGCGCTACCTGCAGCAGCACTACCAGGACATGCTCAGCAGCGTCCCCGAAGTGTCCCTGATGCCGCTGGAGGGGGGGGACATCTCTGGGTTCCGGGTGAGCTGTGGGCAGGGGGAGGAGAAGTCATGGAATACACAGAATGACTAGGTTGGAAGAGATCTTAAAAGATCATCGAGTGCAGGGGTGTGGGCAGGTACACGCAGGTGTACACAGGTGTGGGCAGGTACAGGCCACAGTGCAGGGAGGTGCGGGCAGGTGCAGGCAGGGGTGTGGGCAGGTGCAGGCAGGGGTGTGGGCAGGTGTAGGCAGAGGTGTGCGCAGGTGTAGGCAGGAGCAAGCAGCAGTGCAGGTAGGTGTGCTAGGTGTGGGCAAGTGCCGGCAGTGGTGCAGGGAAGTGCAGGCAGATGTGGGCAGGTGTGGGCAGGTACAGGTAGGTGCAGACAGGTGTCAGCAGGTGCAGGTAGGTGTGGGCAGGTGTAGGCAGGTGTGGGCAGGTACAGGTAGGTGTGGGCAGGTGCGGACAGGTGTGGGCAGGTACAGGTAGGTGCAGACAGGTGTCAGCAGGTGCAGGCAGCAAGCAGTGCAGGGAGGTGCAAGTAGGTGTGGGCAGGTGAAGGCAGGGGTATGGGCAGGTGCGCGCAGCAGTGCAGGCAGGTATGGGCAGGTACAGACAGGTGCAGGCAGGGGTGTGGGCAGGGGCAGGCAGGAACAAGCAGCAGTGCAGGTAGGTGTGGGCAGGTGTAGGCAGGTGCAGGCAGCATTGCAGGCAGGTGTGGGCAGGTACAGACAGGTGCAGGCAGGGGTGTGGGCAGGGGCAGGCAGGAACAAGCAGCAGTGCAGGTAGGTGTGGGCAGGTGTAGGCAGGTGCAGGCAGCATTGCAGGCAGGTGTGGGCAGGTACAGACAGGGGTGCGGGCAGGGGTCTCTGCTGCGCTCCCACCTCCCTGTGCTCACAGCACGTCCTGGTGCCAGATGCTGCCAGCCCCGTGGTGCTGCCCATGCTGCCTGCAGGTGATTGGGGAGCAGAGCAGGCGCTGGTGCCCAGGTGCTGACCCTTTGCCCATCTGCTGACAGGTGAGCGGGGAGCTGAGCCGGTGCCAGGCCATGGCAGATTTCCTGCAGAGCCTGCTGGACTCTGTGGCCTCACACCCCACAACCCTGCGCTTCCCTGGGGTTGCCCGCTTCCTGTGGGACCTGGCTGGGCAGAGCCTCCTGCAGCAGCTGGAGAGCCGTTTCCAGTGCGTGATCCAGCTGGACGGTGAACCCTGGAGCCCTCCAGATCCCCAGGTGCAGCTCGTGGGGAGGGGTCTGGCAAGCAGGTGCCATTGTGCTGGTCCCTGCTGTGCAGCGTTGGTGATGCCACCCCTTGATCCCCACAGCTGGAACTGGAGGAGCTGCTGCCCCCAAGCAGGGATCCCCGGCCACACTCCTGGCACCAGGACCTGCCTGAGGGCCACAATGCCACTGCTGATGGCAATGGTGATGGTGGTGACCACGGCTTCCTTTCCAGCGCAGGTGAGGGGCGAGGGTGCCACTTTGGTGCCCGCTCTCCGGGTGCTGCAGTGGGATGAGGGGGCCACGGGTGCTGGTCCTCCCCCAGGACATGGTGGGGGGGACCTCATGGCTGACACCCCGCTGCTCCTGCAGAGGAGATCAAGGAGGTGCTGGCAGCACTGCGCCCGAGCGACACTGATGACCGTGGCAGCCCCGACCCGTGGCCTGACACCGTCCCCGGCGATGAGTGGGACCCCAACGCTGCGTTCATCTGTGCTGCCGGTGGCGATGGAGCCAAGGAGCTGCTGTCGGACCACAGCATGGAGGAGGAGGAGGAGGTGCAGATGGCTCTGGCCATCCAGTACTCCATGGACCACGCGAGGGACGAGCAGGAGGAGCTGGCACGCGCCACCGCTCTGTCCCTGCGCTCCTACAGCCGGGAGCAGGAGCAGGAGCAGGCCCAGGAGGATGCCGGGCTCCTGGCCGCACTGGAGGCCTCGCTGGAGGAGGCGCTACTGGCGGCAGATGTGGCACGGGTGACAGTGTTCTGCTCCTCCGAGCAGGACGCCTCGGTGGTGGCGCGGGAGCTGGAGCGGGCGCTGGCGGGGCGGCTGCGGGCGCAGGACGTGGTGTGCGAGCAGCTGCGGGCGCTGCCGGCCGCCGGCCGCTGCGCGCTGGCCCTGCTGCGGTGCCGGCACGCCGTGCAGCTCAGCCTGCGCGGTGACACTGCCACGCTGCACGGCTTCGCCGACTACACGGCCCCCGCCGCCCGAGACCTCGCCTCGCTGCTCCACCGCCTGCCACCGCCGGGGCACGGTGCCACCGCTGCCGTTGCTGACACTGCAGCTCCCGCTGTCACCGCTGCCACCACGCAGTGGGTGCGCTGGGACCCCTCTGGCATCGCTGTCCCCTACGCCCCCGAGGCAGCGGTGCTGCTGGAGCAGGCCTGGTCACGCCAGGAGCGCCGGCTGGATCTGGTGCTGGATGGGCGGCCCTTCACCGTGGATTTGGAGCGCATGGAGGAGTTCGACATCGGCAGCGCCCGCGCCGTGCCCGTCTGCCGCAGCCAGCCCCCGCTGGACAGCGCCTTCTTCCTGCTCGGTGCGTGTGGGTGCCGTGGGGCCAGCCCTGCCCCTCGCTGCGCCCACGCTCACCGGGGCTTTGTCCGTGTCCGGCAGGGCCAGAGGTGGCTGGGCTGGAGGAGGAGGTGCGGCTGATGGCGCTGGCTGAGGACTCGGAGGAGTTCACTGACACTGTGCGCTATTTCTGCGGGACTCTGGAGGAGCTGCACAGCCAGATCAGCATTGTGCAGGTGGGGCTGGGCATGGGGGACCCCCAGGGTGTCCCCGTGGCACAGCAGTGAAACAGCGGTGCCCAGCAGGTGCAGAAGCTGATCCACCCGGTGCTGTACAAGCAGTACCAGCTGAAGAAGGGCAGCGTGAAGCGCGCCTGTGCCGCCGGCACCGCCGTGGAGCGCGTCCTCTTCCACGGCACCACCAAGGCCTCCAGCTGTGAGATCTGCCTGCACGGCTTCAACCGCAGCTTCTGCGGGAAGAACGGTGAGCGCCGGGCACGTGTGGGGTGACCACGGAGTGCCCTTGGTGTGGAAACAGGGCGCTAGGGAAGGCACGGTGCCAGCAGCATGGAAACAGGGCACCGGGGGGGGGCACGGAGCCATCAGCATGGGTACGGGGTGTCCATGAGGCCATGGTGCTGACAGCACGGGAACAGGGCACTGGGTGCCATTGGCATGGGAATGGGGTGGTGAGGTGGGCACAGTGCCCCCAGTGTGGGAACAGGGTGGTGAGGTGGGCATGGTGCCATTTGCACAGGAACAGGGTGATCATGACTGCATAGGAATGGGGTGCCACGGTGGGCACGATGCCCTTGGTGTGGAATGGGGTGGTGAGGTGGGCGTGGTGCCCTCAGTGTGGAAAGGGGTGTTGAGGTGGGCACGGTGCCATTTGCACAGGAACAGGGTGATCATGGGGGCATGGGAATGGGGTGCCAAGGGGGGCATGGTGCCCTCTGTATGGGAATGGGGTGGTGAGTTGGGCACGGTGCCCTTGGTGTGGAATGTGGTGGTGAGGTGGGCATGCTGCCATTTGCAGAGGAACAGCATGATCATGGGTGGATGGGAAGGGGGTGCCAAGGAGGGCACAGTGCCCTTGGTGTGGAATGGGGTGCCAAGGAGAGCACAGTGCCCTTGGTGTGGAATGGGGTGCCAAGGAGAGCACAGTGCCCTTGGTGTCGGAATGGGGTGGTGAGGTGGGCACGGTGCCATTTGCAGAGGAACAGGGTGATCATGGGGGCACAGGAATGGGGTGCCAAGGTGGGCACGATGCCCTTGGTGTGGAATGGGGTGGTGAGGTGGGCACGGTGCCATTTGCACAGGAACGGGGCAATCACAGATGGACAGGAATGGGGTACCAAGGTGGGCACAGTGCCAGCATTGTGGAATTGGGTGCTGGTGGAGCCCTGGGGTGCCAGTGTGGTCCCGGTGCCGCTGGCACAGCCCCCATGCCCCAGCTGATGCCCGTCCCCGCAGCCACACTCTACG
This sequence comes from Fringilla coelebs, assembly GCF_963513975.1. Classification (NCBI taxonomy): domain Eukaryota; kingdom Metazoa; phylum Chordata; class Aves; order Passeriformes; family Fringillidae; genus Fringilla; species Fringilla coelebs. The sequence continues at coordinate 484,081 of NC_140028.1, read as the reverse complement.
GCTGCGGCGTTTACTTCGCGGCGCGCGCGGTCATCTCGGCGCGGGACCGCTACTCACCTCCCAGCGCCGACGGCACCAAGTTCATCTTCATGGCCAAGGTGCTGACCGGGGAGTTCACGGCCGGGCGGCCGGGGCTGCAGGCACCCCCTCTCCGGGAGGGCTCCGGGGTGCCCCTGCGCTACCACAGCGTGGTGGATGACCCGCGGCAGCCCGACATCTTCGTCATCTTCAACGACACCCAGGCCTACCCCCAGTACCTCATCACCTGCCGCAGCCTCCACGGGGGCCCCCTCTGAGCTCTCTGAACCCCCCAGCAGGGGCTCTGCCTCAAGGACCCCTTTTTATCCTCTCAGCGTCCCCTAGCACTGGTGCCAAAGCAGGGGTTACGGTGTCCAGGGGCTCAAGGTGTGCAGGTTTGTTCCTGCCCTGCCCGGGAGCTCAGGGTAGGGGGATCCTCACTTGGGGACACTCCTGGGCACCCTCGTGCCAGGGCAGGAGGTGGGCAGGAGGACTTTGGGTCACCCGTGTGACGCTAGTGAAATTTGGAATAAAGCTGCAAATAAAATTTGGGATTTTAAATAAATTGGAGCCTTTTACATGGCTGAGATTGAGGGGGGACGGGGAGAGGGGAGGGGAAGTTCCAGTCCCAACTGGGAGCACTGGAATAGGGGGAATGTCTCAGACCCAGCTGGGAGCACTGGCATTGGGATGGAGGGGGTCCCAGTCCCAACTGGGAGCACTGGAATAGGGGGAATGTCTCAGACCCAGCTGGGAGCACTGGCATTGGGATGGAGGGGGTCCCAGTCCCAACTGGGAGCACTGGGAGCTGGGGTCAGGCAGGAGCCTGGCTGTGTGTGCGTGCTGTGTCCCCCTGTGAGGTGGCTGTGCTGGGTGGTGGCTCTGGGCACCCCAGAGCTGGACTTGGCCACTCCTGCACCTCTGCCTGTTCCCTGCACCCTTGCTGCTCCTCACCTGCTCCCTGCCTGCACCCTACCTGCATCCTGCTCCCTGCCTGCTCCCCACCTGCTCCCTGCTTCCTCCCTCCTCCCTGCCTCTTTCCTACCTGCTCCCTGCTCCCCACCTGCACCTCTGCCTGTTCCCTGCACCCTTCCTGCTTCCCACCTGCACCCTGCCTCCTCCCTACCTGTTCCCCAGCTTCCTTGCCTCCTCCCTACCTGCATCATGCTCCTTGCTTCCTCCCTGCTCCCCACCTGCTCCCTCCCTGCACCCTACCCGCATCCATCCTGCTCCTCACCTGCTCCCTGCCTCCTCCCTACCTGCATCCTGCTCCCTCCCTGCTCCCTGCCTGTTCCCCTGTCCCACTGCACCCCGAGCTGTGCTGGGGGGCACCCGGGTGCCCACCCTGTGGGCGTGGGCAGACCCTCTGCTGCCCACCGGGTGAGGCCCTCCAGCAGGCAGGGGGAGGCAGGGGTGCCCAGCGTCCCCTCCGTGCCCGTGTTGCCCACTGAGATGCCCCAGGTGGGTGAGGGCAGGGCTGGGGGTCTCGGTGCCCCTTTAGGGACCCCACACGGGGTGGGCACAAGGGTGACACCAGAGCCCCGGCCCCGCGGGCACGGGCGGTTCCCGGGCAGGGTGCGGTGGAATCGCGCCGGCGTGTGCCAGCCCCGCTGACGTGTGCCAGCGCTGGGATCCCGGCGGGCATCATGCCAGCCGTGCCAGCGCCGCGCACGTGGCGCCAGCCCGGCTCCCCGCGGAGCGCCGGCGGATGGAGGTGAGAGCCCTGAGGGGTCCGGGGTGCAGGAGGGGTCCTGGCCGCACGCCCACCCCCTCTGCGGAGTCCGGTGCCCCGCGCCCCGCGGGTGCCCCGGGCGGGGAGTGCCCGGCGCTGCCGGTGCCAAGCGTGCCGGACCTTTGTCCCCTGACGCCGAGGGGCCCGCGGGGCCCAGCGCCGCTGAAAAGGGCCCTTTGTCCGGCTCTGGCCGGGGGATTCGCTCCCTGCGCCCGTGCCGGCACCGGCACATGACCGCGGAAAGAGCGGCTGCGCCAGCACCGGATCCGGACGGACGGAGCGAGCGGCAGCCCCGGTACGGCCGCAGCGAGAGCGGGTGGGGGGTCTGAGCCTTGGCCCCCTCACGGCAGGTACCACGGTGGGGACAGAGTGTCCGGGACAGGGTCCCGACCTCGGCGCTGCCGGTGCCACCTTGCACCGCCCCGGTGTCGGGTCCCGGGGGGTCCTCACGCCTCCCCGGTCCGGGGTCCTGGGTGGTCTCTGAGCCCCGCGGGGTGGGTGCGGTTGGGCTGGGGTTGCCGGGCTCAGTTCGGCCCGCTATGGCCCCGATGGGGCTGGGGGTCGGGGGGCTGTGCTACGCCGGCAACGGGATGTGGCGGGGGGCACCGGGGGTCTTTGAAGCCCCCGAAACCCCCCAGTGCGTGTGTGTGTGTGTGTGCGTGCGTGCACAGGTGTGTTCTCTGTGCACACTGCGGTGCTTGCGCCGGGGCGTGCCTGCAGCCAGCCGGGGCCGGGCACACCCGTGTCCACCCGTGTCCACACCCAGGGGTGCTCACGCACTGGGGGGCTGCACACACGCCTGTTCTCCACTCCAGCTCCCTTTCCCGGTACCGGCTCCGGTTCCTGGCGCCAGCTCTGGTTCCCAATGGCTCCAGCTCCTGGTACCAGCTCCTGTTGCTGGCACCAGCTCCTGTTCCTGGTACCAGCTCCTGTTCCTGGTACCAGCTCCAGCTCTCGGCACCAGCTCCGGGACCTGGCAGCAGCTCTGTTTCCCAGCACCAGCTCTGGATCAAGGCACGGGTTCCCAGCTCTGGTCCCGGGCACTGACCCCAGTCCCCAGACCCATCTCCCCACAGGGGATCCCCGGCTCCCCAGCCTCCCCAGCCGCCAGACCAGACGTTCTGCTGCAGCTCTGGTGGCTGGAGCCGTGCTCTGTTCTCCGGCCAGAAGAGAGGCTGGTGGCCGGCAGGGTGTGAGCACAGCGCCGGAGCCGTGCCAGGGCTCCCATCCCACCCCTCCGCCACCGCGCTCCCCTGGGCTCTGAATGCGGCGGCCGGCGGGGGCCGGTGCCACCGGGAGAGGTGCCGCTGGTGGGCCAGCGGTGTGCCGGTGATGCGGCCGCGCTGGGCCGGTGCTGGGCCGGTGCTGGGCCGGTGCTGGGCCGGCGCTGGGCCGGTGCTGGGCCAACAGCTGAGCGGCCAGCCGGGGCGGGCACCGCCGAGCGGCTGCGGGACTTCCCTGCGGGAGCGCGGGGCGGAACCAGCTTGGCTGGGAGCGCTGGGCGGGGTTCGCCCTCTCCACACTGGTTGCAGTGGTGAGGGTTAACCCTCTCCGTATTTGGTGTACTGGTCACAGCTACCCTCTCCGGACTGGGTGTACTGGGTGTACTGGTCAGTTAACCCCTGCCTGCTCGGTGTACTGGGAGCACTGGACAGGGTTAGCCCTCTCCATACTGGATGTACTGGGGAGAGTTAATCCTCTGCGGATTGGGTGTACAGGGGAGGGTTAACCTGCTCCGTACGGAGTGTGCTGGGTGCGCTGGTCACAGTTAACCCGTGCCGTGCTGGTTTTACTGGGCGCGCTGCTCGGGGTTGGCCCCTGGTTCTGGCTGTACCGGGAGCACTGGTCAGGGTTGGCCCCTGGTTCTGGCTGTACTGGGAGCACTGGTCAGGGTTGGCCCCTGGTTCTGGCTGTACTGGGAGCACTGGTCAGGGTTGGCCCCTGGTTCTGGCTGTACCGGGAGCACTGATCAGGGTTGGCCCCTGGTTCTGGCTGTACTGGGAGCACTGGTCAGGGTTGGCTCTTGGTTTTGGCTGCACTGGGAGCACTGGTCAGGGTTGGCCCCTGGTTCTGGCTGTACTGGGAGCACTGCTCGGGGTTGGCCCCTGGTTCTGGCTGTACTGGGAGCACTGGTCAGGGCTGGCCCTTGGTTCTGGCTGTACTGGGAGCACTGGTCAGGGTTGGCCCCTGGTTCTGGCTGCACTGGGAGCACTGGTCGGCGTTAATCCTTCCCGCGCCGGGTGCCCGGGGGTGCCTCCCCCGCGGGGTGCGCCGGTTGTGGAGGGTGGGGCGGTGAGATAAGGCGCCCCCCGCTGCCCGCCCCCCGCCCCGCCCCTGCCGCGAAGCCGGAGCCGGTGCCGGTGCCGGTGCGGGCGGAGCCCCCGGGGCCATTTTCCCCCGGAGCCCCCGCGGTACCGGTGCCGGTGCTCCCCGCCGGTGCCGCATCCCCTCCGGAGCCCTCCCGGTGCCGGCGCCGTTTCCCCCCCCGGTCATGCTCCCCCGTCGCGTCTTGGCGGACATCGTGGCGCTCGGTGAGTCCCCGCGCGTGGGACCCCCCTCGCCCACCCCGCCGTGGAGCCGGGAGGGAGGGGGGGGGGCTTGGAGGATGCTGAGGGGCTGCCGCAGGGCTTGGGGGGGAGGGGGGACTGCGGCGTGGAGGGGTAGTGCGGGAGGGCTCTGCTGGGTGTGCGAGCGGTGTTTGGGCGCTGAGACCCGAGTCTGGGGGCAAGGGGGTCCCTATGAACCCCCTGCAGTGAGGGGAGGCGGCGTCAGGCCTGGGGTGGAGGGGCTGCTCGGGGGACGTGGGCGATGGAGCCGGTGACTCAGGCTCGGCACCGCGCTGTCCCCCACACCCGCCCCCCGCCTGCTCCCCCTCACTTAGCCCCTCTTCGCCCGCCCCCCATTTCTTCCCCACGCCCACCCCCCGCCGCCACTCCACTGCCAGGGGTGCCGGTGATGCCGGTGGGTCTGGGGGTGCCGGTGATGTCGGTCACGCCGGGGTCCCGGGGCGCCGGGAGGGCCGAGCGCTGCGGCCGGTGATGCCGGTGATGTCGGTGGGACTCGGTGCCGGGCTCGGTGGTGCTGGGCCCGGTGACTTTCCCGGGTTCGGAGCTTCTGCAAATGGCGCCTCGGCCGCGGCAAACGCCCGGTGCTGAAGGCTCCCCGGGGAACGAGCCCGAGCCGGTGTCAGGGCTGCGGTAGCGCCGGGGCGGAGGTGGGATGGCGGAGGTGCCGGGATCGCGGAGGTGTCGGGATGCTGGGGGCAGGATCACGGAGATGCCGGGAGAGCGGAGGCAGCGGGATGGCGGAGGTGCCGGGATGGCGGGGGCGGGATCACGGAGGTGCCGGGATGATGGAGGCGGGATGGCGGAGGTGCCGGGATGGAGGGGGCAGGATCACGGAGGTGCCGGCATCACAGAGTCATCGCTACCGGCAGCCTCCGTCCCGCTCCCCTGGGAGCCCTCCCGGCACCGAGGTGCTGCAACCGGCACCGACCCCGCGGGCCGCCCGAACCCCGGCCGAACCCCGCAGCCGCTCCGAGACGCGGAGCCGGCCTGACCGCTGCCCCGCTGCCCCGGAGCGGTTTTGTCTCCCACGCCTTCGGTCCGGCTGTTCTTCCCGTGCGCGCCCCGGCTACGGCGGCACCGCGGGCGGTCCCACGGGCGAGTTCCCGGTGCCGAACCAGCCATCGCCGCGCCTCCCTGCCAATCCCTTCACCGCGGTGGCCCCGTGGGGACCGTGTCCCTAGCGACACCGCCCTGCACCGCCCGGCCCGGCACGGACTCCACTTCCCCGGGGATGTCCCGAGGGGCTCCGGCACCTCCGCGCGCCCCGTGATTCCTCCGTGGAGTGCACCGGGCGCTGCCGGTGCTGCGGCCTCGGTGCCCGGCGTCCCTGGCACCGCCTCTCTGCCGCAGCAGCCGGGATCGGCGGTGTCGGGGGTCCCTGAAGCGAGAGGGGGGCAGTGGCGATGCTGGGGCTCCCTGGTGCTCCGGTGCCGGGGGTCCCTGAAGGGAGGGGGGGGCAGTGGTGATGCCAGAGGTCCCTGGTGCCCGGTACCGGGGGTCCCTGAAACGAGAGGGGAGTCAGTGGTAATGCCAGGGGTCCCTGGTGCTCTGGTGCGGGGGTCCCTGAAGTGAGAAGGAAGGAGGTGGTGGTGCCGGGGATCCCTGGTGCTCGGTACCGGGGGTCCCTGAAGGGAGAGGGGGGGGGAGACGGGGGGCAGTGGTAATGCCAGAGGTCCCTGGTGCTCGGTACCGGGGGTCCCTGAAGGGAGAGGGGAGGCAGTGGTAATGCCAGAGGTCCCTGGTGCCCGGTGCCAGGGGTCGTGGTTCCCGGTGCCCGGGTCCCTGAAGCGAGAAGGAAGGAGGTGACGATGCCGGGGGTCTCTGGTGTCCGGTGCCGGGGGTCCCTAGCGTCCGCAGGTGATGGTGCCGGTACCGGGGGTCCTTGAAGCGAGAGCGGGGCAGTGGCGGTGCCGGGGGTCCCTGGTGCCCGGTACCGGGGGTCCCTAGCGCTCGAATGCGGTGGTCCCGGTACCGGGGGTGCCTGACGCCGTCCCTCTGTCGCAGGAGCCGGGGTCGGCGGCGATGGCGGAGGAGAGCTCGAGTGGCAGCAGCGGCTCGCCTGGCGCCGGGGACACGCTGCCCTGGAACCTGGGCAAACACCAGCGCTCCCAGCGCGCCAAGGCGGCCGCGGGCAACGGGACGGTGCTGGACCCCGCCGAGAGAGCCGTCATCCGCATCGCAGGTACGGCCCGGGGGACGGGAGCGCGTCCGGGGAGCCGGGTGTGACTGGGGAGTCGGGCCGTCATTGGGGGGCTCGGAATGGGCCGCTGTGGGGGGGTGGGCGTCGGGATGTCTGAGACGTGACCCGGGGGGCTCGGCGTGCGCGGGGGGATGGAGGGGTCGGCGGTGTCTGGAGGCCCGTGGGGCGATGCCGTGGGACCCCACGGGAGACGGGGCACCGAGTGCGACACGGAGCTGTGTCGAGGTCGGGGCAGCGAAGCCGCGATGAGGGATGCCGAGCTGCGCCGTGCCGAGCTGTGCCGTGCCGTCCCCGTACAGCTGCCAGTGCGTCCCTATAAATGCTCAGCGTTTCCCCCCATAGAGCACTCAACACCCCCGCGGCACAGAACCCTCCCCCCGGCTATTTCCGTTACACCTCCCTGTCATTCCCCGCCTCCCTCCCTCCCTCCCTCCCTCCCTCCTTCCCTCCCTCCCTCCCCGCCCCCTCACCCCCCCCGGCGCTGTCCCCGCTCGAGTTTCGGGGCATTAATGTCTATTTTTAGGGATGACGATGCCCTGTCCCATGGGGCCGGTGTGTCCCCCCCCCCTCCCCAGCTCGCCCACGGCCGGGACTGGGCTCCGAGGGGGGGTTGTTGGGGGCCGCCGTGGGGCCCCCTCCGTGCCCCTCAGGTGGCACTGGGAGACGGAGCTTTAAAAATCCCTCGGTGCTCGTGGGGCTGCCGGCGGAATCCCGGGGGGCGCGACGTCCCTGTCCCCATCATCCGGAGGGGACGGGGGGGTCTCTGTGAGGGGCTGAGCACTCACCAGGGGAGGGGGCGCCGGGTCTGCCCCTCAAGCGAGGGTGGGGAGGTCGGGGTGCGAATCGGGTGGGATGGGGGGGGTCCCTGCGCCGGCTGTGGGGTGCACCAAGCATCCCCCACCCCATCCTTTACCACGTGAGACCCCAGCCCCACACGGTCCCCTATCACCTGCGACCCCAGCCCCACACTGTCCCCTATCACCTGCGACCCCTGCCCCTCATGACCCACCCCTCGCGCTCCTCTGGGCACCCGTGGGTGCCCCACGGACGGGGCCAGCGGTATCGGGGCTCGGGCAGTGCCACATCCCCAGCCCCGAGTGACCCCTCTGGGGGGCGTAGAGGACTTCCCTTGCCCCGTGGCCCGTGGGGTGCCCTGCCCCGTGGGGTGCCCTGTCCCACAGTGCCGTGTCCGTGGGTCGGTGCCGTGTCCGGAGGTGCCGTTTCCGCGCTTCGGGGCGGTGTCCGGCGGTTCCTTTAAAGGGCTGGGCGGGGGCACGTCCCGTCCCCAGTCCCGTCCCCTGTCCCGTCCCCTGTCCCGTCCCCTGTCCCGTCCGTTCCCCTGCCCAGCCGCGGGGTGCGGGGCCGCCGAGCCGCCGGACACGCCGGACACACCGGGCACGCCGGACCCCGGCCCCGGCCCCCGCCCTCGCCCCCCCAAATCCGCCCCCCGCCGCCATGGCCGCCGCCGGCCCCCCTCCCGAGCCCGAAGAGCAGGACTTCATCCAGGCCTACGAGGACGTGCGGGAGCGCTACAAGGGTACGGGACCCCCGCCCCAGCGCGGGCCGGCCGGGGGGCGCCGTGGGGCGCCGGCCGCGGGGGGGCCGCGGGGGAGCGCGGCCGCTCATTCCCATAATTGGGCACGACGGGCACCGCCAGCCCCGGCACGGCGGGGGGGGCGGCCTGGGGGGGCTGGAGGGGCCGGGGGACACGGCCCGGCACCGCCGACCCCGCGGGGAGCCCCCCGGGCCGCTGCCCTCGCCGGGGCTCGGTGCCCGCGGGCGGCTGGGGGGGGCTGTGCCCGCGCCCCCCCGAGCGACCGGCGGGCTCGGTGGCGGCGTGGTGGGGCGGGGGGTCCCTCCGAATGTTGTGGGGACAGAGGGGCTGCCGGGTGGCTGGTGGCGGCGCGGAGGGGGTACGGCACGGGCGGTGAGGGTGCGGCGGCGGGGGGCGGCGGAGCGCCGGTGCTCGGCAGTGGCATTGGTGGCATGGGTGGCATTGGTGACATCGGTGACATCGCGGGGTACGAGCCCCGCGCCGGGAGGTGGGTCTGACCCCGGTGGTGCCCGCAGTGCCCCCGGTGCCTGCCCGTGGCCGAGGGCGCCCCGGTGTCGCGGCGTGGGGCGGCAGCGGCCGCGGCCATGCCCTTACATGGGAGCGGGTGCTGCCTGCGGGGGGAGCCCCCCCGGGCCCACGCCGGGGGTCCCAGCTGTCCCCGCTACGGGGTCCCGGCCATCGGGGGGTCTGCCTGCTCCCACCAGAGTGGCACCCCGGGAACGGCCTGCGGTGTCTGCTTGTGCCACCAGCAGTTGTGGCACCGTCCCGGTGTCCCCCGGCTGAGGGACCCTGGGACACTTGGTGCTGTCAGGAGCAGCTCGGCACGTCTGAGCCTGGCAGATCTCAGCACGGCCCGGGTGCCACCGGCAGGGGTGGCACACGGTTGGGCAGCTGGCAGGTGTTCATTGCCACCGTGCTGTCCCACCCTGATGGGTGCTGGCAGGTGTTCATTGTCACTGAGCTGTCCCACTCCCTGGGTGCTGGCAGGTGTTCATTGTCACCATGCTGTCCCACAGTGCCAGGTGCTGGCGGGTGCTCACTGTCGCCGTGCTGTCCCACCTCTCCAGGTGCTGGCAGGGGTTCATTGTCACTGTGCTGTCCCACCTCTCCAGGTGCTGGCAGGGGTTCATTGTCACTGTGCTGTCCCACCTCTCCAGGTGCTGGCAGGGGTTCATTGTCACCGTGCTGTCCCACAGTGCCAGGTGCTGGCAGGTGCTCACTGTCACCGTGCTGTCCCATAGTGCCAGGTGCTGGCGGGTGCTCACTGTCACCGTGCTGTCCCACCTCTCCAGGTGCTGCTGGGTTTGGTTTTGTGGGTCCTGATGTGGGAGTTTGGTGTCATTCTGCTCCCACCTCACCATGTCCTGGCAGGTTCAGTGTCACACTGTGGTCCCACCTCTCCAGGTGCTGGCAGGTTCAGTGCTGTAGGTCCTGGGCCAGGTGCTTGGTGTCACCGTGTCACCTCACCTCTCCAGGTGCTGGCAGGTTTGGTGTCACCATGTGACCCCACCTTGCTCGGTGCCGGGGTTTGAACACGGGCTGGGCTCGGTGTCACTCCTCAGTGAGTGGCAGGGGGTTTGGTGGCACTGCAAAGTCCCACCTCTGTGGTTGCTGGCAGGGGTTCATTGTCACCGTGCTGTCCCATAGTGCCAGGTGCTGGCAGGTGCTCACTGTCACTGTACTGTCCCATAGTGCCAGGTGCTGGCAGGGGTTCATTGTCACCATGCTGTCCCACTCCCTGGGTGCTGGCAGGGCCTCATTGTCACCATGCTGTCCCATAGTGCCAGGTGCTGGCAGGTGCTCACTGTCACCGTGCTGTCCCATAGTGCCAGGTGCTGGCAGGTGCTCACTGTCACCTTGCTGTCCCACCTCTCCAGGTGCTGCTGGGTTTGGTTTTGTGGGTCCCCACATGGGAGTTTGGTGTCATTCTGTTCCCTCCTCACCATGTCCTGGCAGGTTCAGTGTCACACTGTGGTCCCACCTCTCCAGGTGCTGGCAGGGGTTCACTGTCACCGTGCTGTCCCATCTCTCCAGGTGCTGGGAAGTTCAGTGCTGTAGGCCCTGAGCCAGGTGTTTGGTGTCACCATGTCACCTCACCTTGCCAGGTGCTGGCAGGTTTGGTGTCACCATGTGACCCCACCTTGCTCAGTGCTGGGGTTTGGTGCTGTTGGACACAGGCTGGGCTCGGTGTCACTCCTCAGTGAGTGGCACAGGGTTTGGTGTCACTGCACAGAGGGTTTGGCACTGCACAGTGCCACCTCACTGGGTGACACTGGGGGACCAAGAGTGGGGTTTCCTGTCCCCCCTTGCCAGGTGCTGGCAGGTTTGTTGCCCTGGCCACGGACTGGGTGCGGATGCCTGGTGGCCGAGGGGCCACTTTGTCTGGAGGGCTGGTGATGTCAGGGCTGAGCCAGCACAGCCGGGCAGGGTGACACAGTGGCGGTGGGCACGGAGCCCATCGGGCTGGTGATCCCTGCCAGCACGGCTGGCACGTGCCACCCCTGCGGCTCAGAGCCCAGGGGACCCAACACCCGCCCTGCCAGCGGCTCTGCCACGCGTGGGGCAGGGCTGGAGGAGCTGGTGGTGGCCCCGGCGTGGGGCTGGGGACACCAAGGGTGCTGGGATCCCAAAGTGAGACGGGTGCTGGGCACCTCGTGCCCTCTCTGTTAGAGCCATTAATGTGGCACAGGGCCCGGCGGGCACTGAAGCCAGGCTGGAGGACACCGTCTCCACTGCCACCATCACCACGGCCATTGTCACTGTGGCAGCCAGGCCCCAGGCTTGGCACGGTGTTCATGCACTGTCACCTGTGAGGGGCAGGTCCCCAGGACTTCACCAGGGTTTGGGGTGGGGTGCCAGGGTCCCTGGAGATGGCTGGGGGTCACAGTGGCCACAGTGCAGTGGCCATGCCACAGTCCTCCCCAGTGTCCCTGGGAGTGGACAGTGGCATGGTGACTGGACTATGATGGCTATGCCACAGTCTGTCCTGGTGTCCCTGGGGCCTGGGGACTGGATGGTGACCCTCCCGGTGTCCCGCCTGGTGTCCCTCTCGGTGTCCCCCCTGGTGTCCCTGGGGCTAGGGGACTGGCTGGTGGCCCTCCTGATGTCCCTGGGGCTTGGAGGGAGGCCAGCATCCTCAGTGTGGTGGCCAGCAGCTATGGTGGCTACGGTGTGGTGGCCTCCTCGTGTCCCTAGGGCTGGCTGGTGGCCATGGTGTGGTGAACATGCCACAGCCCCTCCTGATGTCCCCAGCGCTGGCTGATGGCCACAGTGTGGTGGCCATGCCACAGTTCCTCCTGATGTCCCCAGGGCTGGCTGATGGCCACAGTGTGGTGGCTGTTCTGGGTCCCTTCTGATGTCCCCAGGGTTGGGTGATGGCCACGGTGTGGTGGCCATGCCACAGCCCCTCCTGATGTCCCCAGGGCTGGCTGATGGCCACGGTGTGGTGGCTGTGCTGGGTCCCTCCTGATGTCCCCAGGGTTGGGTGATGGCCACAGTGTGATGGCCATGCCGCCACCCCTCCTGGTGTCCCCAGGGCTGGCTGTGGCCATGATGTGGTGGCTGTTCTGGGTCCCTTCTGATGTCCCCAGGGCTGGCTGGCAGCCACACTGTGGTGGCCACGCCACAGCCCCTCCTGGTGTCCCCAGGGCTGGCTGGTGGCTGTTGTACAATCTCTCCTGGATGGTGGCTGCAGTGGTCAGGGTGTGGTGGCAGTGTCAGGGTCCTTCTCAGTGTCCCCAGGGCTTGGGGGTGGCTCTGCTGTGGTGACCAGTGGCTGGTGGCTGTGCTGGGTCTCTGCTGGTATCCCTGGGGCTCAGGTGGAGGGGCTGTGCTGAGTCCCTCCTGATGTCCCCGGGGCTGGCCAGTGGTGGCCACAGTGTGGTGGCCATGCCACAGTCCTTGGTGTCCTCAGAGCTGGCTGGTGGCCACGATGTGGTGGCCATGCCACAGTCCCTCCTGATGTCCCCAGGGCTGGCTGTGGCCACAGTGTGGTGGCTGTGCTGGGTCCCTCTTGGTGTCCCCAGGGCTGGCTGTGGCCACAGTGTGGTGGCTGTGCTGGGTCCCTCTTGGTGTCCTCAAATCTTGCTGGTGGCCACAGTGCAGTGGCCATTCCTGGCTGGCTTTGGGGCTGCTGTGGCCACGCAGAGCTGAGCCTGAGGCCTGGCACCACTGGCTGGCAGCATCCTGGGGCTCCTGCCAGCCCCCCAGATGGTGGGGTCAGTGCCAGGGGGGGCAGCTGGGGGGGTCCCCTGCCCCCCTCAGGGACAGACCCCCACCCATCCCTGCTGACAGGGCTGGGCTGAGACCCCACGCCCTGGGGATGGGCCCCACTGGGGGGGGACTGGGCTTGGGGGGCACTGGGCCTGGGGGGCACTGTGTGTGCTGGGTGGGAGGGGGTCTGTGCTGTGCTGTGCTGTGGGGGGGTCTGGGAGGTGGGAGCACACTGATGGGGGGGCTGTGCTGTGGGGGGGTCTGGGAGGTGGGAGCACACTGGTGGGGGGGCTGTGCCGTGCTTGTGGGGGGCAGTGGCTGTGCTGTTGTTGATGGGGGGGGGTCTCTGCTGTGCCGGGGGTCGGGGAGGGCTGCGCTGCCGGGACTCTCTGCCGTGCGGGGGGGGGCTGCGGGGCCGGTCCCATCCGCCGGAGGGGGGGCGGTGTCGGTGCCGCAGGGGCGGGGGGCTGCGGCGGTGGGGCGTGGCGGGGCGGGGCGGCGGCCGGGGGGGCGGGACGGACCCGCCCCGGGGCTGCGGGACCGGCCGGCAGCGTGCGGGAGTGCGGGCGGCCATGGAGGGGGCGCGGGGCATCCACCACGAGATCGCCTCCCTCAAAGGTACCGGGGGAGGGGGCACCGGGAGGGCTCCCGGGGCCAGGCCCACGGGCACCGGAGGGAATTCCGCGTCCCGGGGAGGGTTCCGCGTCCCGCGGGGGGGGGGGCGCGTCCCGGGGAGCTCCAGCCGCGCCGCATCCCTCCTGTGCCAATGTCGCAGCGCAGGCAGGAGGGCGGGGGTCACCGGGGACGCCCCGGCATCACCGGCATCACTCGGAGTTACTCGGTGCCGCCGGGCCCCTGGCGGGCTCCGGCGTGGCGCGGCCGAGTTACCGAGCCGCGCTGCAGAGCCGGCGCGCTGGGGCGTGAGTAACGGGCGCCGGCGGATGCCGGTCACGGGGCTGCTGGCGGCCACCGGCCCCTGTGTCACCGCAGCGGGCAGAGAGCCACCGCAGCGAGCCGCCGGGCCGGGGTCGGGCTGGAACGGAGCCCGGCCAGGGTCGGCATGGACCCGGCGAGAGGTGGCATGGACGCCGGGAAAGTCGCGATGGAGCCCCGGATCCTCAGGGTGAAGTCAGAGAGGGTCGGGGTGGGATGGACACCGGCGGGGGTCGTGACAGACCTCGGGCGGGTGGGGATGGGGTCGACATCGGCCGGGTGGGGATGATCCCGGCAAGGTTCGGGATGGATCCCGGCAGGGTCAGGGCGCACAGCAGCTGCGGCGATGCCGCAGGCCCCGGCGAGGGGATCCCGGGTCGTGTCCCCTCCGGCAGAGCCCGAGCTGCGGCGAGGCTGATTTACGGTGAGAAACGTCCCAGGGACCCCCGCCGGCGCCGGGACCCCCGCTGGCGCCGGGACCCCTGCCGGCATCGGCCTCATTATGAGCCGGCCTCTGGCCGCGGTGTCCTCCGCAAACAGCCGCGGCTTTGTTCCGCTGGGCACGGGGAGCCCGGCGGCCCCGCCAGACCCCAGCACTGGCACCGGCACCGGCGCTGGCACCGGCACCGGGACGGCAGCGCCGGGCCCGTGGCCAGAAGCCGCTGCCACAAGCGCTGCCCGGCCCCCCATTTGGGGGGCTGCCCGAGGGCTCCGTGGGGTGGGGGCGCATGGGGAGCACAGGACCGGGATTCGAGGGGTGCCCCCACCTCCCCGTGCTGCTCCCGGCCCGCCCCGAGATACGATGCGGCGAGCGGAGCTGCGGGGCCGATGCGGGAGGGCTGTTCCCGGTGGGTGCGGGGAGGCGGCGGCGCCCTGCCCGGCGCGGGGCAGCGGCGGGACGCTGGCGGTGGCCCCGCTGTCACATCGCGTTGGATCACGGCGGGCGGCGGGCGCTGACGCGGCACTTCCCGGAGGGAGGGAGCCGCCGGCGCGGCCGTGACCCCGCTGCGGGCCGGGGGTGCGGGGCCGCGACTGGGGGGACACGCTCCTGCTGCCCCCATCGCCGCCGCGGTCGCTGCCCCCATCACTTCCCTATAGATGCCCCCAGTGCTTCCTCCATCGCAGACACCACCACTCCTCCACTGCTGCTCCCCATTTCTCATCTCTGCCCCCCTTTGTCCCCATCCCTGCTCCCCATCACTCCCTCTCCCTCCACCCCCAGCCGCTGCCCCCCTCGGTCCTGCCCTCTATCCCACCCCGCTGGGGTTCAGGGGTGCTGTGGGGCTCAGACAGGCAACTGATGCTTTCTCACGGGGTTCCCTGTGAGGGGGTCTGGGCACCCCAGTGCTCCCAGTGCTCCCAGTGCTCCCGGGTCTGGGGCTCCCAGTGCCGCTGCACCAGCTGTGCTGGGGCCCCAGTGATGGGAGCTCTCGCAATGCCCCACTCTGCCACCGCGCTCTGCCCTCCGGGATGGGGAAGTTGTGCAAGTCCTGGTGGGGCCCCTGGAGACGCCAGTGCGTGCACATCAGCCCCCGCGGGTTTGGGATCCCCTGCCCAGCAGCCCTGGGGCGGGCACCCCGCAGGCAGCAGCCCCCCATGCCTGGGTCGCTGCTCCCCACCAGTAAATCCCAGTGAATCCCATCGGTAGGGACCGGGGGTGCTGTGGGGGTGTCCCTCCATCCCCCCAAGGCTGCCGGAGGGCTCCTGCTGCAGCCTCGCAGCGTCCCTGTGCCCCGACCTCACTGTGCTTGGCTGGGGGTGCTGAGGGAGCCTGGAGGGGGGGATTCCTCTCCTTTTGGGGTCTGTGACCCTGGGACCCCCCGGCGTGGGGGACAGCCTGGCACCCCAGTTCGTCCCACGCAGTTCCTCCTGCTCTGTGTTGGGGGTACCACCCCCACACCCCCTCACACGGGACCCGGAGAGGGGGGTCGCCGGTGCCGGGGCTCTCCCACCCCCCGGCGGTGCTGGGGGTCCCGGTGCTGTGCCGGGGGCCATGCTGGGGTCTCCGCGGCGCCGGTGCGCGTTGTTGGGCGGTGCTCGGTGCCGGGGGGCTCGGGGGAGTGGCAGCTGCCTCTCGTTCGTCCCCACCTGCCACGCGGAGGGCGTGGTGTGGCACAGCTGTGCCACCGCCGGGGCTGTGTCACTGCCGGGGGTCCCCCTGGGGACGCCGGGACAAACAGGGGCAGGAGCAGAGCAAATATTGACGTGGCAGGATGTGGCTGCCGAGCCCTGCCCGTGCCCCTGCCCGCGCCCATGCCCCTGCACCTGCTCGTCTCCCTGCCGTGGCTCTGCCTGCAGCCCGGGATGCTCGGCGAGCCGGGAGGGGCCGTGCGCGGCCCAGGGCCTCCCCCCGCCCAGGGACCCCGGGCTCACGGTCCTCTCCGAGCTCGGGGACAGCCGCGGCTCAGGGTCCCCCCGCAGGCTCAGGGTGCCCCTCCCAAGCTCAGAGACCCCCGCGGCTGCGTGTCCCCCTCCCGCTGGAGGATCCCCGCGGCTCAGGGACACCACCCCCCCGGTTCAGGGTCCCCCCGGGCACTCCACGGGGCCGGTCCTGGGGCGGGGGCGTGGCGGGACCCGCGGGGGTTCCCACGCAGGAACCGGCCGGGTGGGTCGGGGCGGGGGGGGGAAGGGGGAGGCGGGTCCGGCCGTGCCCCCCCCGGGCAGGAGCCGGGGCCGGGGAGGGGCCGGTGGTGAGTCAGGGCTGGGCCTGGGGCCCCCCCTGACCCCCCCGGCCGGGGGTGGAGCCGCAGCCGCTCCCGCCGTGCCGGCAGCCAGCGCCGCTCCGTGTCGGATCGCGCCGGGACGTGCCGGGCCATACGGGGCTGTACTGGACCGCGCTGGGCTGTGCCAGGCCGTACCGGGCCGAACTGGACCGTACTGGGCTGGGCTGGACCACCTGAGCCGTGTGGGACCGTACTGGGCTGTACCGGACCATAGTGAGCTGGGCTGTGCCGGGCCATACTGGGCTGTGCTGGGCCATACTGGGCAGTGCTGGAGCAGCCTGTGCTGTGCCATACGGAGCGGTGCTGGACTCTGCTGAGCTGTGACCGTGCCCTGCGCCGTGCCCTGCGCCGTGCTGCCCAGCCATGGTGGCGGGGATGCTGATGCCGCTGGAGCGGCTCCGCTCCATCCTGGAGCTGCTGTTTCGCGAGGGTGTCCTGGTCGGGGAGCGGGACGGCTGCCCCCGGCGCACCCACCCGCAGCTGCCCGGCGTGGCCAACGTGGAGGTGCGGCGCGCCATGGCCTCGCTGCGCTCCCGAGGCCTCGTGCGCCAAACGGCGGCCTGGCGACACCTCTACTGGTACCTGACGGACGCCGGGGTCGCCCACCTGCGCCAGTACCTGCGGCTGCCGCCGGACGTGGTGCCGCGCTCCCTGCAGCGCGTCCCGCGCCCCGCCGTCCCCCGGCCCGAGGTCCGGCGCGCCGCTGCCCCGGCCGGCGCTGGCGCCCAGCGGGCGCGTCCTGCCGGCGGTGACCGCCTCTACCGCAGGAAGGACGAGGCCGAGGGGCACGTGGAAGCCGTCGCCGTCACCGCAGGGAAGGGGGTGTGCCAGCCCCCACCCCAGCCCTGCCCGGCCGGAGGTACCAACCAGCGCCCCGGGCTGCTCTCGTGGGTGGGGGGCACCCGAGCCCCGCTGCTGCCAGGGGAGGTCTGGGACAAGGACAGAAAGTCCTTAAGGTCCCCAAAACCCCCCTGCTTCCTAGCCAAGGATGGGGTGGGGGTACCTGCAGGCCCCTGCGCTGTCTGGGGAGGGAGGAGGGCACTGGGGGCTCCTCGCCGTGCCCCCCTGACCCCACGAGGATGCTCTGGGCAGGAGTGATCGCTGGGGGATCACGGGGGACCGGGGCACAGTGAGGTGGCATCCCAGGGTCCCGAGAGGCCGGTGGGGTGACGCTGCAGGGGTGGCATTGCTGCCGCCCTCCCGGGCTCCACCGTGGTGGGGAGGCTGCTGGGCCGGGGGGGGCTGTGCTGGAGGGGCTGTGCCGTGGGGTGTCCGTGCCGTGGGGAGCAGCGCTTCAGAGGGGCCATGGCGGGGGGGAGGGGGAACATTCCGTGGGGATTTTGCGCCCCGAGGTCCCCACGGGGCCTGGGGTGGGTCGGACAGACGGCGGCAGCTGGGGCGGGCAGTGCTGCTGGGGAGGGGGCTGCGACTGAGGGGGAGGGGGGTCCCCAACCCCGCCTCCCCGGCGACACGCGATCCCGACACACGATCGGCGGCAGCTGGACCCGGCGGGGGTGCGGGGCGTCCGGTGTCCCAACCCCCGGGCGGGGCAGCTGTGGTGTCGCTCCGAAGCGGCGGTGAGGGGCCCCCCCCGATCCCCCGGGCTGTGAGTCAGCCCGTGGCCGTGGGCAGCCGCCTCCGGTCCAAGTTTCCAGCCTGGAGGCGCCGAGCCCGGTCCCTGCCAGCGCCGTGAGTCACCGGCCGGCGGGGGGGCCGGGCCCGCGGCTCTGCTGCCCGGTGGGTGCGGGTCCTGCGCGGGCGGCACCCACGTCCCGTGGGGACGGGAGGGGTTCCCCGGAGCTCGGGAGTCGCATCTGGCGCTGGGCTCCGGGGCTGCGATCTCCCGCGACTCTCGCTTGGGACGCGATCGCGGCGCCCCGACCGTCCCGTCCAGTCCCGCCGTGCCAGCGGATCCGGCTCCAGGCTTTCCCTCCGCCCCGAGAGCCGCTGCCGGAAAACCCGGCCTGGATTCCCGGCTTGCGGGGACGGGGTCGCGCTGGCGGCGGGGGGTTGCGGGGTCCCCGCGTGGCGGAGGGGGTCCCGGTACCCCCCAGAGACCCCATTTTCCCCCCTTCCCGCTGGGGCGGCTTCCTTCAGCCGTGGGCCCGTGCCGGGGCTCTAAGTCTTGATGTCACGGCGACCCCCGAGGTGACGGTCACCACCCGCCCCGGTGCCGGGGGGTCCAGGGGTCCTGGGGCGCCGCCGCGGTCGCCCCGTCCCGCCCCCGCCCGTGTCATGTTCTAACTCGGGCTCGGTGACAGGCCCCGGTTATTTATATCGACACCCGCTCCCTGCCCGCCCCCCCCCCCAGCCCCCGCCGCCACCGGCGGAGCCGCGCTGCGCCCTCGCTCCGCGCTCCGCACCTGTCCGCACCCTGCCCGCACCTGCCCGCACCCTGCCTGCCCATGAAGGTCGTACCGGGTGGGTGAGACCGGTGGGGCTGCGGAAAGGACGGGAACGGGGGGGGGGGGGACTGGCGCCGCCGCGGCGCGTTGTCCCGGGATATAAAAAGCCAGGATGAAGGGGACACTCCGGGGGGGGGGGGGAACGACGCGGAATGGGGGGGACACGGGGGGGCCCTGCCGGTGCGGCGGGCAGGAGGCGTCTCCACGGCGCGGTTCGGGAGGGGTTAAGGCGGAGAGGGCGCTGCCCCGTGGGGGCGGGCGCTGGTTCGTCCCTGACCCGCCGAGCCCGGCCGGTGCCGAGCCCGTCCCGTGCCCCTCATGGAGGACACCGGGTCCCTGTTCCCATCGCTGGTGGCGGCGGGGCACGCGGCATCCCTCGCCCTGGTCTGGTACTGGCGGCGGCAGCGGGACGAGCCGGGGGCCACCGGTGAGTTGGGCTCCGCTCAGCCCCCCCGCGCCGCGCTCGGCTCGGCCCCTCGCCCCGCCCACCGGCCCCGGGGAAGGGGGAGCCACACGACACCTGCACCCGCCGGGTCCCGAGTGGGTGGGGGTCCTGCGGGGATCTGGGGGGGACCCACCCACGGTGGGGTGGGGGATAAGGGGAGAGACGTGCTGCCCTGGGTTCTGGGGGGCGTCACCTGCCGTGGGGGAGCATCCCGGTGGGAGTGGTACCCAAGCGGGGGGAGTGATGGTACCCAAGGGTGACTCAGCACGGACGGAGTGTGCCCACCCAGTGCCGCCGGCCCATGCCCACCCCGTCCACTCTGGCACTTTTTCTGGTGGGGGTCCCGCCAGGAGCTTCCTGGCACTGGGCTGGCTGCCCAAACCCTTCCGCAGCATCCCCATCCCGAGGCACGGAGGTGCCGAATGCTTTTGGGGACGGGTATCTGGTGACAGAGGGGGCCGGGAAGGGCCGAGAGAGTGCCGGTGTCTGGGGGTCCCGTGAGACCCCCACACGCACCCCCGCAGCCACCTGCATCCGAGCTGCCGGGCTCTGCCGGCGGCCCCGGCCCTCCCTCCCCCCTGGCGCTTTCCAGGGCGTTGGCCGCGGCTTCCGTCGGTCTGTGTGTGGCACCGGGCACCGTCACGCGGCCGCCGCCGCTCCGGGATGGCTCCGCTCCCGCGGCGGCCGCGCTGGGAATCCACCGCCGAGCCCGCGGCCGGTGCGAGCCGCGGCGGCCGCTGCCGGTGCCGGTGCCAGATAAGGCGGGCAGGGCACCTTGGCCGGCCCGGAGCCTCCGCCGGGGGGGACACCGGGGGTGGGCCGCTGTCCCTGGCGCGGGTCCAGCCCGAAGGACACCCCCAAGGTCGCACCTGCCGGGGCCCATCACCGCGCTGCGCCGCGACCCCCCCGCGCTGGGAGCTCCCGGGGGGCTCCGGCAGCATCGGCTGCGCTGGGCGGTGCTGAGGGCCGCGCTCCTGCCGTCCCGCGGGGCTCGGGGGGTGCTCCCGGTGGTGGGCTGTGCCCCCGACGATGGGCTGTGCCCCCGACGATGGGCTGTGCCCCCGGTGGTGCCCGCGCTCGGTTGCGCCACGCCGGGGCAGGGGCTTTGATTTAGAGCGCTGATCGTGAAACCCTCGTAGCGGAGAAAGGGGCGCTGCCCGGTGCCCACAAGGGGCTGCTCGGTGTCCGTGGTGGGTTTCTCGGTGCCCAAAAAGGGGCTGCCCGGTGCCCGCGGGGGGCTGCCCGGTGCCCACAAAGGGGCTGCCCGGTGCCCACAAAGGGGCTTCCCGGTGCCCATGAAGAAGCTACCCAGTGCCCACGAAGGGGCTACCCGGTGCCCACGAAGGGGTTGCCCGCAGGGGACTGCCCGGTGCCCGCGGTGGGTTTCCCGGTGCCCACAAAGGGGGTGCGCGGTGCCCATAAAAGGGCTGCCCGGTGCCCACGGTGTGTTTCCCGGTGCCCGCAAAGGGGCTGCCCGGTGCCCACGAGGGGCTGGCCGGTGCCCACGAGGGGCTGTACCAGCTGCTCTCGGTGTCACTCGTGGCACAGTGCCAAAGCAGGTGTTTTCGGGGAACCGAAAAACTCAACGGGAACTTCTGTCTGGGTCTGCGTGCCCATGCCCGCGGGGCTGCGAGGCAGAGCGCTGGAGGGCAGAAGGCTGAGGAAGCTCGGGTGGGCGAGGCAGAGCTTGGCAGCCTGGTGGCGGCGCCGGCTGGTTTTGGCAGCAGGATGCCGCTGTTTGTTTGGCTCCGCTCCGGTTTCCAAGGCTGCCAGAGACGTGGCGGGTGGGGGCCCCAGTGGTTTGGGAACCCCCCCGTGTCCCCCTTTCCGCTCCACTCAGCTTTTCCACCGCGCTGGCGGCTCTGGCTGTGCCAGGCCGGGAGCGTTGTTGGATGTTGCTTCTGGCCGCAGCAGTGACTCACCGGCCTCGAGGGGCCGTGGCTGGCAACCGCCGGCATCCCCGGCGCGGCCCCCCCGACACGGCCTCCGCCCCCCGGCGCTGCCTCTGGCGGCCATGGGGAAGCTCTTCCCGCCGCTGTCCCACGTCCTCCGCGGTGCCGCCGTGGGAAGCGTCCCGGAGCCGTGGGAAGCGTCCCGGAGCCGTGGGAAGCGTGGCGGAGCCCTGGCAGCGTGCGGGAAGCGTGGCGGGCGTGGCGGGCGCATCCCACGGGACACGTGTCCCGTTCCAGGCGGTGTTCCCCGTTTGCAGGCTGCTATCGCCCCGGCTCGGCCCCCCCGCCCCCCCGGCTCCTTATCTCCACAGCACAGATGCGACGCTGCCGCTGCCGTGGGGCTGAGTCGTGGCTCGGCACCGTGCCATGCCGTGCCGTGCCGTGCCGTGCCCAGCCCCCACTCTTGGGCCTTGCTTCTGGCCTGGTTAATCCTGGCCGGCTTGTGCCATGTTGGATTTAACGCTGGACACCCCCCAAAACTCCCCGAGACCTCCCGAGACCCCCGTGCTCCCTGCAGCAGGGATGTGCCTCGCTCCCCCAGCCCCCAGGGTGCTGGCACGGGCTGCAGCCGACCTCAAACCACTCCAGTGCCTCCCTGACCGGGGGTCCTGTGCCATGCCATGCCATGCCATGCCATGCCATGCCATGCCATGCCCGTGTCCATGCCATGTGGTTCCAGCCCCTCCAGCTGTGTGCCAGCTGCCCGCTGCTCTCTGCCCACAGCCCTGCGGGGCTGGGGGGTCCCAGCAGAGCGGCCGGGGCTGGGCTCCGCGCTGCCCAGGAGCAGGAGGAGCCGGGCTGGCGGAGGCCGTGGGCTGTGTGAGTCACTGGCCGCGCTCTGGCCCCGCTCCGGGGCGCGGATTCCGCTGCACTCCCACCAGACGCGGCCGGACGCCGAGCGGGGCGGGGGGCGCCGGGCCGGGACGCGCGATGGGCTTCTCGCTCTGCTGCTGTTGCTGCTGCGGGCCTGGAGAAGGTGACCTGCGGGCCGGGGGGTTGGGGGCATCGGGATGCCGTGGCATCCCCCAGGACCCCCGTCCCCGCCCCAGGCCCCTTCCCAGCACAAACAGGTCCGGCCCTGCGGTGCTGCCGGGCTCGTCCGACCGCGGGGCGGGGGCACAGGGGGTCCCGGCAGCTTGGGGGGCGCAGGTGGGGAAAAGCCCCCCGGAAAACACGCTGAGGGCTGCCCTTGGCACAGGGACCCCTGCGGGGAGAGGGAGACGGGAGGAATGGGCGCTGGAGTCAGTGGTTCGTGCTCAGGGGGGCACAAGCTGCCCCACCCCGGGAGCTCTGTGTGTGTGGAGGGGCCGGGACTCGGGTGCTGGAGGTGTCGGGGTGCGCCGTGACTGCGGTACCGGGTGGTCCTGGGGGCTCCGGGCGGGGGAAAGGGGAGAGCAGGGTGCCGGCTGTGTGGGGTGCAGAGTCCCAGCGCGGGGGTCCTGAGTGCGGGAGGGGGTGTCCCGTCCGGACATCGCCCCGGGGTGTGGGATGGAGTTTCCCCCGGGTCGCAGGGACGGGGTGTTCCCCCCGGATCCCTCCGGTTTCCCCGGGTGCTGCGGGCGGTGGCGCAGCCGGGCCCGCTGAGGGGAGGGCGGGGCAGAGCGGGGCGGGTCCCGCCCGTTTCCCCCCCCTCCGCCCGTCCCGTCCGCCCGGTGCCGCTGGTCGGTCCCGGCCGTGGGTCCGTCCGTCGGTCGGTGGATGGTGGGTCCCGTCCAGTCCCGTCCGGTGGAGCGGCGCGGCCATGTCTGGTCCCGGTGGGGACTGGCTGAGCGGCGGCTCCGGGCCCGAGCGGCGGCGGTACCTGAGCGCCCGGCTCTGCTGCACCGGTGACCGAGGGGAGCGGGGCCGGGGGGGGCGCGGGGCAGCGAGCGGGGTGTCCCGGGGCGGGAGGGGAGCGCGGGGGGGCTCGCGGGAGCGGGGGTGCGGGTGCGGCGGGACGGGGGGGACCCGGGAGCGGCGGGAGGGCGGGGGGACACGGGGTAGGGCGGGGTGAGCGCGGATCCCCCCCCTCCCTCGAGCAACGCCCCCTCTGTGACCCCGCCCTGAGGCCAGGCTGGGCTGCGCTGAGTTTGGGGCGGGCTCTGCCGGGAAAGGGTGATTGTGTAAATGTGTGTTTGTGTGTGTATTTGTGTGTGTTTGTGTGTGTCTCTGTGTGTGTTTGTGTGTGTTTGTGTGTGCCTCTGTGTGTGTTTGTGTGTGTTTGTGTGTCTCTGTGTTTATGTGTGTGTGGGTGTCTCTGTGTGCGCGCACACACACACACACGTGTCTGTGCCTGTGCACACGTGTGTGAGAGCATGTGCACACCTGTGTGGGCCAGTGCAGGTGTGTCTCAGCATGCACATGTGTGTGCACATGGTGTCCTGGTGTGTGTGCATGTACAAATGTGTCACAGGCAGTGTCACACAGATGTGTTCTCTGTGTGTGTGTGTGTGTGTGTGTGTGTGTGCACATGGTGTCCCGCTGTGTGTGTACAAATGTGTCACAGGCAGTGGCACACAGATGTGTGTGTGTGTGTGCACATGGTGTCCTGGTGTGTATGTGTACAGATGTGTCACAGGCAGTGTCACACAGATGTGTTCTCTGTGTGTGTGTGTGTGTGTGTGTGTGCACACGGGTGTCCTGGTGTGTGTGTACAAATGTGTCACACGCAGTGGCACACAGATGTGTTCTCTGTGTGTGTGTGTGTGTGTGTACATGGTGTCCTGGTGTGTGTGTGTACAAATGTGTCACAGGCAGTGTCACACAGATGTGTTCTCTGTGTGTGTGTATGCATGCACACACAGGTGTCCTGGTGTGTGTAAATGTGTCACATGCAGTGGCACACAGATGTGTGTGTGTGTGTCCCTGCACACCCTCATGTGTGTGTGTGTCTGCACGTGTGTGCATGCCCTGTGTGCGTGTGCCAGTGCCCTGTGTCTGTGTGTCCATGTGTCCCTGTGTCTGCGTCTCTGTGTGCATGCCGCATGTCTGCGTGTCCGTGTGTCCATGTGTGCGTGCCATGTGTCTGTCTGTCTGTGTGTCCATGTGTATGTGCCATGTGTCTGTCTGTGTGCGTGTCTGTGTGTCCATGTGTGTGTGCTATGTGTCTGTCTGTCTGTGTGTGCACTCTGTGTGTCTGTGTATCTGTGTGTCCATGTGTGTTCACTGTGTCTGTGTGTCTGTGTGTGCTTGCTGTGTGTCCGTGTGTCTGTGTGTCTGTGTGTGCATGCCGTGTGTCTGTGTGTCTGTGTGTCCATGCGTGCATGCCATGTGTCTGTCTGTGTGTCCGTGTGTGCATGCCGTGTGTCTGTCTGTGTGTCTGTGTGTCTGTGTGTGCACGCTGTGCGTCTGTGTGTCTGTGTGTGTCTGTATGTCTGTGTGTGCATGCCGTGTGTCCATGTGCAGGCCATGTGTCTGTGTGTCTGTGTGCATGCTGTGTGTCTGTGTGTCCGTGTGTCTGTGTGTGCATCCCATGTGTCTGTGTGTCCATGTGTCTGTGTGTCTACATGTGCACACCATGTATCTGTGTGTCTGTGTGTCTGTGTGTGCATGCTGTGTGTCTGTGTGTCCGTGTGTCCGTGTGTCCATGTGTCTGCATGTCCATGTCTCTGTGTATGCTGTGTGTGCACGCTGTGTGTCTTTGTGTCCATGTGTGCATGCCATGTGTCTGTGTGTCTGTCTGTGTGTGCACACTGTGTCTGTGTGTCCGTGTGTCTGTGTGTGCACACTGTGTGTCTGTGTGTCTGTGTGTCCGCGTGTCTGTGTGTCCATATGTCTGTGTGTCCATGTCTCTGTGTATGCTGTGTGTGCACGCTGTGTGTCTGTGTGTCTGTCTGTCCGTCTGTGTGTGCACGCTGTGTGTCTTTGTGTCCGTGTGTGCATGCCATGTGTCTGTGTGTCTGTCTGTGTGTGCACACTATGTGTCTGTGTGTCTGTGTGTGCATGCTGTGCGTCTGTGTGTCTGTCTGTGTGTGCACGCCGTGTGTCTGTCCCAGCTCATCTCCCCCTGCCCACCCACCCTGCCGTGCTCCCACACCCTGGGGAGAGCCGCTGCCCTCAGTGCCCTGTGTGCCCATCCTGCCGTGTCAGGTCCCCCAGGTCCCCCTGTGTATGTCACCACAGGGACCCCCTGCTGCTGACCCCCTCCCGGTGTTGTCCCGTGCTGCTGACCCCCTCCCGGTGTTGTCCCCCCGCCCCCGGGCCCTGACACCCCCTGGTGCCAATCCCCCCTCGCTGTGACACCCTCAGACCCCCGGGTGCCTGCTGGCACTCCCTGGCGTGGGGCTCGAGGTCTCCCCCAGCCCCGGTGCTCTGCTGCCTCATTGTCCTGCCTGGTGCGTGGCGGTGTCACCCGGCTGTCACCACGGCGCTGGCTGCAGCCCCGGTGCGGGCAGCTCCCGTTCCGCGCCCGCGGGTGCCGCAGGGTGCGGGTGCCCGGCGCGGTGTCGAGGTGGGGGCGGCTCGGCGGCTCCCGGGGGTTCCCCCGGAGCCCCGAGGATGGGAGACGCCGTGGGAGGGAGCCGGGCCGGCCCGGTGGCGTCGGCACCCGCGGGCGAGACTGAGGCGCTCCTGCCCGGCCGGCCTGGCTGGCCCGGGAGCCGCCGGAGCCGGGAGCTGCCAGGGCCGGGAGCCGGGCGCCGCCTGCCCCGGGAGCCGCCGGGGACGGTGCCAGGAGCCGCCCCGTCAGGTCTTCAAAGCGCCCGCTCTGACGCCGCCGCGTCCTCACGGCCGGTACCTGGCGGAGCCGGGGAGTGCCGGTTCCGGGGGTGCTGGTTCTGGGGGTGCCGGGGCTGGGGGTGCCGGTTCTGGGGGTGCCGGTTCTGGGGGTGCCGTGCTGGGGGTGCCGTTCCGCACCTCAGCCGCAGCGATCCTGTCGGAACCCAGGAAATTCCTCTGGCTGCCTTGAAGGTCTCTGACCCCTCTGTCAGGGTCCCGAGTCCTCCAGGGCAGCCGGAGGAACTCCTGGGCTCCGACACGATCCCAGGCTCTCGGTCTCGGCTCAGAACCCTCCGGCCCCGGTGCCGAGGTTCGGCCCGTGTGAGCGCGGTGCCAGAGCGCAGCGGTGCCAGCCTTGTGACCGCCCTGGCAGTGTCACCTCCGTGTCCCTCGCTCTCGGCTCCGGTGGCACCTTCGGCCGTGTCGCGGTAGCCGCGGCTCCGGGGTGTCCCTGCCTCCCCCGACGAGCGTCAGCAGGGCTCCCACCGCGCTCCGGGCGCCAGATGTGCCTGTGCCAGATGTGTCTGTGCCAGATGTGCCTGTGCCAGATGCGCTCTCGGCGGAAAAATGTGCGTGCCGGGGCCGGGGCCGGGCCGGTGCCGCCCGCATTCCGCGGCGGCCGCGCTGGCTCCGTCCCAGCGGGCATCGGCCCGGCCGCGGCTGCCGCTCCCCGACGGGCCCCCGCACCCGCAGGGGGTCACGGGTGGGTGTCGGGGTGCGTGTCACGGGTGGGCGGCGGCCGGCGGGGCTCCCCGGGGCGCCGCCGGTGCGCGGTTGGACCGTGAGTCAGGGCAGGACGAGGCCGCGGCCCCGCGTCCTTTGGACTCCGCACTGAGGACGGGCAGCGCCCGCTGCTGCAGAACGGGGCTATTGGGGTGCAGACACGGATATTGGGGTGCAGACATGGATATTGGGGTGCAAATATGGATATTGGGGTGTAGACATGGATGTTGGGGTGCAGACATGGATGTTGGGGTGTAGACATGGATGTTGGGGTACAGACACGGGTGTTGGGGTGTAGACATGGATATTGGGGTGCAGACATGGCTGTTGGGGTGCAGACATGGATATTGGGGTGCAGACGTGGATGTTGGGGTGCAGATATGGAAACTGGGGTGCAGACATGGATGCTGGGTGCAGACATGGACGTTGGGGTGCAGACATGGATATTGGGGTGCAGACATGGGTGTTGGGGTACAGACATGGATATTGGGGTGCAGATATGAATATTGGGGTGCAGACATGGCTGTTGGGGTGCAGACATGGATATTGGGGTGTAGACATGGATGTTGGGGTGTAGACATGGGTGTTGGGGTACAGACATGGGTGTTGGGGTTTAGACATGGATATTGGGGTGCAGATATGGATATTGGGGTGCAGACATGGATGTTGGGGTGTAGACATGGATGTTGGGGTGCAGATATGGAAACTGGGGTGCAGACATGGATGCTGGGGTGCAGACATGGAAATTGGGGTGCAGACATGGATGCTGGGATGCAGACATGGATGCTGGGGTGCAGATATGGATGTTGGGGTGTAGACACGGATGTTGGGGTGCAGACATGGATGTTGGGGCGCAGACACGGATGTTGGGGTACAGACATGGATGTTGGGGCGCAGACACGGATGTTGGGGTACAGACATGGACGTTGGGGTGCAGACATGGGTGTTGGGGTGCAGACACGGATATTGGGGTGCAGACATGGACGTTGGGGTACAGACATGGGTGTTGGGGTGCAGACATGGAAGTTGGGGTACAGACACGGATGTTGGGGTGCAGACACGGATATTGTGGTTCAGACATGGATATAGGGTGTAGACATGGCTGTTGGGGTGCAGACACGGATGTTGGGGTACAGACATGGACGTTGGGGTGCAGACATGGCTGTTGGGGTGCAGACATGGACGTTGGGGTACAGACATGGGTGTTGGGGTACAGACATGGGTGTTGGGGCGCAGACACGGATATTGGGGTGCAGACATGGACGTTGGGGTACGGACACGGATGTTGAGGTGCAGACACGGATATTGTGGTACAGACATGGATATAGGGTGTAGACAAGGCTGTTGGGGTGCAGACACGGATGTTGGGGTACAGACATGGGTGTTGGGGTACAGACATGGGTGTTGGGGCGCAGACACGGATATTGGGGTGCAGACATGGACGTTGGGGTACAGACATGGGTATTGGGGTGCAGACATGGGTGTTGGGGTGCAGACACGGATATTGTGGTACAGACATGGATATAGGGTGTAGACAAGGCTGTTGGGGTGCAGACACGGCTGTTGGGGTGCAGACAAGGGCATTGGGGTGCGGACATGGGTTTTGGGGTGCAGGAAGTGGGCCGTAGGGTCCTGACGTGTGTGTTGGGGTGCAGACCTAGGTATTGGGGTGTTGGCTATGCCAGGCTGGCAGCGCCCAGGGCACCCGTAGCTGCACTTTCCCCAGCAGCTGCCACCATCCCTGCTGTGGATGACGTGGGTGACGTTGGTGACGTTGGTGACATGGGTGCTGCCATGGGCAGGACTGGCAGCTCTGTGTCACCCCAAGGGGCTGGGGGTTCTCAGCCACCCTGGGGGTCCCCGGGGAGGGACATCCCGGGGGGATGCAGCACCCAGCTGGGCACAAGCCCTGATTTTACCCTGTGGTCCCCTCAGCTGATGTTGGGGGAGGGCGATGGGAGATGAATCCCTGGGGAGGGGGGATTCCTACACTGCTGCCAATGCCCCCACCCCATATGAGGGCCCGTGGGTGCTGTGGGGCACAGGGCAGGGTGTGGGGTGCTGTCCTGGGCTGCTGTTGGGAGGGGAGCTGCTGATGGGGCTGGTGTGTGCATGGGGGCACCTGGGGGAGTCTGTGGGGCTCAGTTCCCCATTCTGGGGATCCTCCAGCCCAAGAGCTTGTGACCCTGAACCCCTCAAGAGGGGCCCCAGGGATCTGAGCCCCTCAAATGTGGGGACCTAGGACTGGGGCTGGTGAACCTGGGGGCTTGAGCCCCAGGAGGGGGGAGCAGGGTTTGTACAGCTCCAGGGTGTGAGCTGGGGGTTCTGGGGTAGTCCCTGGGCTGTGGGACTGGGTGGTGCCAAAACCCCCACAGGGACTGAAGGTCCCAGCTGGGGCCTGGGGTGCTGGGGAGCTCCTGACCATGGGGCCAGGGGGGCTCTGGGCTCCCTCTGTGAGGGGCAAGGAGGGTCTTGACCTGGAAACCTGGGTGACCTGAGGCTCCAGAGCTTGGAAACCTGGTGGAGCTGAGGTGTGGTGACTGAGGGTCCAAGAGCCCCAGGCTGTGGGTCCCACCCCCCTCAGACTTGTGCTTCTGAGGGTCCCAAGGCCCTGAGGTGTGGGGCAGGGGTCTCGCCACCCTGGGTGAGGGGTGAGGGGTCTCTGAGCACCCCGATCTTCAGGAACGAGGGTCTCACTCCCCACGCTTGGAGATCCGGGGGTCTCGGGCCCCGTGTGTGAGGCTGGGGGGTGCCTGTTCCCCGTGGAACGTCCCAGGTCTGCTCCGTGGGTCCCATCCCGCCTGCAGGCGCAGGGAGGGAAGGGTTAAGCTCAGGAGTTTCCTGTGGGCAGGGTCGGGGCGTGGGGCGTGGGGCGGGGGGAGAGAGCCCCGTCTCCTCCCCGGGCCGCCCCACTCGCGGCGGGACCGGCGGCGGAGCGGGAAGGGAGAGCAGCTGTGTCGGGGCTCAGCATGTCCCGGCCACGCCGCAGCTCAGAGGAGGCTCCGGCCGTGGCCGCCCGAACGGGCTCCGAGGACAACCTGTACCTGGCCGTGCTGCGGGCGGCCGAGGGCCGCAAAGGTACCGAGCCGGGGGGCCTGGAGGGCCGCCCACCATCGCATCCCCACCCGGGGCGGTGCCCCCAGGGCAGGCTGCGGGGCAGACCCCCACACCTGGCCGGGGTCCCTGGGGGACACCCCCATGCTGGATCCGTGTCCCGGGGCTGTGGGCCCCTAGGCAGGCCGTGGGGCCACCCCCCCACCAGAGCGGTGTCCCCCATGCCGGGGCGGTGTCCCCAGGCTGGTGAACCCAGGGCGGGCTGTGCGACAGACCCCCACGCCGGGGGATATCTCCGGCCGGGCTGCGGGCAGACCCCCGAGCTGGGGCGGTGTCTGCGGGGCGGGCTGTGGGGCAGAGCGCCGCAGACCCCCCGCCGCCGCCCGGCTCCATCCCCGGTGCCCTCGGTCTCTTCCTGCCACGCCCTGCCCGGCCGCCCCGGCCTGGCCGCGGCTCTCCGTGTGCCGCCGCCGGGGGGTGGGCGCCGCTCCGGGGACCCCTTGGGTGTCAGCGTTGTGGGCGCGGGTGCCGGGGGATGGTGTCGGTGCCCCCCGCTCGGCGCGCTATGTGCCCCACGTTTCCTTCCTTCCTTCCTTTCTTTCTTCCTCTCGTACCGCGGCCACTCCTGGCCCGGCACGCCCTGGCTGTGCCGCTGAACGCCCGTGGGCCCGGGGGCGATCCGGGCTGCGCAGCGTCCCGGGGTGCTCTGCCGGCGGGGAGCGCTGGCTGTGGGGCGCTGGGTGCCGCGTGGGCAGATCCCGGCGCGCTGCAGCAGGGCAAGACCCAGCACGCAGCGCCCGGCTCGCCACGGCGAGGGCAGGGGGGCGGTGCGGCTGCCGAGGCACCGGTGGCATCGCCCCGTGTGAATGGGGCGTCACTTGTGGCCTCCAACCCCTCTTGGGCATCGGGCTGGGTGTGGCACCGGCGGTGACGCTGGGGACGCAGGGGACAGGAGAAGGGGCGCTGGCAGTGGGGCGCTGGGGGGTTAGCGGGGTGCTGGGGGGTTAACGGGGCGCTGTGGGGCGGGTCCCGTGCCATCCCGGGTTCCCATCCCAGTGCGTCACCATTCCCATGCCATCCCCTAATGACAGGGCAGCGGTCAGGGAGCGCCGTGACTCCCTGCAGCCCTGATTGGCCCTGTGCCCACAGAGAGGGGTGTCCTGGGGATGTGGGGGTGTCCTGGGGTGTCCCAGGGCTCCGGCAGTGCAGACGGTGCGTGGGCTCATCTCAATCCCGTTCGTGTCCCACCAGGGCCCTGCCTGTGGGGCTGGAGCTGTGCCAGGTGGTGCCAGGACAAGCACCCCATGGCGCTGTGTCCCTGCCATACCCAAACCGCTCTGTCTGTGCTCCCTGAGCCCAGGGCAGGGCTGGGGCTCCTCACAGCAGCGCAGAGGGCTCGGGGTTGGGTGGGCACCTCCTGCTCCCAGCAGTGACAGAGGCACAGAGTATCCAGAGTTGAAAGGAGCTCCACAAGGATCACCAAGTCCAACTCTTAATTTGCCCGTACTGGGGTTGAACCTGCAACCTTGGCGTTATTAGCACCGCGCTCTGGCCAACTGATCTAATCTCAGTGTTCACTTTGAGGCGCTGGTGGGTGCTGGCATGGTGCTGGCACGGTGCTGGCACGCTGGGGCCGGTCCCCGTTAGCTGTTTCCTCTCCCCACACCCCCGTGACTCACCGTGGTTCCCCAGAGCAGTTGGCTCATCGTTTCCTGCGCCAGCCGTGCCCTGCGGTGCCACCGGCGGGGCCTGGTTTTTGCTGTACCAAGACCCTGCTGCCACTGGCTCACCTGTGCCTCTCCTCTCTTGCAGATGAGCGAGATCGTGTCCAGAAGAAAACCTTCACCAAATGGGTCAACAAGCACCTTATCAAGGTATGGGCACCGCCAGTCCAGCAGGCACCGCTGCCCCAGCTGTCCCCTGCCCCAAATCACCCCCAGCCACAGCCCCGTGTGCTGCTGCGGCCAAGGACGTGGCCGTGGAGGGTCCCCGGTGCTCCTGTGCCACACCTCTGGCTAAGGCCTCTCAGCTGCCTCCATGGTGGGGGTCTGCCCTCCAGGTGGGATCTGCCCTCCTGCTGCCCTCCCACTATGCCAGGAGGGAACGGTGCCCTTGGCACCTGGGGATGTGTCCTGTGCTCTGATGCCCTCAGTCCTGTCCCACCCCTCCAGTTCCCATTCCCTGCCTCAGGCAGAGCCCCACCTTGGTGCCTGGCACGCCCTGGGACATGGCCCAGTCCCCACAATGTGTCTCCACATGTCCCTGACCCTGCAGTGCCATCGTGGTGCCACCACGCTCTGCCCATCCTGGGTCCCCTCTCAGCTCTCTCCTAACTGCTCTCTTCTCTCTGCCCTGCGCAGCACTGGCGACCAGAGGTAGGTCCTTCCTCTCTTTTTCTGTCTGTCCCACTGCGCTCTTCCTCTTTGCACACCCTCCTTTCCCCTGGGGCTGCCACTGTGGTAGGCAGTGGGTCTGACCCCTTCACGGTGGGTGGGGGGTCTGACCCCTTCACGGTGGGTCTCTGCATGCCAGAGTGATGCCAGAGTGATGCCAGATCCGTCCTGGCACAGGGGGAGCTGCTGTGTGTGTCGGGGGGTCGTGGCACTGGGGACACCAGCTGCACTTGGGGCTGTGTGTGAGCACCCGCTGTACTGGGGGGGTCACTGGGCACCCACCCGGGTGTTGGCTGGCAGGGGTGGGGGGTGCTCAGCTGCCCCCAGCCCCCCTGGCAGGGGTGGGGGGCGCTCAGCTGTCCCCAGCCCCGCTGACACCGTCGCTGTCCCCACAGGCGCAGCGCCATGTCAACGACCTGTACGAGGACCTGCGGGACGGGCACAACCTCATCTCGCTGCTGGAGGTGCTGTCGGGTGACACACTGGTAGGTGCCCCTCTGCCCTGCCCCGCGCTGTCCCCCAGTCCCCGCCAGGCGCCGGCACCCCTCCGCCGGCTGTCCTCGTCCTCATCCTCATCCTCGTCCTCACCCTCGCTGCCTGCCTCTGTTCCCTCTCTTCCTGCTTGGCCGTCGGTCCGTCCCGGTGACCCCGGAGTGCCCGCGCCCCCCGCCCCCGCCTCTAACCTCTCTTTGCTTTGGTGCCCTCTCTGCTTCCTGGCGCCGGCCCCCGGCCCACCGCCGCCTTTGCCTTCTCCTCCTCCTTCCTCTCTCTGCTCCTCTCCGCTCGGCTCGGCTCGGCTCGGCCGGGGCAGCCCCGGGAGCGCGACGTCCTGCGGACCTTGCGGTTGGTGAGTGGTTCTGCCGTCAGCTCTCGGCACGGCCCCGCACGGCCACCGGCGGCACCAGCGCTGTGGCAGCGGCACGGAGCGGTGCCGAGCATGCCGCAGGACGGTCTGCATGCCATGCGCCGTGTGCCGTGCCTGTCCCGGTGCCGCCCCAGTGCTCTGCTGCATGCTTTGCCTGTCCTGGTGCCCCCCGATGCCCAGAGCTGTGGGGGTGGGTTTCTCTGGGCCAGAACTCAGGGGCAGCAGCAAGAGAGAAAAGTCATCTTTCACCAGCAGCATCCCTGGGAGCGATCTCAGCCTGCTGGAGCTGGACTCGCTCCATGGCACCGCAGCTGGATGTGCTGCTGGCTCTGTGGGGTGGCTGGCAAGGGGGGTGGCATGTGGCCACCAACTCACCCTGGGGCTGGCCCTGCCCTGAGCGGCTGTGGGTCCATGGTGGCCCCTTCCTCTGGGGCCAGAGTGACCCTGCTCTGTTGCTGAGAGGCACCAGGGTGTTCATGGAGTCCCAGCTCTCTGGCAGCCGAAGCTGGGCTCAGCTGGTGGAATTTTGGCATTGCCGGGGGGCAGGAATGTGTGGGCGGGTTTGTTTGGGCAGGACCAGGGGATCCTGGACTTCGGGACCCACAAGTTTGGGGGACTCACCCAGCTTGGCAGTTCCTGGTCCTGTTGAGGGGACACTGGAGCGTGCTGGGGAGCTGCATGGCGAGGGACCACGGTGGCCACACGGGCAGCAGCGCTGTCAGGGCCGTGGTGGGCTGGCACTGAGGCCAGTCCTGCCCGGGCAGCGGCTGCTGTGCCCCTGGGGCCCTCGGCTCCCCTCGGGACGGCTCTGATGGTCCCGGTGCTGCCGGGCGGGGCGTGGGAACAGCCTGTGCCGCCGGGTTCGCGGGGGGAGCACGGGGAGCGTCCCCACCCCGGCAGGGGCAAAGTGCGAGGGCGGGTGCCATCGGCATGTGCGGCGCGGGGAGGGGCCGGATGGCGCCGGGGTGCGGCGGCCGCGATGGCAGGACGGTGCGGTGGCATCGCGGCGGGGCCGGGGGCGTGTCGTGGTGTCACCGGGGGGCTGCGGTGGCAGGACACAGCAGGGCTGTGTCCAGCGTGGCCGCACTCACCGCCCTCCTCTCCTCTCCCCCAGCCCCGGGAGAAAGGCCGGATGCGCTTCCACAAGCTGCAGAATGTCCAGATTGCCCTCAACTACCTGAAGCACCGGCAGGTGAGAATGGGGAGGGACCCCCGGGATGCCCACAAGCCCCGGCGCTGTGCCGGGCTGCCCCGTCCCTGAGCCGCGTGTGTCCCGTGCTGCAGGTGAAGCTGGTGAACATCCGGAACGATGACATTGCCGACGGCAACCCCAAACTGACGCTGGGGCTCATCTGGACCATCATCCTCCACTTCCAGGTGAGCCTGGCGGGGTGGGGAGGGGACAGTGGGACCGCGGGGACAGGATTCCGTGGGGCCGGGGGCCTCCCCGGGCCGGTCTGGTCCCGAGTGGGGCAGGAGTGGTGTCACTGGCAGCTGCCATGCAGCGAGTGTCGCTGTGCCAGTGCCAGTTTCCAGAGTAACAGCTGTGTCCTGGCAGATCTCAGACATCCAGGTGACGGGGCAGTCGGAGGACATGACAGCCAAGGAGAAGCTGCTGCTGTGGTCACAGCGGATGGTGGAGGATTACCAGGGCCTCCGCTGCGACAACTTCACCACCAGCTGGAGGGACGGGCGGCTCTTCAACGCCATCATCCACCGGCACAGGTGGGTGCCGTGGTGGTGCCGTGTGATCCATGTGTGTGACCCACACCACGGGCAGGCGTGTGCTCATGGGATGGCCGTGCTGACCCCAAACTCATGGGGTGGCAGTGCTGACCCCAAACTCATGGGGTGGCAGTGCTGACCCCGTGCTCATGGGATGGCCGTGCTGATCCTGTGCTCATGGGGCAGCTGTGCTGATCCTGTGCTCATGGGGTGGCTTTTCCTGTGCTCTTGGGGCAGCCTTGCTGATCCTGTGCTCATGGGGCATCTCTGCCAATCCTTTGCTCATGGAGCAGCCGTGCTGACCCTGTGCTCTTGGGGCAGCTGTGCTGATCCTGTGCTCATGGGGCAGCCGTGCTGATCCTGTGTTCACCAGGATGGCCATGCTGATCCTGTGCTCATGGGGCAGCTGTGCTGACCCCGTGCTCATGGGGTGGCTTTGCCTGTGCTCTTGGGGTGGCTTTGCCTGTGCTATGGGGCAGCTGGGCTGATCCTGTGCTCATGGGGCAGCCGTGCTGATCCTGTGCTCACCAGGATGGCCATGCTGATCCTGTGCTCATGGGGTGGCCGTGCCTGTGCTCTTGGGGCAGCTGTGCTGATCTGTGCTCATGGGGTGGCTTTGCCTGTGCTCTTGGGGTATCTCTGCTGATCCTGTTCTCGTGGGGCATCTGTGCTGATCCTGTGCTCATGGGGCAGCTGGGCTGATCCTGTGCTCATGGGGTGGCCGTGCCTGTTCTCGTGGGGCAGCTGTGCTGATCCTGTTCTCGTGGGGCAGCCCTGCTGATCCTGTCTGGGGCAATGTGAGCACGTGCTCCTGACGAGTCCCGGCCCATCGGGCTGCTCCAGCGCTGCCGTGCCCGCTGGCGTGCTGGGGCCGTGGCAGGCAGGTCCCCACGGGTCCTCCTGGGACCTCTGCGTGCTTTTGGGGAGAGCAAATATGTGCAGGCCTGTGCCAGATGGGGGGAGGCACCTGCACTGTGCCATGTGACAGCTGTGCCGTGTCACAGCTCTGCTGTGCTCTGCACCACGGCACTGCCACCCTGAGCTTGGCCCCGCCATGGAGCCCCAAGGGGTGCCCAAGGTGTCGGCCCCAGAGGGGACTGGGGGGTCGGCCCCAGAGGGGACTGGGGGGTCAGCCCCAAATGGGATTGGGGTGTCAGCCCCACATGGGACTGGGGTGTCAGCCCCACAGGGGATTGGTGGGTCAGCTCCACATGGGACTTGGGTGTCAGCCCCACAGGGGATTGGGGTGCCAGCCCCACATGGGACTGGGGTGCCAGCCCCACATGGGACTGGGGTGTCAGCCCCACAGGGGATTGGTGGGTCAGCCCCACAGGGGATTGGGGGGTCAGCCCCACATGGCACTGGAGTGTCAGCCCCACAGGGGATTGGGGGGTCAGCCCCACATGGCACTGGAGTGTCAGCCCCACATGGCACTGGAGTGTCAGCCCCACATGGCACTGGGGGGTCAGCCCCATGCAGGGTTGGGGTGCCCAGTTCACAGGACGTGGGTGCTCTGACTGTGCCGGGGTTCCCACTGGGGACTGTGTGTATCCCCAGCCCCTCCTGTCCCTGTGCTGGCTGTGGGGGTCTCCCCTGCCACCGGTGCCCCTGGTGTGGGCTGTGGGATGGCCTGGCAGGAGTACAGGCAGAGGAGGCAGGCCCCAGAAAGGGGGGACCTGCCCTCCTCGGGACTTTGGGGTCCCCACAGCCCCAGTGACCCCTGCTGCCCCCCACCCACAGGCCAATGCTGATCGACATGAGCCGGGTGTACCGCCAGAGCAACCTGGAGAACCTGGACCAGGCCTTCACCGTGGCCGAGCGGGATCTGGGGGTGACGCGGCTGCTGGACCCCGAAGGTACGGGCTGGGGTGACCTGGGGGGGTCCCTCTGCAGAGCCCCATCCCTCCCCACCACGGGGTCCCCCACCTGACCCCCTCCCTCCCGCAGACGTGGATGTGGCGCAGCCAGATGAGAAGTCCATCATCACCTACGTGTCCTCGCTGTACGACGCCATGCCGCGCGTGCCCGAGGTGCAGGACGGCGTCAAGGCCAACGTGAGTTTGGGGTGCTGGGGGCCACCTCTGCTGCCACCCCCT
The DNA here is from genome assembly GCF_963513975.1 of Fringilla coelebs. NCBI lineage: Eukaryota > Metazoa > Chordata > Aves > Passeriformes > Fringillidae > Fringilla > Fringilla coelebs. Next base: position 447,788 of record NC_140028.1, on the reverse strand, counting down.
GCCGTGTCACACCCAACCCCACACGTGTCCCCCTCCCCAGGAGCTGCAGCTGCGCTGGCAGGAGTACTACGAGGTGGTGACGGGGCTGCTGCAGTGGAGCCGGCAGCACTCAGCGCTCTTTGAGGAGCGTCGCCTCCCCGCCAGCTACGAGGAGATCGAGGTGAGGCTGCCAGGGACAGGAGCAGCGCTGCTGGCCTGGCATGGGCACAGGGATGGGCACAAAGACAGGCACAGGGGCTGCCACAGGGGTGACCGACCCTGGGAGCCACTGGTAGCTGGGGCAGTGTGTGGCAGAATCCTACTGTGGCCCCACCGTGGGTGGCTCATGGCCAGTGAGGGGTGCCAGCCGGCCCACGGCCCCACCGTGGGTGGCTCATGCCCAGTGAGGGTCCTAGCCAGCCGAAAGCCCCACCGTGGGTGGCTCATGGCCAGTGAGGGATGCCATCCGGCCAGCAGCCCCACCATGGGTGGCTCATGGCCAGTGAGGGGTGCCAGCCGGCCCACAGCCCCACCGTGGGTGGCTCATGGCCAGTGAGGGGTGCTAGCCGGCCCACAGCCCCACCGTGGGTGGCTCATGCCCAGTGAGGGTCCTAGCCGGCCGAAAGCCCCACCGTGGGTGGCTCATGGCCAGTGAGGGGTGCCATCCGGCCAGCAGCCCCACCGTGGGTGGCTCATGCCCAGTGAGGGGTGCCAGCCGGCCGGCAGCCCCACCGTGGGTGGCTCATGGCCAGTGAGGGGTGCTAGCTGGCCCACAGCCCCACCGTGGGTGGCTCGTGCCCAGTGAGGGGTGCCATCCGGCCAGCAGCCCCACCGTGGGTGGCTCATGCCCAGTGAGGGGTGCTAGCCGGCCGGCAGCCCCACCGTGGGTGGCTCATGGCCAGTGAGGGGTGCCATCCGGCCAGCAGCCCCACCGTGGGTGGCTCATGGCCAGTGAGGGGTGCTAGCCGGCCCACAGCCCCACCGTGGGTGGCTCATGGCCAGTGAGGGGTGCCATCCGGCCAGCAGCCCCACCGTGGTGGCTCCTGCCCAGTGTGGCAGCTCCCGTGGCAGCACAGGGCCAGCTGTGCCATGCCATGAGTCACCAGGAGACCTGGGTGTGGCTGTGGCACTGAGCCCCCTCTGGTGCCAGTCTGGGGGTCTGCAGGGTTTGGGGACTCAGAGCCCTGACAGAGCCGGGTGTCCCGTGAGGGGGGGCCCTCTGACTCACCCTGCCTGGCTCTGCCGTGAGTCACCGCTGGCAAAGCCCAGCACGGCCGCTTCCTTCCCGCCGGCTCTGCACACATGGAAAATTGCAGGCTGGGCAGGGCGGGTGCTTGGGGAGGGGGCAGCAGCGGCTGGGGGTCCCCGCTCAGCTGCGCCCTCCAACCCCTCCCGGCAGATCCTCTGGCGCCAGTTCCTCAAGTTCAAGGAAACGGAGCTGCCGGCTCGGGAGGCCGACAAGAACCGCTCCAAAGCCATCTTCCAGGCGCTGGAGGTACCGGCCAAGGGCTGGGGCGGGGCTGGAGAGGCTGTGGGGCGACGGTCCTGGGTGCTCGGGGTCCCAAGGGGTGGGGGGCCTGAGGGGGAGACCCTGGGGATCTCGGGTCCTGAGGGGTGGGGGTCCCGGTAGCCAGGGGTCTCGAGAGGCTGAGGGTGTGTCCTCAGGGGATGGTGGTCCTGCGGGGTTGGGGGGCTCTGGGTGGGTCCCGAGAGGATGATGGTCGCAGGGGCTGTGGGTCCCGGGGTGTAAGGGGTCTTGGGGGTGTGGGGTGGGTCCCAAGGGGATGGTGGTCCCAGGGTGCTGGGGGTCCCGCGGCAGTGCCCGGCACGCCCCTTCGGGCGGTGTGTGACATTCGGGGCGTGCAGGGCGCGGTGCAGTCGGGACAGCTGAAGGTGCCCCCCGGCTACCACCCGCTGGACGTGGAGAAGGAGTGGGGGCGGCTGCACGTCGCTGTGCTGGAGCGGGAGAAGCTGCTGCGGGCAGAGTTCGAGAGGCGAGTTCGGGGGGGCCGGGGGGCCGGGCAGGGCCGCGCTGGCATCCACACCCCCCTCCCGCTGCCAAACCACGGGGCTGGGCCGGGGTGGGGTGTCCCGGCCCCCCCGAGGGGGAACCACAGGGCTGTGAGTCACCGCTCCTGCTGGGAAACCTCTGCGGCCGCCGGCCTGGAGCGCGGCACGGCACGGCACGGCACGGCAGCGGAGGGATGGGGGCAGGATCGGGGACAGTGGGGATGGGGGGGATTGGGAATGGGATGGGGGCAGGATGGGGATTGAAATGGAATGGGATGTGGGGGATTGGGATGGAGGTTGGAAGTGGGATGGGGATGGGAGAAGGAAGATGGGGATGTGGGGGGATTGGGAGCAGGACAGGGAGCAGGATGCAGCGCGGGACAGGAGCCGTGCCGTGCGCGGCCAGGACAGCTGCCGTGATCAGGACCTGATCTCTGCTGACCGTGTCCCTCTGTGTCCCCCCGTGTCCCCGCAGGCTGGAGCGGCTGCAGCGTGTGGTCACCAAGCTGCAGATGGAGTCAGGGCTCTGTGAGGAGCAGCTGAACCAGGCGGATGCTCTGCTGCAGGCAGTGAGTGCCGGTGGCAGCGGGGTGGGGGGACCAACCCCGGCCATGCCCCTCCCCGTGGCCTTACTGTCCCTGCCCCGCAGGACGTGCGGCTGCTGGCGGCCGGGAAGCCACCACAGAAGGCAGCAGAGGTGGAGAGGGACCTGGACAAGGCGGATGCCATGATCCGGCTGCTCTTCAACGACGTCCAGACCCTCAAGGACGGGCGGCACCCCCAGGGCGAGCAGATGTATCGTCGGTACGGGCACTGTGGGCGTCCCCACGGCTTGTCCCTACAGCCCTGTGCCCCCAGAGCCCTCCACGTCCTCCTTGTCCTTGCTGCCCCCCAAAGCCCTTCGTGTCCTCTGTGCGCCCCATGTCCCCTGTGTCCTTCATGCTGCCCATTCCCCGCATACCTCCCATGCTTCCTGCACCCCCAGCCACCCCTATGCCCCCCAAAACCCTGCAGAGCCTCCTGTGACCCACATATCCCCCATGCTCCCTGCACCCCCAGCCACCCCCATGTCCCCTGTGCCCCCCAAAGCCCTGCAAAGCCTCCTGTGACCCACATATCCCCCATGCTCCCTGCACCCCCAGCCACCCCTATGCCCCCAAAACCCTGCAAAGCCTCCTGTGACCCACATATCCCCCATGCTCCCTGCACCCCCAGCCACACCCATGTCCCCTGTGCCCCCCAAAACCCTGCAAAGCCTCCTGTGAACCGCAGGAGCCCGCAAAGCCTCCTGTGTACCCCTCAAAGACCCCCATACTCTCTGCAGCCCTTGCACCCCCAAAAACCCCCTGTGACCCCTGTGCACCCCAAAGCTCCTCATGCCCCCAAAGCCTCCTGTGTCCCCAAACTCCCCATGTTCCCTGTACCCCCTTACAACCCCTGTGCACCCCAAAGCCTCCCATGTCCCCAAACTCCCCATGTTCCCTGTACCCCCTTACAACCCCTGTGCACCCCAAATCTCCCCCTGCCCCCAGAGCTCCCCATGGCCCTTGTGCCCTGCTGACAGCTCCCTCCCCGCAGCGTGTACCGCCTGCACGAGCGCCTGGTGTCCATCCGCACCGAGTACAACCTGCGGCTCAAGTCGGGGGCGCCGGTGACAGCGGTGACAGCCGTGTCGGTGACGTCGGCGCAGCGGCGGCCGGAGCCGGACGAGGCTCCCCTGCGCTACCTGCAGGAGCTGCTGGCCTGGGTGGAGGAGAACCAGCGGCGAGTGGCCACGGCCGAGTGGGGCGCCGACCTGCCCACCGTGGAGACCCACCTGGGCGCCCACCGCGGGCTGCACCGCGCCATCGAGGAGTTCCGTGCCAAGGTGGAGCGGGCACGGGCTGATGAGGTGAGACCCCTGGGTGCTGGGGACCTCCTGGTCCTGGGGGTGACAGGGTGAGACCCTGCAGGGTGCTGGGGACCTCCTGGTCCTGGGGGTGACAGGGTGAGACCCTGCAGGGTGCTGGGGACCTCCTGGTCCTGGGGGTGACAGGGTGAGACCCCTGGGTGTTGGGAACACCCTGGTCCTGGGGGTGACAGGGTGAGACCCTGCAGGGTGCTGGGGACCTCCTGGTCCTGGGGGTGACAAGGTGAGACCCTGCAGGGTGCTGGGGACCTCCTGGTCCTGGGGGTGACAAGGTGAGACCCTGCAGGGTGCTGGGGACCTCCTGGTTTTGGGGGTGACAGGGTGAGACCCTGCAGGGTGCTGGGGACACCCTGGTTTTGGGGGTGACAGGATGAGACCCTGCAGGGTGCTGGGGACACCCTGGTCCCTGGGGTGACAGGGTGAGACCCTGCAGGGTGCTGGGGATCCCCAGGTCTTGGGGGTCCTCTTGGGCTGTCCCCACTCTGCTTCGAGGGGTCCCCCCAGTGCTGTCCCCTCCCCTGCTCCTGAGCATTTCCTGTGGGGGCTGCCTTTGCTCTGTGCCTCGGGGTCCCTGAAGCACCATGGCCACCCCTCTTTCTGCTCCCCAAAGCCCCCAGAGCTCACCCATCTCGGCAGCTGGTGGGGGGGTGGTTTGGGGAGAGCAGCCCATCCCAGCCACCACAGCCTCTGCCTCGAGCTGTGCCCTTGCTCTGGATCCCTCTGGACCTGGGGTACCCCTGGAGGGTGGGGGGCGCCGTGCCCCGAGAGCATCCCCCGCAGCCCCTGCAGCCCTGCTGCCCTGCCCTCCCCTCAAATCCCCACTGCCGCTCCCCTTGTGGGGTGCAGGGGGGTATCTGGGGTGGGGGTCCTGAGGCTGATGGTGTCTCCTGCAGACCCAGCTGTCCCCCAGCCCCAGCGGCGCCTACCGGGAGTGCCTGGGCAAGCTGGAACTGCAGTACGCCAAGCTGCTGGTGAGCCCGGAGGGGCGGTGGGGATGGGGGCAGATGTGGGGGGCGGGTGGCCTGGGGGGTCAGGGGGGTGGCAGACATGAGGGGACCTGCTGGGGACATGTGGCCTGGGGGGTCAGGGGGGTGTGTGACATGAGGGGACAATGCTGGGGATGTGTGGCCTGGGGGGTCAGGGGGTCTGTGACATGAGGGGAACTGGTGGGGACGTGTGGCCTGGGGGGTCAGGGCAGTGGCAGACATGAGGGGACCTGCTGGGGAGGGGGTGTGTGCCATGAGGGGGCCCTGCTGGTGGGGTGTGAGAGGGAGGGGACCTGGCGGGGGTGTGTGGCATGGGAGAGAGCTGCTGGAGGAGGGTGTGGCAGGAGGGGGGACAATGGTGGGGGGGTTGTGCTGGGGGTGGGTGTGGGGGGGCTGTGGGGAGGAAGATGCAGGACATGGGGGGAAGTGGGGAGGAGGATAAGGGGGGACAGAGGGTGTGCAGGGGGCAGCCCTGTGGAGTGAGGCCGTGCAGGGCAAGGACGCAGCTGCAAACCACCCCCCTGTGCCTCCCCAGAACTCCTCCAAGTCACGGCTGCGGCACCTGGAGAGTCTCCACGGCTTTGTCAGCGCCGCCACCAAGGAGCTGCTGTGGCTGAGTGAGCGCGAGGAGGAGGAGGTGGCCTTCGACTGGAGCCACAACAACCCTGCCATGGCTGCCAAGAAGGAGAGTTACTCGGTACGGGCACGGCGGGTGACGCGTGGGCACGGGCACGGAGATGGGCACGGGGATGGGCAGGGACACAACGCAGGCACAGGGATGGGCACGGACATGGGGATGGACACAACATGGGCACAGGGATGGGCGTGGACATGGACATGGGGATGGGCAGGGAAATGGACATGGGCATGGACATGGGTACAGGGACGGGCACGGACACAACGCAGGCACAGGGATGGGCACGGACATGGGGATGGGCATGGACAGGACATGGGTACAGGGATGGGCATGGATATGGGGATGGGCATGGACAGGACATGGGTACAGGGATGGGCATGGATATGGGGATGGGCATGGACAGGACATGGGCACAGGGATGGGCATGGACATGGGGATGGGCATGGACAGGACGTGGGTACAGGGATGGGCATGGACATGGGGATGGGCAGGGACAGGATGTGGGCACAGGGATGGGCATGGACATGGGGATGGGTATGGACAGGACATGGGCACAGGGATGGGCATGGACACGGACATGGGTACAGGGATGGGCACGGACATGGGGATGGGCATGGACACAACGCAGGCACAGGGATGGGCACAGACATGGGGATGGGCATGGACACGGACATGGGTACAGGGATGGGCACAGACATGGGGATGGGCATGGACAGGACATGGGCACAGGGATGGGCATGGACATGGGGATGGGTATGGACAGGACATGGGCACAGGGATGGGCATGGACACGGACATGGGTACAGGGATGGGCACGGACATGGGGATGGGCATGGACACAACGCAGGCACAGGGATGGGCACAGACATGGGGATGGGCATGGACACGGACATGGGTACAGGGATGGGCACAGACATGGGGATGGGCATGGACAGGACATGGGCACAGGGATGGGCATGGACATGGGGATGGGTATGGACAGGACATGGGCACAGGGATGGGCATGGACATGGGGATGGGTATGGACAGGACGTGGGCACAGGGATGGGCATGGATATGGGGATGGGCATGGACAGGACATGGGCACAGGGATGGGCATGGACATGGGGATGGGTATGGACAGGACGTGGGCACAGGGATGGGCATGGACACGACATGGGTACAGGGATGGGCATGGACATGGGCACGGGGATGGGCAGGGACACGGACATGGGCATGGACATGGGTACAGGGATGGGCACGGACACAACGCAGGCACAGGGATGGGCACGGACATGGGGATGGGCATGGACACGACATGGGTACAGGGATGGGCACGGACACGGGGATGGGCATGGACATGGTACAGGGATGGGCATGGACACAGGGATGGACCGGGGGACAGACATGGACATGGACATGGGGATGGGCACGGACACAAGGGTACAGGGATGGGCATGGACACGATATGGGCACAGGGGTGGGCATGGACACGACATGGGCACAGGGGTGGGTGTGGACATGGGCACGGGGATGGGTGTGGACATGGACACAACATGGACATGGGGATGGGCATGGACACGAATGCAGGGATGGGCATGGACATGGACACAGAGATAGTCATGGCCGTGACATGGACACACGTGTGGGCAGACATGCATGGAGGACACAACTGCTCCACGTGGACACACACACACACACGCCATCCCCACACACAGACACGTGCACAGCTGTGTCATGTGGTCCCCTCCCTGCTCTGCAGCACTGAGCCCCCGTGTGCCCCCCACACCCAGAACCGCCTGGCACACACAGCCCCAGCTGTAACCATACACACAGAGCTGTGCACACGTGTGTGACCCCTGCCCCTGCCCCCTTGCCCTGCACACGCATGTGAGCCCTGACCCATCCCCCTGGCCTTGCACACCTGCGTGAGCCCTGAACTCCCCAGCCCTGCACACAAGTGGGAGCCCTGACCCATCCCCCTGGCCCTGCACACGTGTGTGAGCCCTGACCCATCCCCCGGCCTTGCACACGAGCGTGAGCCCTGCCCTGCCCCAGGCGCTGATGCGGGAGCTGGAGCTGCGGGAGCGGCGGATCCAGGAGCTGCGGACCTCGGGCGAGCGGCTGCTGCGTGAGGAGCACCCCGGGGCACAGACACTGGAGGTGGGCGTGGGGCTGGGGGCAAATGGTGGGGCATGAGAGGGGCTGGGGGGGCTGCAGGGGGTGGGGGCAAATGGTGGGGCATGAGAGGGGCTGGGGGGGCTGCAGGGACTGGGGCATCTGGGGGGACCTGTGGGGTCTCAGTGACCTTGGGGGAACTGAAGGGGCTGGGAGAATCTGAGGGGCACCTTGGGGTCTTGGTGGGTTGGGGAGGGGGTTCAGGAGGGTGTGGGCACTGGGGGTCAGCAGTGTGGGGTGCAGTGGGCACTGGGGGTCACTGGTGTGGGGTGCAGTGGGCACTGGGGGTCACTGGTGTGGGTTGCAGTGGGCACTGGGGTCAGCAGTGTGGGGTGCAGTGGGCACTGGGGGGTCAGTGGTGTGGGGTGCAGTGGGAACTGGTATGGGGTGCAATGGTCACTGGGGTCAGCGGTGTGGGGTGCAGCGGTCACTGGTGTCACTGGTGGGGGGTGCAGTGGTCACTCAGGGTCACTGGTGTTGCTGCCTGTAGCAGAGTGGGTGCAGGTGTGGGTGTAGGTCAGGTGTGGATGCAGGTGTGGGTGCAGGTGTAGGTGCAGGTCAGGTGTGGGTGCAGGTGTGGGTGCAGGTCAGCTCTGGGTGCAGGTGTGGGTGCAGGTGTGGATGCAGGTCGGGTGAGGATGTAGGTGTGGGTGCAGGTCAGGTGTGAGTGCAGGTGTGGGTGCAGGTGTGGGTGCAGGTCAGGTGAGGATGCAGGTGTGGGTACAAGTCAGGTGAGGATGCAGGTGTGGGTGCAGGTAAGGGTGCAGATCAGGTGAGGATGCAGGTGTGGGTGCAGGTGTGGGTACAGGTCAGGTGTAGATGCAGGTGCGGGTACAGGTCAGCTGTGGGTGCAGGTGAGGATGCAGGTCAGGTGAGGATGCAGGTGTGGGTGCAGGTGTGGGTGCGGGTCAGTTGTGGATGCAGGTGAGGGTACAGGTCAGGTGTGGGTGCAGGTGTGGGTACAGGTGTGGGTGCAGGTCAGGTGTGGGTGCAGGTGAGGATGCAGGTGTGGGAGCAGGTCAGGTGTGGGTGCAGGCACCTGTAGCGGTGCAGGTGCCCTCGGTGCCAGCCCCTGTGTCCCCCCTGCTCCCCCCAGGCGTTCCTGGCAGCGCTGCAGACCCAGTGGAGCTGGATGCTCCAGCTCTGCTGCTGCATCGAGACCCACCTGAAGGAGAACACCAACTACTTCCAGGTACCAGGGGGTGCCAGGGCAGGGCTGGGAGTGGGAGGGAGGGCGTGACCCCCACCGCTGACCCCTGCCCCCCCCCAGTTCTTCGCCGAGGTGCGGGAGGCCGAGGAGCTGCTGCGGAAGACGGAGGAGACGATGCGGCGCAAGTTCAGCTGCGACCGCGGCACCACGGCCACACGCCTCGAGGACCTGCTGCAGGACCTCGCGGTGAGAGCACCCCCGAGACCCCCAGGGAGACCCCCAGACCCCGGGGAGCCCCCCACAGGGACCTCCAGGGTGACCCTCCTCACATCTCCAGGGTGACCCTGCTGCATGACCTTGCAGCGAGGGCAGGTGGCAGCCCAGGGGGACTGCCCAAGAGGATCCCCCCAAGATCCTCAGGGTGACTCCTCCTGGGTGACCCCAGCCCCATGGCAACCCCAGGCTGACCCCACGTGCAGGGTGACCCCAGTCCCTAGCGACTTTGAGGTGGCAGCCCCCAGGATGACCCCCAAAATCAGAGTCCCTCAGCAGCCCCTGGGGTGTCCAGCTGCAGTGCTGGGGTGCCCACCGCACTGCAGCCCCTGGGGTGACCCCAACACGTCCATTGCTGCAACAGACTGGGGTGATCCCCCTGCCTCATATTCCTGACCCCTCCCCAAACTCTCAGGACCTCCCCAAACTCCCAAGAGCTCCCAAAACCTTTGGGACCTCCTGACATTTCTGAGCTCTCTCAAAAAAGCTGGTACCTCCATAAAACTCTGACGCCCCTCAACACTACGGGGCACCCCAAATCCTGAGGTGTCCCAAACCTGCCCCCACAGGAGCAGAAGGAGCAGCTGGCGGAGTTGGGGGCACAGCTGGGGGCTCTCTCCCGCCGTGCCAGGACCATCGTGCAGCTGAAGCCACGCAGCCCCTCGACACCCCTGCAGGGCCGCCCCCCCATCCAGGCCGTCTGTGACTACAAGCAAATGGAGGTGAGGGGGACACGAGGGTTGGTCCCCCTGGGGAGGCCGTGGGGGGATGTGGGGCAATGTGGGGGTACGTGGTGGGTCCAGCACGCCGGTCTGATGCTGCCCCAGCCCCATGAGGGGACACAGGAAGACCCCCCCTCTCTGGTCAGACACCACCCTGGGGGACAGGGGGACACATGGGGGACCTCCCGCCCTTCTCTCATGCTCCCCTAGCCCCATGAGGGGACACAAGGGGGGACACAAGGGGCCCACCACCCAGACTGAGACCACACCAGGCCCGTAGGGAAATGTGGGGGGACACTGGGAAATATGGGGGGGATACCGGTCAATATGGGCGGACACTGGGGAATGTGGGAGAGGCACAAGGGCCCACACCCCACCCTGATGCCCTGCCCCGCAGGTGACAGTGCACAAGAACGACACCTGTGCCCTGGTGAACCACGCGCAGCCGCAGCAGTGGCGGGTGCTGAGCGCCGCTGGCAGCGAGGCCGTCGTCCCCTCGGTCTGCTTCCTCCTGCCACCCCCCAACAAGGAGGCTCTGGACGCCGTGCACAGGTGCGGACGGTGACCCTGCACCCCACCCAGGCTCCCCGCTGTGTCCCCCCTCTAACTCCACATCCCCACAGGCTGGAGACCACCCACCAGCAGCTGCTGGGGCTGTGGCAGCAGCTGCACCAGGACCTGCGCAGCCTCCGCGCCTGGCAGTACCTGACCCGGGACATCCAGCAGATCCACTCCTGGACGCACGTCACGGTGAGTTCCTGGGGGTCCCCGAGCCCCGCAGGGGTCCCGGGGGTCCCAGCGGGGGCTGACGTGGCCGTGCCCCCCCAGTTCCGCACGCTGCCGGCCGAGGAGGTGCGTCAGGTGCTGTCCAGCCTGGAGAGGCACTACCAGGAGTTCCTGCGGGACAGCCAGGACTCGCAGAGCTTCCAGCCCGACGACCGGCTGCAGGTGGAGCGCGACTACAACGCCTGCACTCACAAATACGAGCTGCTGCTGCGTAGCCAGGAGAAAGGTGGGTGTCCCCTCTCTGTCCCTCTGAGGGCTGGGGGTCCCCAGGGTTTTTCCAGGTCCTTGGAGTGACCTGCAGGTCTTTGTGGTGTCCCTGGGGTATCACCACGGTGCTGAGCTGTCCCAGTCTCCCCCCTCCTCACACTGGCTCTTGGGGTGTCCCCAGGGTTCTGAGCCATCCCTGAATCCCCCCTTCCCACCATGGGTCCCCAGGGTGTCCCCTCTCCCTACCGTGGGTCCCCAGGGTGTCCCCAGGGTGCTGAGCCATCCCTGTGTCCCCTCTCCCTGCTGTGGGTCCCCAAGGTGTCCCCATGGTGCTGAGTCATCCCCTGTCCCCTCTCCCTACCATGGGTCCTCAGGGTGTCCCCATGGTGCTGAGTCATCCCCTGTCCCCTCTCCCTACTGTGGGTCCCCGTGTTGTCCCTACAGTCTGAGCCATCCCTGTGTCCCCTCTTTCTTCTGTGGGTCCCCAGGGTGTCCCCATGGTGCTCAGCCATCCGTTTGTCTCATCTCCCCTCTCCCTGCTGTGGGTCCCTGTGTTGTCCCCCCAGTCTGAGCCATCCCTGTGTCCCCTCTCCTTGCTATGGGTCCCCAGGGTGCTGAGCCATCCTGGTGTCCCCTCTCCCTGCTATGGGTCCCCAGGGTGCTGAGCCATCCCTGTGTCCCCTCTCCCTGCTGTGGGTCCCCATTGTGCTCAGCCATCCCTGTGTCCCCTCTCCCTGCTGTGGGTCCCCAGGGTGTCCCCATGGTGCTGAGCCATCTCTGTGTCCCCTCTCCCTGCTGTGGGTCCCCATGGTGCTGAGCCATTCCTGTGTCCCCTCTCCCTGCTGTGGGTCCCCAGGGTGTCCCCATGGTGCTGAGCCATCCCCTGTCCCCTCTCCCTGCTGTGGGTCCCCATAGTGCTGAGCCATCCCTGTGTCCCCTCTCCCTGCTGTGGGTCCCCAGGGTGCTGAGCCATCCCCTGCCCCCTCTCCCTGCTGTGGGTCCCCACAGTCTGAGCCATCCCTGTGTCCCCTCTCCCTGCTGTGGGTCCCCAGGGTGCTGAGCCATCCCCTGCCCCCTCTCCCTGCTGTGGGTCCCCACAGTCTGAGCCATCCCTGTGTCCCCTCTCCCTGCTGTGGGTCCCATGGTGCTGAGCCATCCCTGTGTCCCCTCTCCCTGCTGTGGGTCCCCATGGTGCTGAGCCATCCCCGTGGTGTCACTGTGGGTCCCCCCGGTGTCCCCGTGGTGTCCCAGGGCACTGAGCCGCCCCGCTGTCCCCGCAGGAGAGCAGGACGAGTCTCTGTGCAAGAGCTACATCTCGCAGCTGAAGGACATCCGGCTGCAGCTGGAGAGCTGCGAGAGCCGCACCGTGCATCGCCTGCGCCTGCCCCTCAAGGCCGACCCCCTGCGCGAGTGCGCCCAGCGCCAGGCTGAGCAGCAGGTGTGGAACACACCTGGGAGCCCAGGGGAACTGCCCCAGAGCATCCCCCCAAGATCCTCAGGGTGACACCTCCAGGGTGACCCCAGCCCTGTGACACGCGTGTGACACGTGTAGTGCGCACAGATGGGGGCCTCAGTGCCAGGATGGGCCTGGGGGAACGGTTTGGGTTGGAAAAGCCCTCAGAGCCCATTGAGTCTGCCCAAGGCCACCACTTAGCATGTCCCCAAGTGATCCACATGGCAGTGAAATGTACCCAGGGGTGGCACTCCAGCCCGGCCCTGGGCAGCTGTGCCAGGGCTGGAGAGCCCTTTGAAGGAGGAGTTTTCCCAATATCCCTCCTCCACCTTCCCTGTCCACCTGCCTGCAGAGCCTTCCCCTGCTCCTCTCCTCCTCGGATCCAAGAGGAGGGGAGCATTCCTTTGGGGTTTGGGACTGAGGGACTCCTTCCCTGCAGCAAACACACCTGGAGCTGGAGGGCATCCAGAAGAACCTGGCCAAAGTCAGCGAGAAGACGGAGCAGGTGCTGGCGCAGCCGGAGCAGGCGGGCTCGGCCCCTGTGCTGCGCTCCGAGCTGGAGGTCACCCTGCGGAAGATGGAGCAGGTGTACAGCCTCTCCAGCATCTACCTGGAGAAGTGAGTCAGCCCTGGCCCCGGGCTGGAAACGGCCCTGGGCAGTTGGGAGGCCCTGGGGAGTCTGGGGAGAGCCAGCATGCCTTTCCCTTTCTTTTCCTTCCCTCTTCACTTCTACCTTTTGTTTCTCTTTTCCTTTTTTTTTCCCTTTTCCCCTTTTTTCCCTTTTCCCCCTTTTTTTTTTTCCTTTCCCTTTTTTTTTTTCTTTTTTCCCTTTTTTCCTTTTTCCTTTTTTCATTTTTTTCCTTTTTGCTTGTTTTTCTTTTTTCCTTTTTTCCTTCCCCCCCTTTTTCCCTTTTCCCTTTTTCCCTTTTCCCATTTTTTCCTTTTCTCCTTTTTTTCCTTTTCACTTTCCCTTTTTTCCTTTTCCCCTTTTTTCTTTTTCCCCTTTTTTTTTCTCTTTTCTCCTTTTTTCCTTCCCCTTTTTTCCATTTCTTCTTTTACTCCTTTCCCCCTTTTTTTTCCTTTTTCCCTTTTTTCCCTTTTTCCCCTTTTTCCTTTTTATTCCTTTTTCCTTTTTTTTCTTCCCCCCCCCCCCCTTTTCCCTTTTTTCCCCCCTTTCTCCTTTTCTCCTTTTTTCCCCTTTCCTCTTTTTCTCCTTTTCCCCTTTTTTCCCTTTCCCTTCCCTCCTGGGTCTGCTGTGCTGCTCTTGCTGAGCTGCACGCTCCCATCCTGATCCTGGCTAATCCATCCCGCTCCCATCCCGCTCCTGCTCCTGGCTAATCCCGATCCCGATCCCGCTCCCATCCTGCTCCCACCTCGCTCCCGCTCCCGGCTGATCCCAATCCCACTCCCATCCTGATCCAGGCTAATCCATCCTGCTCCCATCCCGCTCCCACCTCGCTCCCGCTCCCGGCTGATCCCGGCTGATCTCAATCCCGCTCCCATCCTGATCCCGGCTAATCCATTCCCGCTCCCGTCCCGCTCCCGGCTGATCGCTCTCCTGGCTGCTCCCGGTTGATCTTGCTCCCGGCTGCTCCCGCTCCCGGCTGATCCTGGCTGATCCCAGTCCCGCTCCCATCCTGATCTCGGCTGCTCCCGCTCCTGTCCCGCTCCCATCCCGCTCCCGGCTGCTCCCGCTCCCGGCTAATCCCTCTCTCGGCTAATCCCGCTCCCGGCTGCTCCCGCTCCCGTCCTGCTCCCGTCCCACTCCCGGCTGCTCCCGCTCCCGGCTGATTCCGCCCCTCTGCCGCAGGCTGAAGACCATCGGGCTGGTGATCCGGAGCACGCAGGGCGCTGAGGAGCTGCTCCGCAAGTACGAGGAGCAGCTGAAGGACGTGCAGGCAGTGCCGGCCGACCTGGCTGAGCTGGAGGCCAGCAAGGCTGAGCTTAAGGTACCGGGGGCTCTGGGAGTGCCAAGGGGAGCCGGGGGTGGCTGGGGACACCGCGGCTGGCCCTGACCACTGCCCATCTGCCACAGCGGCTGCGGGCACAGGCCGAGGGGCACCAGCCCTTCTTCAGCACGCTGGAGACCGACCTGGGCAAGGCCAAGGACGTCAATGAGCGGATGGTGCGCGGCCACAGCGAGCGCGACGTGGACCTGGAGCGGTACCGGGAGCGGGTGCAGCAGCTGCTGGAGCGCTGGCAGGCCGTGCTGGGCCAGGCTGACCTGCGCCAGCGCGAGCTGGACCAGCTGGGCCGCCAGCTGGGCTACTACCGGCAGAGCTGCGACGCGCTGCGCCAGTGGATCCGCGATGCCCGGCAGCGCCAGGAGGCCATCCAGGCCGTGCCCATCACCGACAGCCAGGCTGTGCGTGAGCAGCTGCTGCAGGAGAAGGTAGGGCTGGCCGTGGGGCAAGGGGTGCTCCTGGGCTTCCCCAGAAGGGTGAGGGGTGTGCCTGGGCATCCCCAGTGGGACGAGGGGTGCTCCTGGGCATCCCCAGAAGGGTGAGGGGTGTGCCTGGCCATCCCCAATGGGGTGAGGGGTGCTCCTGGCCATCCCCAATGGGGCAAGGGGTGCTCCTGGGCATCCCCAGAAGGGTGAGGGGTGTTCCTGGCCATCCCCAATGGGGCAAGGGGTGCTCCTGGGCATCCCCAGAAGGGTGAGGGGTGTGCCTGGGCATCCCCAATGGGGCGAGGGGTGTGCCTGGGCATCCCCAGCTGGGTGAGGGGTGTGCCTGGCCATCCCCAATGGGGTGAGGGGTGCTCCTTGCCATCCCCAATGGGGCAAGGGGTGCTCCTGGGCATCCCCAGAAGGGTGAGGGGTGTGTCTGGGCATCCCCAGTAGGACAAGGGGTGCTCCTGGGCATCCCCAGGAGGGTGAGGGGCGCTCCTGGGCTTCCCCAGCAGGGTGAGGGGTGTGCCTGGCCATCTCCAATGGGGCGAGGGGTGCTCCTGGGCATCCCCAGAAGGGTGAGGGGTGTGCCTGCCCATCCCCAATGGGGTGAGGGGTGCTCCTGGCCATCCCCAATGGGGCAAGGGGTGCTCCTGGGCATCCCCAGCAGGGTGAGGGGTGTGTCTGGGCATCCCCAGTAGGACAAGGGGTGCTTCTGGGCATCCCCAGGAGGGTGAGGGGTGCTCCTGGGCATCCCCAGAAGGGTGAGGGGTGTGCCTGGCCATCCCCAATGGGGCAAGGGGTGCTCCTGGGCATCCCCAGAAGGGTGAGGGGTGTGCCTGGCCATCCCCAGTGGGACAAGGGGTGTGCCTGGACATCCCCAGTGGGACAAGGGGTGCTCCTTGCCATCCCCAATGGATCAAGGTGTACTCTTGGGCTTCCCCAGCAGGGTGAGGGGTGCTCCTGGGCCTCCCCAGCAGGGTGAGGGGTGTGCCTGGACATCCCCAATGGGGTGAGGGGTGTGCCTGGCCATCCCCAATGGGGCAAGGGGTGCTCCTGGGCATCCCCAGCAGGGTGAGGGGTGTGCCTGGACATCCCCAACGGGGTGAGGGGTGTGCCTGGCCATCCCCAATGGGGCAAGGGGTGCTCCTGGGCATCCCCAGCAGGGTGAGAGGTGTGCCTGGCCATCCCCACCTGGGTGAGGGGTGCTCCCAGGCATCCCCAGAAGGGTGAGGGGTGTTCCTGGCCATCCCCAATGGGGCAAGGGGTGCTCCTGGGCATCCCCAGAAGGGTGAGGGGTGTGTCTGGGCATCCCCAGTAGGACAAGGGGTGCTCCTGGGCATCCCCAGGAGGGTGAGGGGCGCTCCTGGGCCTCCCCAGCAGGGTGAGGGGTGTGCCTGGACATCCCCAATGGGGTGAGGGGTGCTCCTGGGCATCCCCAGCAGGGTGAGGGGTGCTCCTGGCCATCCCCAAAGGGGAAAGGGATGCTCCTGGGCTTCCCCAGAAGGGTGAGGGGTGTGCCTGGCCATCCCCAGTAGGACAAGGGGTGCTCCTGGGCATCCCCAGAAGGGTGAGGGGCGCTCCTGGGCTTCCCCAGCAGGGTGAAGGGTGTGCCTGGCCATCCCCAGTGGGGCAAGGTGTGCTCCTGGGCTTCCCCAGCAGGGTGAGGGGTGTGCCTGGCCATCCCCAATGGGGCAAGGTATGCTTCCAGGCATCCCCAGCAGGGTGAGGGGTGTGCCTGGCCATCCCCAGTGGGGCAAGGTGTGCTCCTGGGCTTCCCCAGCAGGGTGAGGGGTGTGCCTGGCCATCCCCAATGGGGCAAGGTATGCTTCCAGGCATCCCCAGCAGGGTGAGGGGTGTGCCTGGCCATCCCCAATGCGGTGAGGGGTGTTCCTGGGCATTCCGCAGCAGGACAAGGGGTGATCTCAGCTATCCCTGGCCGTGGCATGGCAAGGGAATCACCTGGCCATCCCCAGCAGAGTGCAGATCTGCCCATATCTGTCTGTGGCACAGTGAGGGGATTGCCAGGCCATCTCCAGCCATGGCGCATTGAATGTTGCTCTTGGGTGGCTGGAGCAGGATGGGGACCATCCGTGGCCATGGCACCTGGTGGGTGCTCTCAGCCATCCCCAGTAGGATGTGGGGGTGCTCCTGACCATTTTTGTCTGCAGCAGGCTGAGGGGTGCTCCCGGCCATTCCCAGCTGTGGCAGGGCAAGGGGTGCTCTTGGGCCTCCCTGGCCATGGCGGGGTGAGGTGTGCTCTTGGGTGGTGTGGGGTGCCTGGGCTCACCCCCACATGTCTCCCCAGAAACTGCTGGAGGAGTGTGAGCAGCACAAGGAGAAGGTGGAGGAGTGCCAGCGCTATGCCAAGCAGTACATCGATGCCATCAAGGTGGGCCTGGGGAGGCAGCACAGTGTCCTGCACAGGGGTGGGCTCACAGCACCAGGGGCCAGGGGTAGCAGAGCTTTGATCACTCTCTCCTCATCAGGACTACGAGCTGCAGCTGGTGAGTTTCAAGGCACAGGTGGAGCCGGTGGCATCACCAGCCAAGAAGCCCAAAGTGCAGTCGGCGTCTGACAGCATCATCCAGGAGGTGAGGGAGGGGTCTCACTGCCACTGGCTGGGGATGTTCTGCAGCTCCTGGGGTGTGGCTGCTCACTGAAGGGGTGGACTGGGACTGTGGCACGTGGTCGTGCACCCCCATCATTGCTGGGGTACCAGCGGGCCACGGGCAGGCTCCCCTCTCTCGTGCTGACCCACTGTCTCCACAGTACGTGGACCTGCGGACGCAGTACAGTGAGCTGACCACGCTCACCACCCAGTACATCAAGTTCATCACCGAGACCCTGCGGCGGCTGGAGGACGAGGAGGTAGGGAGCGGTGCAGGCCAGCATGGCCAGCTGTGTAACCAAAAGGAGTGCGGTTCTCGGGGTCCCAACCCCATCACTAACACCAGCCCACGGCCATGACTCCAGCCCTTTCACTGATGGTAGCTCACGTCCATGACTCTGGCCCCACCACTAACGCCAGCCTGTGGCCGTGACTCCAGCCCCATCACTAACACTGGCCCATGGCTGTGACTCCAGGCCTGGCCCCATCACTAACACTGGCCCATGGCTCTGACTCCAGCCCCATCCCCATCACTAACAGCAGCCCATGGCTGTGGCTCCAGACCCATAACTAATACTGGCCCATGGCCGTGACTCCGGCCCTATCACTAATACTGGCCCACGGCCTCTAACTCCTGCTCCCTGCTGGGCTCCTGGGAGCAAGGCTGCTGGCTCTGTGTACAGGGGGTCTCTGAGCCAAGCTGGCTCTGGGCACTGGGGGCTCTGGTGTGACTGGTGGTAGGAGGCACTTCCCAGATACACGTAGTGCAGTCAGCACCTGCCTGCGCATGCTGCTGTGCTGGGCGCTGGCCCGCGGGGTCTGGCGTGGGGTCACCTCTCTAACTCTTGGTTTCTGCCCTTGGAGCCGCTTTGCCAGTGCTTTTTCTTGGGGAATATTTGTGTTGGTGGGGATCTAATGGAGGGTAATAAACCAGGATGACTCTGGCAGCCGTGCACCAGGTACTCACTCTGCGCATGCCCTCTCCCCGTGGCACCCTCCGCCTGCCCCACGGCTCACCCTCTCCTCCTCGCCCTCCTCCACGTCTGTGCTGCTCCGGGACCGGGGGTCCGGTGTGGGGTCTGGCTCCCCTGCATGTGCTGCCTGTGCCCAGGCCCTGTGGAGCGTGTGGCTGCCTCGCTCACGGTGCATGTGGTGCGCCTGCTGCGGCACGGCCCCAAGCGGAGCGCCAGCTGCGTTGGCCCTTTGGCAGACCCTGCTCCCAGTTGCCTGGAGAGGGCTGGGAGGGGTTTGAGCCAGCTGAACCGATCTCTCCTGTTGAGGCTTTCCCAGCAGGGAAGGCTCTGCTGGCACCGCCCTTGCACCGCTCCCCTCTCTTCTGCTCCCAGTGCTCTGGCCGTCTCTCTCCTTTCCCCACGGCAGGGGCTGCCTGTGCCAGCCCCCTCGCAGGGGGAGCCAGGGTGGTGATGTGCACGCTGCTCGCATCGTCTTCATCGCTTGGGCTCCGCTCGCTCTCGGTCCCTTCTCTCTGGAGCGTGGCTTTCTGCACTGCTGTCTGGCTCCTGTTGCCTGTCTGCCTGTGCTGTCGTGTGTCCCCTGTCGTGCCACACATCTTCTGGAAGCTGGCGTCACCAGCTCGTGCGGTGGCCCAGGGGCCGAAGCCATTCCACGCGCATCTGCCACTCCTCCGCTGTCTCGGCAGTGTGCGGCTGGGCCAGCATCGATTCCACGGCGCGATCGCATCCCTTGTGATTTGTCTCTCTCTCCCCTCTCTGTCCCCTGCACCCTCTTTCCCCTCCAGAAAGCCGCCGAGAAGCTGAAAGAGGAGGAGAGGAAGCGGCTGGCGGAGGTGGAGGCGCAGCTGGAGAAGCAGCGGCAGCTGGCCGAGGCCCACGCCAAAGCCAAGGCACAGGCGGAGGCGGAGGCACGGGAGCTGCAGCTCCGCATGCAGGAGGAGGTCACCCGGCGGGAAGTGGTGGCCGTGGATGCCGAGCAGCAGAAGCAGAACATCCAGCAGGAGCTGATGCAGCTGCGGCAGAACTCGGACCACCAGATCAAGTCCAAGGTGAAGCTGATCGAGGAGGCTGAATACAACCGCAAGAAGGTGGAGGAGGAGATCCGCCTCATCCGCCTGCAGCTGGAGAGCACCGAGAAGCAGCGGGAGAGCGCAGAGACAGAGCTGCAGGAGCTGCGGGCACGTGCCGAAGATGCCGAGCGGCAGAAGCGGCAGGCACAGGAGGAGGCCGAGCGCCTGCGCCGGCAGGTGAAGGAGGAGAGCCAGAAGAAGCGGGAGGCGGAGGAGGAGCTGAAGCGCAAGGTGCAGGCCGAGCGCGAAGCGGCACGGGAGAAGCAGAAGGCAGTGGCGGACCTGGAGCAGCTGCGGCTGCAGGCGGAGGAGGCTGAGCGACGCATGCGGCAGGCAGAGGCCGAGAAGGACCGGCAGATCCAGGTGGCCCAGGAGGTGGCCCAGCGCAGCGCTGAGGCTGAGCTGCAGAGCAAGAGGCTCTCTTTTGCCGAGAAGACAGCGCAGCTGGAGCTGTCACTGCAGCAGGAGCACGATGTGGTGGCCCAGCTGCAGGAGGAGGCCGAGCGGCTGAAGAAGCAGCAGCTGGAGGCCGAGCGCTCGCGGGAGGAGGCTGAGAAGGAGCTGGAGCGCTGGCGGCAGAAGGCCAACGAGGCGCTGCGCCTGCGGTTGCAGGCCGAAGAGGTGGCCCACAAGAAGTCACTGGCACAGGAGGAGGCCGAGAAGCAGAAGGAGGATGCAGAGCGCGAGGCCCGCAAGCGCGCCAAGGCAGAGGAGGTGGCCGTGCGGCAGAAGGAGCTGGCGGAGGAAGAGCTGGAAAAGCAGCGGGAACTGGCAGAGGGCACAGCCCAGCAGAAGCTGGCGGCAGAGCAGGAGCTGATCCGGCTGAAGGCGGAGATGGAGAATGGAGAGCAGCAGCGCCTGCTCCTGGAGGAAGAGCTCTCGCGGTTGAAGAGCGAGGTAAACGAGGCCATCCAGAGGAGGAAAGAGCTGGAGGAGGAACTGGCCAAGCTGCGGGCAGAGATGGAGGTCCTGCTGGAGAGCAAGGCCAAGACAGAGGAGGAGTCACGCTCCAGCAGCGAGAAGTCCAAGCAGCGGCTGGAGGCGGAGGCCAACAAGCTGCGGGAGCTGGCCGAGGAGGCCGCCCGCCTGCGCGCCCTCTCCGAGGAGGCCAAGCGGCAGCGGCAGCTGGCAGAGGATGAGGCCACCCGGCAACGGGCCGAGGCCGAGCGCATCCTGAAGGAGAAGCTGGCGGCCATCAACGAGGCCTCACGGCTGAAGGCGGAAGCGGAGATCGCGCTGAAGGAGAAGGAGGCAGAGAACGAGCGGCTGCGGAGGCTGGCAGAGGATGAGGCCTACCAGCGCAAGCTGCTGGAGGAGCAGGCGGCCCAACACAAGCAGGACATTGAGGAGAAGATTGCCCTGCTGAAGCGCTCCTCAGAGAGCGAGCTGGAGAGGCAGAAGGGGCTCGTGGAGGATACGCTGCGACAGAGGCGACAGGTGGAGGAGGAGATCCGCGCCCTCAAGGCCAGCTTCGAGAGGGCCTCAGCTGGCAAGAGCGAGCTGGAGCGGGAGCTGAACCGCATCCGTGGGGAGGCAGAGGAGGTGCAGCGCAGCCGGGAGCAGGCAGAGCGGGAGGCTGAGCGGCAGCGGGCACTGGCGCTGGAGGAGGAGGGCCGCCGGCGCGAGGCCGAAGAGAAGGTGCAGGCCATCCTGGCAGCCGAGGAGGAGGCCGGGCGGCAGCGGCGGCTGGCCCTGGAGGAGGTGGAGCGGCTGCGGGCCATGGTGGAGGAGGCGCGGCGGCAGAAGGAACTGGCGGAGAAGGAGTCAGAGCGGCAGATCCAGCTGGCACGGGAGGCAGCACAGAAGCGGATTGCAGCCGAGGAGAAGGCGCACCTGGCTGCCGTGCAGCAGAAGGAGCAGGAGCTGCTGCAGACGCGCCAGCAGGAGCAGAGCCTCCTGGACCGGCTGCGCGAGGAGGCTGAGCGGGCCCGGAGGGCGGCTGAGGAGGCTGAGTTTGCCCGTGGCAAGGCCGAGCAGGACGCCAGCTTGTCCCGGCAGCGTGTGGAGGAGGCTGAGCGGCTGAAGCAGCGGGCAGAGGAGGAGGCGCAGGCCAAGGCACAGGCGCAGGCGGACGCAGAGAAGCTGCGGAAGGAGGCCGAGCTGGAGGCAGCAAAACGGGCACAGGCAGAGCAGGCAGCCCTGCGGCAGAAGCAGTTGGCCGACGCCGAGATGGAGAAGCACAAGAAGTTTGCCGAGCAGACACTGCGGCAGAAGGCGCAGGTGGAGCAGGAGCTGACCAAGGTGAAGTTGCAGCTGGATGAGACAGACCACCAGAAGGGCATCCTGGATGAGGAGCTGCAGCGGCTGAAGGAGGAGGTGACAGATGCCGTCCGGCAGAAGGCCCAGGTGGAAGAGGAACTCTTCAAGGTCCGGGTGCAGATGGAGGAGCTGGCCAAGCTGAAGAGCCGCATCGAGGAGGAGAACAAGGCGCTGATCCTCAAGGACAAGGACAACACGCAAAAGTTCCTGGCGGAGGAGGCAGAGAAGATGAAGCAGGTGGCAGAGGAGGTGGCCCGGCTGAGCGTGGAGGCGCAGGAGGCCGCCCGCATGCGGCAGCTGGCTGAGGACGACCTGGCGCAGCAGCGGGCGCTGGCAGAGAAGATGCTGAAGGAGAAGATGCAGGCGGTGCAGGAGGCCACGCGGCTGCGGGCCGAGGCTGAAATGCTGCAGAAGCAGAAGGATCTGGCACAGGAACACGCAAAGAAGCTGCAGGAGGACAAGGAGCAAATGCAGCAGCGCCTGGCTGAGGAGACCGAGGGCTTCCAGAAGACGCTGGAGGCTGAGCGCCGGCGGCAGCTGGACATCACAGCTGAGGCCGAGCGCCTCAAGCTGCAAGTGGCAGAGATGAGCATGGCTCAGGCCAAGGCTGAGGAGGAAGCCAAGCGGTTCAAAAAGCAGGCGGAGGAGATCAGTGAGAGGCTGCATGAGACTGAGCTGGCCACACAGGAGAAGATGACGATGGTGCACACCCTGGAGATCCAGCGGCACCAGAGCGATGAGGATGCCGAAAAGCTGCGGAAGGCCATCGCTGACCTGGAGAAGGAGAAGGAGAAGCTGAAGCAGGAGGCAGCACTGCTGCAGCAGAAGGCAGAGGAGGTACTGGGTTGCGGGTCCCCCTTAGTGGTGGTGGTACACAGGGAGGCTGTCCCTCTTCCCAGCCAGCCCACACCATCCCTGGGCCAGTCCCCAGGGACCATCGCTGGGGATGGTGGGGCTGGACCCCCTGTGCAGGTCAGGGATGTGCATAGAGTTGTAGGTGGTGGAGCAAACCCCTCAGGCAGCGTCGAAGCAGTACCCCAAACCCCTGGAGCCACGGAGATGGGATCCCCACCTCCTGGGCTGGCTCTTCCACCCTGTGGCACATCCTGCTGTGTTCCTCTCTGTGCCCAGCTCCCAGCCTTGGTGCTGAGGGTTCCCTTGTGTCCTTCCCCTGGTAATCCTGCCTCATGTTGTATGTGGCTCCCTAACCCCGGCTCTGCTCCTTAGCTCTTACCTGTTGTAGAGAGTGTGTGGGTGACTGTGCCTCCGTGCCACCCCTGCTGCCTGTCCCCCTGCCTCAGCCCACCCTCAGTTCCCACTGCCCTCCTGGGTGTCTGACTGCACTGTTCTCTCTCCCACCCCAGATGCAGGTGGCCCAGCAGGCTCAGCTCCGTCAGGAGACCCAGCTCCTGCAGCAGAGCTTCCTGACGGAGAAAGATGCCCTGCTGCAGAAGGAGAAGTTCATTGAGGAGGAGAAATCGAAGCTGGAGAAGCTCTTTAAGGATGAGGTGAACAAAGCCCAGAACCTGAAGGCAGAGCAGGAGCGGCAGCAGCGGGAGATGGAGCAGGAGAAGCAGCAGTTGAAAGCTATGTTAGAGGAAGCCAAGAAGCATCAGAAGGAAGCTGAGGAAAACGTCCGGCACAAGCAGGAGGAGCTACAGCAGCTGGAGAAGCAGCGACAGCAGCAGGAGAAACTTCTGGAAGAAGAGAACCAGAAGCTGAGGGAGAGGCTCGAGCAGATGCAGGAGGAGTACAAGGCTGCCCTGGCCCAGAGACGGGAGATCATGATCCAGACAGATGACCTGCCTGGGGAGGCGGTTACGACAACGCAGCTGCTGGACGTCAAGGCTGTGCCCAACGGCCGGGATGCAATGGATGGCTTAGCCCAGAATGGGGAGCCGGAGTTCGCCTTTGACGGCATCCGGCAGAAGGTGTCAGCAGAGAAGCTGGCTGATGCCGGCATTCTGAGCAGGGAGAACTTGGACAAGTTGGCGAAGGGCGTTGTGAGTGTGGGCGAGCTCTCTCAGAGGGAGGATGTCAAGAAGTACCTGCAGGGCAAGAGCAGCATTGCCGGTTTGCTGATCAAACCCTCCAACCAGAAGATGAGCATCTACGAAGCCATGAAGAAGAAGCTGCTCAGCCCAGGCACAGCACTGGTGCTCCTGGAGGCGCAGGCTGCTTCTGGCTTCATCATTGACCCTGTGCGGAACACAAGGCTCTCAGTGAACGAGGCGGTGCGAGAGGGAGTGATCGGGCCAGAGCTGCACAACAAGATGCTGTCGGCCGAGCGGGCTGTCACTGGCTATAAGGATCCATACACAGGTGACAAGATCTCCCTGTTCCAGGCCATGCAGAAGGATCTCATCGTCAGGGACCACGGCATCCGCCTGCTGGAGGCCCAGATTGCCACCGGTGGCATCATCGATCCTGTCAACAGCCACCGCCTGCCCGTGGAAGCTGCCTACAAGCGTGGCTACTTTGATGAGGAGATGAATCAGGTCCTGTCTGACCCCACTGATGACACCAAGGGCTTCTTCGATCCCAACACTCAGGAGAACCTCACCTACCTGCAGCTCATGGAGCGGTGCGTGACTGACCCGGACACAGGGCTGTGCCTCCTGCCACTCACTGACCAAGCAGCCAAAGCCAGAGAGCTGGTCTACACCGACAAGGAAGCCAAGGATGTCTTCAAGAAAGCCACAGTGACAGCACCGTTTGGCAAGTTCCAAGGGAAGACCATGACCATCTGGGAGCTCATCAACTCAGAATACTTCACGGAGGACCAAAGGCGGGACCTGATCCAGCAGTACAGGACTGGCAAGATCACAGTGGAGAAGATCATCAAGATCGTCATCACGGTTGTGGAGGAAAGTGAGAAGAAGAGCCAGATGTGCTTTGAGGGCCTGCGGGGCCCCGTGCCCGCTGCTGAGCTGCTGGAGAGCAAGATCATCAACAAGGACCTCTACAACCAGCTGCACCAGGGCAAGAAGTCCGTAAAGGACGTGGCAGAGATGGAGTCCGTACGGCAGTACCTGAAGGGCACAGATGCCATCGCTGGTGTCCTGGTGGAGTCTACGGGCCAGAAGCTCACCTTCTACGAGGCCCTGAAGAGAAACCTGCTGAAGCCAGAGGTTGCCCTGTCCCTGCTGGAGGCACAAGCTGCCACCGGCTACATCATTGACCCTGTGAGTAACAAGCTCTTCTCCGTGGATGAGGCAGTGAAGGCCGAGGTGGTGGGCCCAGAGTTCCACGAGAAGCTGCTGTCAGCAGAGAAGGCGGTGACTGGCTACAAGGATCCCTACACAGGTCAGACGGTTTCCCTCTACCAAGCACTCCAGAAGGGCCTCATCCCCAGCGACACTGGGCTCCGGCTGCTGGACGTCCAGCTTGCCACTGGTGGCATCATCGACCCTGTCAACAGCCACCGGCTCCCGCTTGAGGTTGCCTACAAGCGCGGCTACTTCGACCCAGAGATAAACAAGGCTCTGACTGAGTTCCAAGATGAAGCCAAGGCTTTCTACTGTCCCAACACCCAAGAGCACCTCACCTATGCCCAGCTGCAGAAGAGTTGCCACCGTGACAAGCAGACTGGCCTGTGCCTGCTGCCCCTGTCTGACAAGGCAATCCAATCACAGCAGGAGGAGGTCTACACCGACAGCCAGGCCAAGGAGTGCTTTGACAAAGCAACCATTGAGGTCCCGGTGGGCAGCATGAAGGGCCAGACAATGACCATCTGGGAACTGATCCACTCTGAATACTTCACGGAGGAGCACAGGCGGGAGCTGCTCCGACAGTACAAGACCGGCAAAGTGACAATCGAGAAGATCATCAAGATTGTGATCACCATCATTGAGGAGGCAGAGACCAAAAAGCAGGAGAAACTGACATTCAGTGGCCTGCGGGCTCCGGTGCCAGCCAGTGAGCTGCTGGAGTCCTGCATCATCAGCAAAACCCAGTACGAGCAGCTGAAGGAAGGCAAGAAATCAGTGAAGGACCTCTCGGAGACAGATGCGGTGAGGAGGTTCCTGCATGGCTGCGACTGCATTGCTGGTGTCTATGTGGAGGCCACCAAGGAGAAGCTGAACATCTATGAGGCCATGAAGAGGAACCTGCTGAGACCCAGCACTGCCGTGGTCCTCCTGGAGGCCCAGGCAGCCACTGGGTTCTTGATCGACCCTGTGAAGAACCGTAAACTGTATGTCAACGAGGCGGTGAAGGCTGGCATTGTCGGGCCTGAGCTGCACGAGAAGCTGCTGTCGGCGGAGAAGGCTGTCACGGGGTACAAGGACCCCTACTCGGGCGATACCATCTCCCTGTTCCAGGCCATGAAGAAAGGGCTCATTGTCAAGGAGCACGGCATCCGCCTGCTGGAGGCCCAGATCGCCACCGGTGGCATCATCGACCCCGTGCACAGCCACCGCCTGCCCGTGGAGGTGGCCTACAAGCGTGGCTACTTTGACGAGGAGATGAACCGCACCCTCTCCGACCCCACTGATGACACCAAGGGCTTCTTCGACCCCAACACTCAGGAGAACCTCACCTATGTGCAGCTGAAGGAGAGGTGCATCGAGGATCCCGAGACGGGCCTGTACCTGCTGCCTCTGCGGGAGCCTGAGAAGCCAAAGGTTGTGGAAACCACTCACGTGTACACAGAAGCAGAGACACGGAAGGTGTTTGAGGAGACACAGGTGGACATCCCTGTGGGCAGCCGGGCAGGCTCCTCCATGTCACTGTGGGATGTCATGCACTCGGACCTGCTGCCCGAGGAGCAGCGTAAGCATCTCATGGAGGAGTTCCAGTCGGGCCGCGTGTCCAAGGAGCGCATGATCATCATTATCATCGAGATCATTGAGAAGACTGAGATCATCCGGCAGCAGAATCTCACATCCTATGACTACGTCCGGCGCCGCATCACAGCCGAGGACCTCTACGAGGCCAAGATCATCACACAGGACATCTACAACCTGCTGAAACAGGGCTCCAAAACCTTCCGGGAGCTCCTGGATGTGGAGACTGTCTGGAAGTACCTTTACGGGTCGGGCTGCGTGGCTGGCATCTACATCCCCTCCTCCAAGCAGACGCTCAGTGTCTACCAGGCGCTGAAGAAGGGGCTGATCAATTCCGAAGTGGCCCGCTCCCTCCTAGAGGCCCAGGCAGCCACCGGCTTCATGATCGACCCCACGAAGAATGAAATGCTGACTGTTGATGAGGCAGTCAGGAAGGGCGTGGTGGGGCCAGAGATCCATGACCGGCTCCTGTCTGCAGAGAGGGCTGTGACCGGCTACAGAGACCCCTACAGTGAACAGAAGATTTCCCTCTTCCAGGCCATGAAGAAGGATCTCATTCCCAGCGAAGAGGCCCTCAAGCTCCTAGACGCCCAGATCGCCACCGGCGGCATAATTGACCCTCACCTGGGCTTCCACCTGCCCCTGGAGGTGGCTCTCCAGCGGGGCTTCATCAACAAGGAGACGTACGACATGCTGTCGGAGCCCAGCGAGGTGCGCAGCTACGTGGACCCCTCCACAGATGAGAAGCTCAGCTACACGCAGCTGCTGAGGCGGTGCCGGAAGGACGAGAACTCCAGGCTCCTCCTGCTCCCACTCTGCGACACACGGAAGCTCACCTTCCGGGGCCTGAGGAAGCAGATCACCGTGGAGGAGCTGGTCCTTTCGCAGGTGATGGATGAAGCCACAGCCCAGCGCCTCCAGGAGGGTCTCACCTCTGTCGAGGAGGTCTCTAAGAACCTGAAGAAATTCCTGGAGGGCACCAGCTGCATTGCTGGTGTCTTTGTGGACTCCACAAAGGAGCGTCTGTCCATCTACCAGGCCATGAAGAAAGGGATCATCCGGCCTGGCACTGCCTTCGAGCTCTTGGAGGCACAGGCAGCCACGGGCTACGTGATTGACCCCATCAAGGGCCTCAAGCTGACAGTGGAGGAAGCTGTGCGCATGGGCATCGTGGGCCCCGAGTTCAAGGACAAGCTGCTCTCTGCCGAGCGGGCCGTCACCGGCTACCGGGACCCCTACACCGGAAAGCTCATCTCCCTCTTCCAGGCTATGAAGAAGGGTCTGATCCTGAAGGACCACGGGATCCGCCTGCTGGAGGCACAGATTGCCACGGGAGGCATCATTGACCCTGAGGAGAGCCACCGCCTGCCTGTGGAGGTGGCCTACAAGAGGGGCCTCTTTGACGAGGAGATGAACGAGATCCTGCTGGACCCTAGTGACGACACCAAGGGCTTCTTCGACCCCAACACAGAGGAGAACCTCACCTACCTGCAGCTCATGGAGCGGTGCATCACGGACCCAGAGACCGGCCTCTGCCTCCTGCCTCTGAAGGAGAAGAAGCGGGAGAGGAAGACCTCCTCCAAGTCCTCCGTCCGCAAGCGCCGGGTGGTGATCGTTGACCCAGAGACAGGCAAGGAGATGTCCGTGTACGAAGCCTATCGCAAGGGCCTCATTGACCACCAGACTTACCTGGAGCTGTCAGAGCAGGAGTGCGAGTGGGAGGAGATCACCACCTCCTCCTCCGATGGCGTGGTGAAGTCAATGATCATTGACAGGCGCTCGGGGCGTCAGTATGACATCGATGATGCCATTGGCAAGGGTCTGATTGACCAGTCAGCCCTGGACCAGTACCGCTCAGGCACCCTCTCCATCACCGAGTTCGCTGACATGCTCTCTGGCAACATGGGTGGCTTCCGGTCGCGGTCGTCCTCAGTTGGATCCTCCTCCTCCTACACTGTCAGCCCAGCCCTGTCACGGACCCAGATCTCCATGTGGACTGACCCAACCGAAGAGACTGGGCCAGTGGCAGGCATCCTGGACACGGACACTCTGGAGAAGGTGTCCATCACGGAGGCGATGCGCCGCAACCTGGTGGACAACATCACAGGGCAGCGGCTGCTGGAAGCCCAGGCCTGCACCGGGGGCATCATCGACCCCAACACCGGTGACAAATGCACCGTCGCTGATGCGGTCACCAAGGGCCTGGTTGACAAGATCATGGTGGACCGCATCAACCTGGCGCAGAAGGCCTTCTACGGCTTTGAGGACCCGCGGACCAAGACGAAGATGTCGGCGGCGCAGGCCCTGAAGAAGGGCTGGCTGTACTACGAGGCCGGGCAGCGCTTCCTGGAGGTGCAGTACTTGACAGGGGGCCTGATCGAGCCCGATGCCCCGGGCCGTGTCTCCCTGGATGATGCGCTGCAGAAGGGCACCATTGACGCGCGGACCGCCCAGAAGCTGCGGGATGTCAACACCTATTCCAAGTACCTCACCTGCCCCAAGACCAAGCTCAAGATCTCCTACAAGGACGCCATGGACCGGAGCATGATCGAGGATGGGACCGGCCTGCGGCTGCTGGAGGCCTCCTCCCAGTCCAGCAAGGGCTACTACAGTCCCTACAACATCAGCAGCGCCGGCTCCACCTCCGGATCGCGCTCGGGCTCTCGCACCGGCTCTCGCTCAGGCTCCCGGCGCGGCAGTTTCGACGCCACTGGCTCCAGCTTCTCCATGACCTTCTCTTCCTCCTCCTACTCCTCCTCGAGTTTCGGCCGCAGATACACAGAGGGTACCCAGGGCACCGTGGAGGAGGCTGCCCTTGCCCTCGCCCTGGCCGCATCCAGAAGCTGCGGGTGGGAGGCGAGCAGGGAGTGCCCCGGGGTGCCTGGGCCTCTGCTCCACGTGGCCTGAGACCTGCCAGCCCCCCGAGGCGCCGCCTCACCCGCTCCGCATGTGGCAACGCTGCTGGCTAATCACTAGTATTTTTTTTAATTTTGAACCTCCACTCTTCTCCCAAAGCAGTGCCTCAAGTTTAACCAAAAAGACAAGACTAATAAATTAATATATGCGAATGTGCTGACAGTGTTTGTATATTAAGAGACAAGAGAGAATACACACTACCCCCCCCACCCTGCGCCCCAGGAGCTGGACACCGTTCCTGCTCCTGGCCGCGCCAATCCCGCCGCTGCTCGCACACGGCGCGGCCGAGCCGGACACCAAGAAAACAGTTCCCCGTTTGGATCTAACCACTTAGCACTCTTTTGTAATTAACCTGCCGGCTTCAGTCCCTGCACCCCAAAGGAGGAGACTGCCTTGGCTCTGTGGTGCACCCCACTGCAACCAACGTGCCAGAGGAGGACATCACCAGCTCCTCGGCACTGGACAGCCAGACACACCACACCAGCCCTGAAGCTGCTGCCTGGACCCCTTCCACGCGCCCTCAGTGCAGCGAGGAGGGGGCTCTGCACCCCAGCCCCCTGAGCTGCCCCATCTCCCTGCCTTGGCCTCCCGGCACGTCCCCACCGCCACGCCGCAGAGCCGGTGCCCTGACCGTAAGTGCCGCGCTGGCGCTGCCCGGTGCTTCCGCGCCGTGCGGGGGGACCTGCCTCCGCTCGCCACTTCGCCCGCCGAGGGGCTTCGCTGCGTGCCTGCCTCCGCCAGCCCACCCGCTCACCCGTCCTCCGGGACGCGCCCGCCGCGGTCGGCCGGTCTGTCTGTCAGTCTCTCCGTGTATCTGGGAAGTGCTTCTGCTCGAGGTTGATTTCCTCACACCCGTGTGGCTCCATAACCTGTCGGCAGGTGTCTGCCAGAGCCCGCGCCCCAGCCTGGGTCTGCGCAGCTCCTGCCCCCAGAACCCCCCAGAGCCGTGGGGGTTTTCCTGACCCTCACTAAGGGTTTGAGGGCCATGGGACCCCTGCAGCACAGGGCGGGCCGTGGGATGCTGTAGCAGCCTGGCACACACTCTTGTTAGAAATAGGCAGATATCTGTAAAAACAGCTTCCTTTTCCTTCTTCGCGGTAATTCCATCCCCCTGGTTCATCCCCATGCCGGCGCTAACGCGCTCTCTCTCTGGCAGACGTCTTTTTCCAGTCCCAACAAAGACCTCCCCGTGCCACTGGGCGAGCTCCTGAGCTGGGTCTCCGACATCAGCAGATCGTGGACGGGCTCGAGGGGAGCCCCAGAGGCGGCAGCTGCTTGGCCGTGCCCACCTGCACAGGTAACGCTGACCTCCCCGGTCTGTCCCGGTCCCACGGCAGGTGCGCGGCAGGCACTGACGGCCGGGCTTGGTGGCTTCATTTCATGGATTGTTCTCCCTGTCTCATCCCATCTTTTCTGTTCGCTTTGTTGTAGTGTGGCTGGATGTCCATACCACTTCCCCTCATCGCCGCCATGGAGCCCGTCCCCCGCCCTGAGGCCGGTGGGACCGCACCTGAGGACACGGGGACGTTCTCCCTCACCCTTTGCACTTGCCAGAGTCCCCTGCCAGAGACTGGGGCCGTGGTGCAGCCAATGGCCCAGGAAGCACCCGCAGGGTCACCCGGCCCCCACTCGCTCCACACACTCCTTCCTCCCTGGGGATGGCCTCCTGGTGTGGTGTCGGGCTCACTGCGGATCTCCAAAACATCTCCTCCTCCCCACCTGCTCTCATCTGCCACCTGTAAATCCTGTCATGTTACCCTCCGCCTCTGGTGTCATTATTGCTCTCATGAACCCCTTTGGCTTTGCATGAGGTGCCACTGCACACAGCTCCAGGACAGTCCCCACTCCCAGGGCCCCCCACACCCCGACCATCACTCATCGGGACAGTGGGGGTCCATGGATTACCCAAACACATCTCTTTTTGGGGGCAAAACACTAAACTTGTACATACCACAAAGTGTCTGTAAAAGGAGCAGTGCGGACCCAGGGCTCCCCTGCAAGGGCAGTAAAGGAGAATCCTCTGAAACCAGCCTGCAGCTCTGCGTGTTCTCTTCACCCCTTGGCCTTGCCACCGTGGGCTCCCTTTGCCTCCTGCAGCTTCATGCCACGGGCTGTATGGGCTGCTGCAGGCCGTGGTGAGGTGTGTCAGGGTGCCAGGGGTCTGCCCAGCTCCTGGGCCTGGTTGCAGCCATGGTGCTGCCAGGCACAGAGCAGGGCCACGGGGCTGTCCCCAGAGCTGACAGCGCAGCTGACACTGCTGGGAGGTCAGTGTGGGTGCAGCACTAGACCCCTGGTTTTGGGGAGTGGGTGCTGCTGGTGCTGTGGGGGCTTCTGAGTATTGCTTGTGTGAGGACAGACCTGTCCCTTCATCAGTGGGGCGCTGGACTGGGCAGGGGCGCTGTTCTCCATGGCACTGTTCCCATGATTGCTGCCACCACTGCCGGTGCCGTGGTCTCTGCCCGGTGTGGGCTGTGCTGTGGGCACTCTCTTTGGGCACTGGGGGCTGTTGGGAGTGGATGGCAGCGGCCAGCTGAGGGGCTTTGGGGGGGTTCAGGATGTGATGGCCTGGCAACCACTGGTAGGACAGCAGCATTCAGAAAGGAAAGCCTGGCAAACCTGGAGACGTCAGTGCAGCCACTGACACAGGTGCCTCAAGGGGTCTGTCCAGCCCAGCGAGGCAGGTGCCACTGTGCAGCCCAGGCTGGGACTCCCTGGGCACAGGGGTCATCCCACAGCAGTGCCAGGAGCCCCAGGCACTGTGCCAGGAGCGCCAGAGCTGTCAGGACCTTGCAGGACCTTTGCAATGTCCAGGGGCTGCTGGGGTCTCAACTGTGCCAGGACCAGCCAAGCATGTCAGCAGCCCCGGGTGGGGCTGGCCGGGACAGATGGCAGTGGCTGGGCAGGACGTTAATTGCATTGTCCATCAGCAATTAACCGCAGCATCCGTCTGTCCCCACCAGCAGTGGGATGAGGCCGTTAGGCACAGCCGGGCCAGGGGGACTCAGGGGGGCTGCAGGCTGCTGCAGCCATTGTGGGGTTCAGGAAAGGCCCCAGAACAGCAAGACATTGCCACAAGCTGCTTGGGGCCCTGCCCCACCTCACTGGCTCCCCAGATATTTCCTTGTGTCCCCCAAATATTCCCTGCTCCCCCAGATATTCCTTGCTTACCCCTCCACTTCCTGACTCCTCCCCAGGGTGAGTAACCTCTCCTAAAGCTCATGAGACCACCAAGAGCCCTCTGACCCACGGCCCAGTCCCATGTCATGGCCTGGAAGCCCCTCACACCCCCCCACCCCCGACACTGGTGGGGTCCAGCTCTGTTTCCTGGTGAGAAACACCCCTGCTCCCTTCCCCAGCCTTGGGACTCACATCCATGTGCCAAGGGGGGACCCTTTCCCCCACACCCCTTGGACCCCGTGCCAGAGACCCTCCCTGGTGTGCCTGAGGCAGCGGGATCCCCCTGCAGTGGCTGGCGCAGGAGGGTGAGGAGGGGCGATGCCCTGAGATCCAGGCTGCCTGCTCCTGGGGTGAGCCGGCCTCTTCCCCCATGCAGCACACTGTCGCCTGTCCACGGGCACTCTTCATCACCTTGTGTTGCTCCATGTCACCTCCTGCCCCACCGATACCCCCGCTCCCTCCCACAGCCCCGTCAGCACCGAGCTCCGGGAGTGACCCGGCCAAACTCGTCACCATGGAGAACTCCACGACAGTCCCATTTTAATGCCCTGCATGTCATCCTGCCCTGCTGCTGCGGAGGCTGGAGCTAACCCTCACCGCCCCCCCGAGTTAAACCATCCCTCAGCGCTGCGGTGGCACGGGAGGCGCCCAGCGCCTCCCCGGCCGTGGTGGGGTCCCTCGCCCCGCTCTGGGGCGTGAGCGGCAGCACCGCCCCATCCTGGCTGTGCTCCGTCGGGTGGCACCGGTGGCCGCTGTCCCAAGCGTGGCCGTGGCCACCGCTCGGCCCTGCTGGCACGGAGCAGCTGCCAGCTCCCTGTGCCCACCGCCCCGGGCGCTGCTGGCTCGGCCCCCGCCGCGCCGGGAACGCTCTGTACAGCTTCTCCACAAAGAGCGGCCGGCCTCTCCCACGCCCCCCCCTCGCCGGGGCGCTGAACCTCCTCACGGCCAGGGACCCCCAGACCCCCCCGGCCGTGCCGCTGAGGCTCGGAGCCCGGGTGCGCCGGCCAAGGGCGGCTGTGCCCCGTGTGAAGCGCTGCCGCCTCCGTGCCCCTGTGCCGGAGCCGCCGCTGGCTGGGCGGTGAATCCCCCCGTCCCCGGGGCAGCGGGGATGGGGCTGCCCCAGCGCTGCAGCCGCCACGTCCTGCCGGGCACCAGGCAGCCCCCAGACCCCGGGGCCGGGCGGACGCGGTGGTGCGGTGTGGGCAGCGCGGTGCGGGACCGGGAGCTGCTGTCAGGCAGCTCCAGAGCTGTTTGTTCCGGCTGTCGCGCTCCCGGTGCACGGGCAGCCCGCGGTGTCCCCCAGCCGGGGCTGGGGGCTGCTCTGAACCGGCCCCCGCAGCGTGCCGGGGCTGGGGGCGGCTGTGGGACCCTCACAGGGATGAAGGCACCCAGCGGGTCCCAGCGCCCGTTTGGGGCTTGCTGTTCCTCGCAGTCCCGTGTCTCTGGGCACGTCCCGACTGGAGCAGCCGATGCAGCCGTGCTGGCACTGTGTCTGGGACAGGCTGGCAGCGATCATCGGAGCTCCAGCCCCAGCCCCAGCAGCCCCGGCTGAGCTTGGCCTGGAAGACCTTTTCCCAGGGCACAGGTTATCCTCTGCCCACCTGAGGCAGCATCCTCCTCCTGCCCGGTTCCCTGTGCCCAACCTCCGGCAGCAGGGCTGGCACTGTCACACTGCAGTCCTGCCCTGGGATGGGGGCACACAGGATCAGGGACCACCAGCGTGGAGCAGGAGGGCTGTGGGACCACCTGTGACTGCTCTGGAGCTGCCACGAGCCATGGTGGCCCCAGCTGTGCCATCCTGCTCCCTCCCCAGACACTGACCTGGCCCTGGGCAGGGGGAAGCAAGGTGCTGCTGGTGGCTTTTCCAGCTGGTGGGTGGCACTGGTGCCCGTGCTGGGGCAGGTGCCACACTGTGGGTGCATGGGTCGACTGGGGCCCTGCTGATGGCATCGTGACAGCAGTGCCTGCTGAGAGCACACGTCCCCAGAGTGTCCCCGATGGGACTGAGCCCTGCTGGCACTCTGACCATGAGGAACTGCTATGGCACCAGCACCCAGCCCCTGCCTGATGCCTCTTCCCCTCATCCAGGGAATTCACAGCTGCTGCTGGTGGGGTTCCTGACCAGACCCATGTTCCTCCTGCAGCAGACATATCCCAGGCCCTCCCAGCCCCCAGTGCTGCAGCTCCTGCTCAGCTGCCTTATGTCACCTTCCCTGGGTCCATCCATTGCAGCAGTGCCCCATCCCTCCTGCACTACAGGGGTTTTATCTCCATTTATCCAGCCCACATTCCCTGGCTGTTTCCCCTGGTACCATATCTTGGAGATGTGGTCGTGTCCTTGCTGAGGTGTTGGGCCCATCACCATCTTCGTGGCATCGCTGTGGCTGTGCCCCATTTCCCTCACAGTGGTGTCTCCCCCTCCTTGTGTTCAGCCAGGTGACCTGGATTAATTAATCAGGGTTAGCTACCAGTTAATTACAGGGCTGTGGGAGCAGCATCACCCTAAGCCTTTGGGTGCAGGCTTGGTGTGATCCCTCCTGCCAGTCCTGCTCTCCACTGGGGCATGAGGCAGCTGCTGCCTGTTCACATCCCGTGTCCGTGCCAGGGCATTGCTGGTTTGTAGATCTCAGTGTTTGCCCGGCACCTTCTCACCTGTGTTGTGGCAAAGTGGCCGCACTGGCAGCACCTGGGGAGCATCTGGTCTGACACAGCACTGCTCTGTGACAGAGCAGGGGGTTTTCCATGAGCCAGTTGGTAATTTTTTGTGGGGGGTCAGTTTGCCATGGCTCGGTTTGGGCTCAGCCAGCAGCTCTGCAGTGCACAGAGCAGGTGAAGGGACACCAGGGACCAGATGTACTCCCAGAGGCAGCAGGGTGAGATCTGGGAGTGATCCCAGCTGAAAAAGGTTGGGAAATTGAGGTGTACCACAAAAATACAGAGGAGCTAGAGCCAAGCCAAAACTTGCAGGTACTGGTGATGGCTGAGCACAGGACAGGCGGGGGGATCCTGGCCAGGAGAGCTCTGTCCCACCTGGTGAGGATTGGCTGTCCCTGGGGAGACACAGAAATGCTCCAAACCTCCCCACTGTGGAGCCTGGTCCCCTGCCCCTCTGCCAGGAGCTGGTGTCCGTGCCCACCGTCCCTCTGCTCTCCCTGCAGGTGCACCGTGCTGCGGGAGACACCGGAGATGGCGTGGAGGGCTCGCCGTGGGACAGGGAGGAGGTGGAGAGGTACGGGCGGTGCCGGGAGCTGCGGCCGTGCCCGGGTGTCCGCACCCTGGCGGGGGAGCTGCTGAACCCTTCACGGGAGTCCGGGGCAGCGCTGCAGTGGGGAGGGCGTGGGCTGGCTGTGCTGGGGCGAGCAGGGTGGGAGCGAGCTCAGCCGTGAGCACAGGTGTGGCCGAGGCACACGGGGCAGGTGGGCAGCGAGCCTGGAGCCCGGGGCGGTGCGGGGAGGGGGGACAGTGGCCATGTCCCCCACAGCCCGGTGTGTCTGTGCTCACTCCCCAGAGCCTGCCTGCGGTCCGAGCAGAGGCTGGAGGTGCAGGAGCAGCTGCTTGCCCTGCGGCACTGGCTGGACGCCGTGGAGAAGCGGCTGCTGGCGCTGCCAGAGCCCGGCACGGCCCTGCAGGTAATGCCCGGCCCTGGGCTGCGGCCGGGCTGTGCAGAGCCGGGCAGAACCAGCCCACACCTGCACCGAGGCTGCTGAGGTCTTGGTCCTCGCAAGGGAGGAAGGCATCTGGCCACAGCTGGCTGGGAGACCCTCCTGCACAGCCCTGCAGCCGCCCGGGGTCAGGTCTCCTGTGTCTGGCTCCCTGTCACCAGTCCAAGGGTGCTGCTGGCTTGGAGCCCCATGGCCCTGGCGGTGCTCAGGGTACCACGGCCTCGGAGCCCTGCTGGCCGCAGGGCCACCACCTGCACTGGTGGCACAGCCACATCTCGTGGCACTGTTACCTGGGCACGGGAAGAGTGGCCAAACACCGGGAGGGTACAGCTGGGCACAGGGGGTGTGAGGCTGTGTGAGGGGTGTACGGCTGGGCACAGGGGGTGTGAGGCTGTGTGAGAGGTGTACACCTGGGCACAGGGGTTGTGAGGCTGTGTGAGGGGTGTACAGCTGGGAACAGGGGGTGTGAGGATGAGTGAGGGGTGTACAGCCGGGCACAGGGATTGTGAGGCTCTGTGAGGGGTGTACAGCTGGGAACAGGGGTGTACAGCTGGGCACAGGAAGTGTGAGGCTGTGTGAAAGGTGTACAGGTGGGCACAGGAGGTGTGTGGCTGTGTGAGGGGTGTACAGGTGGGCACAGGAGGTGTGTGGCTGTGTGAGGGGTGTACAGGTGGGCACAGGAAGTGTACAGCCGGGCACAGGGATTGTGAGGCTCTGTGAGGGGTGTACAGCTGTGCACAGGGTGTACAGCTGGGCACAGGAGGTGTACAGCCAGGAACAGGGGGTGTGAGGCTGTGTGAGGGGTGCACAGCCAGGCACAGGGGTTGTGAGGCTGTGCACAGGGTGTACAGCTGGGCACAGGGGGTGTACAGCTGGGCACAGGGGTTGTGAGGCTGTGTGAGGGGGGTGCAGCTGGGCACACAGGGTGTGAGGCTGGGCACAGGGGGTGTGTAGGTGTTTGAGGGGTGCACAGCCGGGCACAGGGGGTGTGAGGCTGTGCAGAGCATGTACAGCTGGGCACACAGGGTGTGAGGCTGGGCACAGGGGGTGTGTAGGTGTTTGAGGGGTGCACAGCCGGGCACAGGGGGTGTGAGGCTGTGCACAGCATGTACAGCTGGGCAGAGGAGGTGTGTGGCTGTGCACAGGGGGTGTGTAGGTGTTTGAGGGGTGTACAGCCA
Source organism: Fringilla coelebs (assembly GCF_963513975.1). Taxonomy (NCBI): domain Eukaryota; kingdom Metazoa; phylum Chordata; class Aves; order Passeriformes; family Fringillidae; genus Fringilla; species Fringilla coelebs. The sequence continues at coordinate 410,496 of NC_140028.1, read as the reverse complement.
GGCATAGGGGGGTGTGTGGTGTGCAGAGCATGTACAGCCGGGCAGAGGAGGTCTGTGGCTGTGCACAGGGGGTGTAAGGCTGTGTGAGGGGTGCACAGCTGGGCACAGGGGGTGTGTGGTGTGCAGAGCATGTACAGCTGGGCACAGGAGGTGTGTGGCTGTGTGAGGAGTGTACAGGTGGGCACAGGAGGTGTACAGCCGGGCACAGGGGGTATGTAGTGTGCAGAGCATGTACAGCTGGACACAGGAGGGTGTGTGGCTGTGCAGAGCATGTACAGCCGGGCAGAGGAGGTGTGTGGCTGTGCACAGGGGGTGTCCAGCCAGGCACTGGAGGTGTGCCCCGGTCAGCTCAGGTCAGATGTGTGCCCACGCACTGGCTGCACCGCCGTGTGCTGCTGTGCCCCCTGCCCAGGCGTGGAGCTGCAGCGGGAGCAGTGCAGTGGGGGCTGCCTGCAGCCCCCTCCTCGCCGCCCCTCGCCGGCTCCTTTTGTTCGAGGCCTGGCCGGCACACGGGCTCCCTCGGCACACATGACGGCACAAACTGAAAGGGCCATTCATCCCGGCCCCGGCGCAGACAAAGCCGAGGCCGCACAGAAACCCACCCGGCTCCCGGGATCTGAGGCTGTGGATTCCAGCCGACCGCTCCCGCCCGGTGCCCCGCGCCGGGCTCCCCTGCCCGGGGCGCCCGTGCCACCCCGAGCCCGGTACCTGGGGCTGCGGAGCGTGCCGGGCGAGCTGCCGGCGGGCGCGTGGGACGGAGGTGGCGAGTGGCTTCGAGGGAAGAGCCGCATCCTCACCCCCTGCCCAGCTTCTCCCTGGCAGGTCCCGGCTGGGCTCTGCGGGCGCTGTGGGGTGCCTGGAGTACCGTGGGGCTCAGACCCCGCTGGGCGCCCAGCCCCTCGAGGCCAGCAGCGGAAGGCTCCAGAGCCGCGTGGGGAGGATGATGCCGAGCTGCTGCAGGACGGTGCGGAGCCACCGAGGCCCTGGCAGATGCTAATTCCCGGCAGCGTCTCTGGCAGCAGACAAAGCCCCCGGCCCCGCCGCCCGCCGCTCCCAGGAGACCCCAGGGAGCCCCATCCATCAGCGTGGCCGACGCGCCTGCAGCGGCCCCGCGGCTCCCGGGGCCCAGCAAGGGGCACCCATGCGGCTCTGGGGGGCAGGATCCAGTCCTGGGGGGCTCTCAGGGGCTGGGAGGCCGAGCCAGGGCAGGATGGGGATGGGGCTCACACCACGGGCAGCAGCAGCCCCCGGCTGGGCACCTCTGCCTGCCCCCTGGTCCCTCCAGCACCCAGGGTGGCAGCGAGGGGGTTCTGGAGACCCAGGCCCGCAGCACCATGGCTCTCAGGGTGGGATTCAGTTTAACATCTCAGCAGCCCGGCCTGCCCCCCCAGCCCAGCCCTGCTCCACTGAGCCCCCCTGGCTGAGGGGTCCCCGCACCCAAAGAGCCCCAGGCAGGGGGGCCAAGCCCCTCAGGGACTGCAGCAGCCACTGCCTGGGGGGTCAGAGCCAGGGTGGGGGCTGCTACCCCAGAGCGGGAGGGGCCGTGGGGCTGTGACACCGTGGGGCTGTGACACCGTGGGGCTGTGCTGTCCTGGGGCCCACGGTGAGGCAGCACAGCCTGGGCTGGTTCTGGCGCCGGTGCCGGTGCTGGTGTCGGTGTGGTTGCCGGTACCGGAGCAGTTGCTGGTGCTGGTTCTGATGCAGGTGCCGGTGTCGGTGCCGGTGTGGTTGCCGGTACCGGAGGAGTTGCTGGCGCCGGTGCAGGTGCTGAGGCAGGTGCAGGGGCAGCAGCAGGTGCCGGCGAGAGGACGGTGCCGGAGCAGGTGCCGGTGTTAGTGCTGGTGCCAGGGGCGGTGCTGGTGTCGGTACAGGTGCCGGGGGCAGTGCGGGGTGCGGGCTCTCGCCCCCCCGGGCGGCGCGGGGCGGGCGGTGGGCCGGCACCGCCCCTCCCCCGCGGGATGGCTGCGGGGCCCCGGGGGTTTCCCCGGTAACGGCGGCGATCGGCTCCCGGAGGGTTAACGGGGGCGGCGGTGTGTCCGGGGTCAGACCAGCCCCGCCGAGCCCGGACGCTGCCGGTGCGAGGGTCTCCGCCCGGTGCCCCCCGCGCCCCGCGCTCCCCCCGCGCCGCGGGCGCGGCGCACAAAGGCGGCGGGGCCGGGGCGGCGGTAACGGGGACCGAGTCTCCCCCCGCCGCCTCCGCCCCGCTCCCCCGCGCAGGCCGGGCCCCCCCGGAGCGGTAACGGCGGCGGCGGCGCCCCCGGCCCGGCCCCATGGACGCCCGAAGTCGCCGAGGGGTGAGTGCGGGGCGGGGGCTCCAGGGCTGCGGCGTGCGCGGGGCCGGGCGGGGTCCGTGTCCCGCGGCCCCACGGGGCGGGGGGCGCGGGTCGGGGTCTCCCCGGGTCACCCCGCGCCGTGGCCCGCACACCCGTTCAGTCCCCAGACACGCGGGGGGTGCGGCGGGGTGGGAGTGCGGTGCCTCGCGGGGCTGCCCCCACCGGGGTGGCGCGTCGGGACCCCGCCGTGGGTGTGTGTGCCGTGACCGCGCACGGGGGTCGTGCCCGTGGTGTGCCCCACTGCGCGTTGGGCCGAGCGGGGGGGCTCGGGGTACCCACGGTACCCCGGTACCCACGCCAGGGGCACGGCCAGGGTGGGTTGGTGTGGGCACACGTGCGCTCCCCACGCGTGTGCGGGGCTGCTACAGGTGTGTCTCATGTCACGGCTGATGCAGGCGTGGGGGTTCCGTCGCTGACCCCCACCCCCCCCCCCACCCCGAGCAGGGGTGCGAGCGTGGGGTCTGCCTGTCGAGGGTTTGTGCACACGGGTGGGAATAAGTGTGTGAGTGGGGTGTGTGCGTGTGTTTGCACACGTGTGGGGTGTGAGCGTGTGTTTGCACACGTGTGGGGTGTGTGCGTGTGTTTGCACACGTGTGTTTGTGTGTACACACGTGCACAGGGGCGTGTGCCCAGGGCCGGGTGTGGGGCCGGGGGTAGCGGCACTGCGGCTGCGGCGGGGGGGCTGCCGGGGGAGGGTCTTGCCGGGTCACGCCGGGGATTTATGGCTGCGGCAGGGCTTGCAGGCTGGGGAGGCCACCTGCCTGTCCCCCGCTCGGTGCCTCCGCCGCCCCCAGCCCCCCGTTCCCCCGGACAGATGCTCCTCTCTCGCGGCTCCTCGTTAATCCAACGGCACAGGGCGATGCCGGGCGGGAGCATCTGCCTCTCCCCAGCGCCTGGCGCTGCTGCCGCTGCCGCGTCCTCTGCTGAGACGCGTAGGACAGGCACGCTGGGCACCGCCTCGGGGTCCCCTCCCTCCGCCAGGCCCTGGTGACGGCCAGTGTCCCCTCTCCCTGTCCCGGTACCCTAGCTCGTGGCAGCCTTTTGCTGGGGGGCCGGGACCCCCAAGACGGGAGGGCGAGGTCAGGCGGCCCCGGCAGCGCCGTGGAGTGAGGGGGTCGAGCCGAGCACAGGCCGGCGGCGTCTGGGGGGTCCCGCGGTGGCCCCGGTAACGCGCATCCCCTGGCTCATTGCAGGCCGGGATTTGAGGCGGGGGCCCGGCGCCCGCGCCATGGGGAACTCGGTGAGCCGGCCCAGCTGCCTGGGCGAGAAGAGCCGGCGGCCGGAGGAGCTCCTGCGGGAGCCGGGGCTGGACGCGGGGCAGCCGCCCGCCGGCGGCGTCACGGAGGCCGGGCCGGGGCTGCTGGAGAAGGCGCCGGTGCCGGTGGAGAATGGCTGGAGCCCGGTGCCCGGCGCCATGCGGAGCCGGCCGGGCAGCCCGGTGCTGAGGCGCAGCCAGTCCGAGGTGGCGGTGCAGAATGGGGGTGCGGCTGCGGTGAGGGCGCAGGTGGGGGGCGCAGCCTGGACCCCCCCCCGGGCCAGCGCTCCCCGCAGCACCTGGTCCTGGAAGCCCGTCACCACCCGGGAGGTGACGGAGGTGACCGAGGTGACCGAGACCATCGTGACGGAGATCGTGGAGGTGACCGAGTACCCGGCGGGTGAGAAGGGTGGCGAGCCCGTGGTCACCCGGACGGTCACCGTGCTGACGGAGTGCGTGGGGGAGCTCACCGCTGCTGGCTGCGCCGGACACACGGATGCCACCGAGGTGACCGACAGACAGACAGCCTTGCTGGGAGGAGCCTGTGCCAAGCCCTGTGCCACAGGGCTGCCCTCCAGCATGGTTTTCTCCGCAGCGAGTCTTGGCCGTGGGCTCGTGTGGAGTCGCTGTCTGTGCCCTGGTGCGGGCTGGGCTGGTGGCACTGCTCGTGCTGGGCACCCAGCCTGGTGCTGTAGGACGGGGAGTTCCCTTCCCTCAGCTCTGGCTGGAGGGGGCCTGGAGGGATCCAAACGGCACCGCGTGTGCAGCCCCTGCTTTGGGCAGCCCTGTGAAGGATGACCCCACGGGCTGGACAGGGTCCCACTGTTGCCGGTGTCACCTCGGGGAGAGGTCATGGTGTGGGGGCTGCTGCCCAGCCCCATGGCTGCCCTCCACCTGCCCACACGGGCTGCTCAGCCACTTCTCTCCACAGGTGTCCTCACGGGCTGTCGCTGTCCCAGAGGAGGCAGCAGAGCGGGGCCAGGAGACGCTGGAGCGCCTGCTGGCCTGGGTGGCCGATATGGAGGAGCTGGTGAGCAACCAGAAGCCGCCGTCGGCGGAGGCGAAGGTGGTGAAGGCGCAGCTGGAGGAGCAGAAGGTCAGCAGGGCCAGCTGGCGTGTCCCGCCCACGCGTGCCCGTGCGGGGATTAGGGGGCCGGGCTTTGAGCCCAGGGCTGTGCCGGGGTCGAGGGGTGCACAGGAGCCCCCAGCACAGCGCGGTGTCCCCCATCCCGCAGCTCCTGAAGCGCCTGCTGGAGGAACGGAGGCCGCGTGTGGAGCTCGTCCTGCAGGACAGACTGACGGCGCAGGGCTCCGGCACGGCGGCGCCCGAGGGCGGTGCCGACCTCTTCAGCCTGGGGGAGAGGTGGGACAAGCTGATGCAGGAGGCTGAAGCCAGGTGGGTCAGGGGCCAGGTTCTCATCACTGGGCTGGCATCCCCGTCCCGCTGGCACAGGATCTGCCCTCTGGTGTCCCCCACGCGGAGTCTCTGTGACACCCTGATGTCCCTGTGCTCTGCCCCACTGGCACTGGGGCCACCACGATGGAGGGACTGTCCCTGTTGCATGTGCACAGGAGCAGCGGCTGCAGGGCTGCATGGACAGTCTGTCACACAGCCCTTCCCGCTGGCCCCTCTGTGGGGACACTGGCCTTGCTGTGTCCCTTGCTTCAGGGCAGCACAGGGCGTGGGCACCCTGCTGAGGGGGAGAGGGGGCTTTGGTGGCCCGGGGACTGTCACTGCCCGGCTCACCAGCCCTCCTGGCGCAGGTATGGCTGCCTGGAGCGGATCCTGCCGGCAGCCCAGGGCTTCCAGGAGGCCATAGACGCCTTCCAGGAGTGGCTCAGTGCCACAGAGCGGCAGCTGGCCCAGCTCTGGCGTGCCGACGGCTGCGTGGGCCGCGTGCAGGACGCCCACCAGCAGACCCAGGTGGGCACAGGTTGGGCGCGGGGTGGGCACAGGGTGGGCACGGGCACCTGTGTCATCACTGGTCACTGCCACAGGCCCTCTGTGAGGAGATCCGCGGGCGGCTGGGAGAGCTGGATGGCGCCCTGGAGAGCGGGCAGCGCGTCCTGGAGCTGGTGACAGGCGAGTGGCAATGGCTGGGAGTGGTGGCCACAGGGTCAGAACCACGGGACTCGGGGTGGGATGAGCACAGACAGCGGCAGCCCAGGCCAGCAAGGGGGCCCCTGGGCACTGGGGGTCTTTGGGGCGTGCTGCTCCCCACCAGGAGCTGTGGTGTGGTGTGAGGGGGCAACAGCACCTCGGGGGATGCAGAGGAGATGAGGCAGAGCCTGTGGGTCAGAGCTGTGGTGGGTCAGAGTTCAGTGGTGAGGTGGGTCTTGCTGGCAGAGGGATGAGAGGCCAGAGCTGGGTCTGGGAGCAGGAGGAGCAGAGGTAGGAGAGGGAAAAGGTCAGGACAGAGTGATTGCCACGTGGCTGGAAGCTGTCGGTGTGGCAGTTCCATGTCCAGAGACACCAGTGTGGTGGCACTGATGGCGGTGTGACGCTGCCACAGGGGAGGAGGCCCAGCTGACACAGGAGAAGATGGAGTCACTGAGGATGCGGTACCTCATCGTGGGCCAGAGCAGCGCTGACACCGCTCACCGGCTGGGGCAGACCCTGGAGGCCTCGTCTCGCCTGGGCACAGCCCCTGAGGACCTGGCACTGTGGCTGAGCCGCATGGAGAAGGAACTGGGCGAGCAGGAGGGCCAGCAGGATGGCCAGGAGCCCTCAGTCACTGCCAGTGACAGGGAGAAGGTGGGGGACACTGAGCTCCCTGAGCCCCTCACCATTCCCAGTGTCGGTCCTGGTGCATTCACACCCTCCCTGGCTGACGTCTGTCCCTCTGCTGCAGTTCGAGCAGGTCCTGGAGTCCCAGCTCAGCCGTGTGGCTGGGCTGGGCGAGCGGCTGGAGGAGATTGGCCGCGTGCAGCTGGACGCTGAGGCTCTCCGCTCACAGCTCTCCGAGCAGAAGGTGGGTCTGCAGCAGTTCCCAGGGGTCCTGGGGGTTCTGGCTTGGCATCCCCATCCCGCCTGCCAGGACCTGGCACCCACCTGTGGCTCCATTCCAGCTGCTCTCCGCCGAGATCCTGCATTGCCGGGGCCTGGTCGAGCGTCTGCTGGGGTTCTCGGAGCCGCTGCTGCGCTGCTGCCCTGAGCCCCTGCGGCAGCGCCTTCAGGTGAGCTGGGAGGGTGCCAAGGGACATTGCCAGCACCCAGGGACATTGCCAGCACCCAGGGATGGCTGTGCCCTGGCCACGTGGTGACTCCCTGTCTCCGCAGCCGTCGGTGCAGGTGCTGCAGGAGCGCACGGAGCAGCTGTCCCTGCGCAGCGGCGCCTGTGCCGTGCAGCTGGAGCACGCCCAGTCCTTGCTCACCCAGTTCTCCGAGGCCCTCGAGGAGCTGCTGCCCTGGCTGGAGGAGACGCAGGCCCTGGGGGTGCAGCTCTCACCTAACGCCATCAGCTACGAGGCCTTCAAGGAGCAGCAGGCGCTGCTGCAGGTGTGGGCAGGGGCAAAAGGGCCTCGCTCGGCCACCCCGCAGGAGGGAGCGGAGAGGTGACGGGATGGGGGTGGCACCGCCGTGGGGACCATAGGGCTGGGACACCCAGTGAACAGGAGTCCTCTGGGAGCAGCACCGGGTGCAGCAGCACATCCCTGTGGGTGAATCCCACGGGGCACATCCCACCCCAATGCACTCCCGTGGCTCTTCCCCGCCGCCAGAGCCTGCGGGAGGCCATCGCCGAGCACCGGCCGCTGGTGGGGAAGCTGCAGCGCGTGTCGGCGCAGCTGCTGGAGCTGAGCCCAGAGCAGGGAGCCCCGTTCCAGCGGCGCTGGCAGGAGCTGGAGGAGCAGTACGGCCACATCCGCGAGCGCGTGCGCCAGGCGGCGGCTCTGCTGGAGGATGCCCTGCCGCGATACAGCCAGGTACGGACACCCCTGCCCCGGTGGGGCGCGTCCCCGGGGCCGTGCCGTTGAGTCACCGGGCTGGTCCGCAGCTGTCGGAGCGCATGGACCTGCTGCTGGAGTGCCTGGAGCGGCTGCAGAGCCGGCTGCAGAGCCAGCCCCCTGTCCGTGGCGACGCGGCCCACTTGAGGGAGCAGATCCGGGAGAACAGCCTGGCCCTGGGCGAGCTGGAGAAGCTCGGGGTGGCCCTGGAGGGCATCCGTGCACAGGGCGAGGAGCTGCTGGCCACCGTGCAGGCCGTCAGCTCCGACGCCGCCGACAGAGGTACCGGCAGGGAGGGGTGGGCACAGCCTGGCCGGCAGGAGATCCGTGTCCCTGTCAGGGCCGTGTGTGGGTGCTGGGGCCCTCGCAGCACCCCAATCCCTGCCCCACTGTGCCCCGCAGGGATCCAGGAGCGCACGGCGCAGCTGCTGTCACAGTGGAGCTGCCTGCGTGGCCGCTGCCAGGAGCAGGAGCGGTGGCTTCGGGAGCTGCTGGCACTGGCCGAGCGCTTCTGGCATGGCCTGTCTGAGCTGGCCGTGGCGCTCAGTGACACCCAGCAGCTGGTGCTGGGGCTGGAGGAGGCTGGTGGCGAGCCCGAGGCCATCCGCACGCGGCTGCGCACCATGCAGGTGCGGCTGGGCAGGGGCTTGGTGGGCAGCCCCTGGCGTGGGCAGCCCCTGGTGCAGGCAGCCCCTGGTGCGGGCAGCCCCTGGTGCAGGCAGCCCCTGGTGCGGGCAGCCCCTGGCGTGGGCAGCCCCTGGTGCGGGCAGCCCCTGGCGTGGGCAGCCCTGAGCCCTGTGCCCCGCACAGGCACTGCGGGAGGAGATCGATGCGCTGCAGGGCGAGCTGGACACGCTGGGCAGCCTGGGCGTGGAGCTGATGGCATCCTGCGGGGACCCCGACAAGCCCGATGTCACCAAGAGTCTGGACGATGTGAGTGTCCTTGGGGCTGGGTTCAGGGAGGGACACATCCTGGCGGCGGGGGGATGCTGCTTGTGGGGGTGGTGTGCCCCCAGTCCCCAGCAGTGCCACTGACCCCCACACAGCTCCTGTGCCCCGGCACTCCCATGGTGTCTCCAGGCCTGGATGGCCGTGTGGCGCCACCACTGTGTCCCGGCTGCCTCCCTGGCACTAGGGCCCGCCACACCCTGTACCCCAGGGCACCACTGACCCCTGTGCCCTGTCCACGGTGTCCCCTTCGTCCTGTCCCCCTGTGTGCCGGCCCTGCTGTGGCCCCACTCACCCCTGTGCCCTGTCCACCCTGTCCCCCACGTCCCATCCCTCCATGCCCTGTCCACCCTGTCCCCTACGTCCCGTCCCTCTGTGCCCTGACCCTGCTGTGGCCCCACTGACCCCTGTGCCCTGTCCACCCTGTCCCCCACGTCCCGTCCCTCTGTGCCCTGACCCTGCTGTGGCACCACTGACACCTTTGCCCTGTCCACCCTGTCCCCCACGTCCCATCTCTCTGTGCCCTGTCCACCCTGTCCCCCCCGTCCTGTCCCTCTGTGCCCTGACCCCGCTGTTGTACCACTGACCCCTGTGCCCCGTCCACCCTGTCCCTCCCGTCCTGTCCCTCTGTGCCCTGTCCACCCTGTCCCCCACGTCCTGTCCCTCTGTGCCTTGACCCCGCTGTGGCACCACTGACGCCTTTGCCCTGTCCACCCTGTCCCCCACGTCCTGTCCCCCTGTGTGCCGGCCCTGCTGTGGCCCCACTGACCCCTGTGCCCTGTCCACCCTGTCCCCCACGTCCCGTCCCTCTGTGCCCTGACCCTGCTGTGGCCCCACTGACCCCTGTGCCCTGTCCACCCTGTCCCCCACATCCCATCCCTCCGTGCCCTGACCCCGCTGTTGTACCACTGACCCCTGTGCCCCATCCACCCTGTCCCCCCCGTCCCGTCCCTCTGTGCCCTGGCCCCGCTGTGGCCCCACTGACCCCTGTGCCCTGTCCCCCACGTCCTGTCCCCTGTCCCCTCTGTGGCCCCACTGACCCCTGTGCCCCGTCCACCCTGTCCCCCCCGTCCCGTCCCTCTGTGCCCTGGCCCCGCTGTGGCCCCACTGACCCCTGTGCCCTGTCCCCCCCATCCTGTCCCCTGTCCCCTGGCCCCTTTGTGGCCCCACTGACCCCTGTGCTCTGTCCCCCCATCCTGTCCCCTGGCGCCTCTGTGGCCCCGCTGACCCCTGTGCCCGGCGCAGCTCTACTCCTCCTGGCACAGCCTGAGCCGCGTGTGGACGGAGCGGAACGGGCGCCTCGAGGAGCAGCTCCAGGCTGCCCTCAGCTACCAGGACACCATGCAGGTGCGTGAGGGGGCTCTCGGGCAGACCCCCCACGGGGGATCGCCCTCCTGTCCCCGCTCGGGGGTCTGAGGGACCATGGGCCCCCCCGGGACCCCCGACCCCGCGTGTTCTCCCTCCCCAGCGGCTGCTGGAGTGGCTGGACGCCGCCGAGCTGCGCATCGCCGAGGAGTTCCTGGTGGGCGGGGACCTGGACATGGTGCAGCAGCAGCTGGCGGAGCTCAAGGTGCGAGATGTTCCACACCGGGCTGTGCTGTGCCGTGCCAAACCGTGCTGTGCCACGCCAGGCCGTGCTGTGCCAAACCGTGCCGTGCCGTGCCAAACCGTGCCGTGCCGTGCCAAACCGTGCCATGCCATTCCAGGCCGTGCTGTGCTGCGCCAGGCCGTGCTGTGCCACGCCAGGCTGTGCCGTGCTGTGCCAAACTGTGCTGTGCCACACCAGGCCATGCTGCACTGCGCTGGGCCATGCTGTGCCACACTGGGCCATGCTGTGCCACACCGGGTCGCGCTGTGCCCTGTCAAACTGTGCTGTGCCGTGCCAAATCGTGCTGTGCCATGCCAGGCCGTGCTGCGCTGCACTGGGCCATGCTGTGCCACACCATGTTGCATGTGCCATGCGAAACCATGCTGTGCCATGCCAAACTGTGCCGTGCCGTGCCAAACTGTGCCGTGCCGTGCCAAACCGTGCTGTGCCTCACCAGGCCATGCTGTGCTGCACCAGGCCATGCTGTGCTGCACTGCGCCATGCTGTGCCACGCCAGGCTGTGCTGTGCTGCACTGGACCATGCTGTGCCGTGCCAAACCGTGCTGTGTTGTGCCAGGCCATGCTGTGCCACACCAGGCCATGCTGTGCCACACCAAACTGTGCTGTGCCGTGCCAGGCTGTGCTGTGCCGTGCCAGGCTGTGCTGTGCCATGCCAAATCGTGCTGTGCCATGCCAAATCGTGCTGTGCCATGCCAAACCATGCTGTGCCATGCCAAACCGTGCTGTGCCACGCCAAACCGTGCTGTGCCACGCCAGGCTGTGCTGTGCTGCGCCAGGCTGTGCTGTGCCATGCCAAATCATGCTGTGCCACACCAAACCATGCTGTGCCGTGCCAAACCATGTTGTGCTGTGCCATGTCCTGATCCCTGGGGGCCAGCGGGGGCAGGGAGGGCAGTGGGTGCTCCGGGCGGAGTTGGGATGGATTGGGATCCACGTTGGACAGTGCCAGTGCCCCGGTGCACTGGGGGGCCAAGTCCTGCCTGGGGTGGCCGGGTCCTGTCCCCCACGAGTCCCTGAGGTGGCTGGGCACCCCCAGAGGAGCAGCTCAGGGCCCAGGTGCCCGTGCTGTGCCGTGCTGTGCCGTTGGGTCGGGCAGACCCTGTCACCAACCAGTGCCACCTCCCAGGAGTTCAAGCGGGAGCTGTACCAGTGCAAGGTGGACGTGGAGAGCCTGCGGCACCAGGGGGGCACGGGGCAGGGGGACCCCCCGGCCACGCTCAGCGACTTCCGCCAGCGCTGGGACCACCTGGAGGAGGAGATCGTCAGCCGACAGGTGGGGAGGGGGCACGGGGGGCACGGGGCAGGGCTGGCAGGATGGGGGGGTGCCATGAATGTGCTGGGTGGGCACGTCCCGTGGGTGCTGGGTGTGCGGGGCTCGGTCAGTGTGGGGGGTTGCAAGTGGGCACTGGGTGAGTATCCAGGGCTGGGTGGGCACTGGGTGGGCACTGGGTGAATATCCAGGGCTGGGTGGGCACTTGGTGGGCATTGGGTGGGCACTGGGTGAGTATCCAGGGCAGTGTGGGCACTTGGTGGGCATTGGGTGGGCACTGGGTGAGTATCCAGGGCAGTGTGGGCACTTGGTGGGCATTGGGTGGGTGCCCAGGGTTGTGTGGGTGCTGGGTGGGTGCCGAGGGCTGTGTGAGTGCTGAGTGGGCACTGGGTGGGTGTTCAGGGCTGTGTGGGTGCTGGGTGGGCACTGGGTGAGCACTGGGTGGGTGACCAGGGTCGTTGGGCACTGGGTGGGTGTCCAGGGCTGAGTGGCCACTGGGTGGGCACTGGGTGGGTGCCCAGGGTTGTGTGGGTGCTGGGTGGGTGTCCAGGGCTGTGTGAGTGCTGAGTGGGCACTGGGTGGGTGTCCAGGGCTGGGTGGGCACTGGGTGGGCACTGGGTGAGTGCCAGGGCAGTGTGGGCACTGGCTGGGCACTGGGTGACCAGGGCAGTGTGGGCACTGGGTGGGCACTGGGTGAGTGCCAGGGCTGTGTGGGCACTTGGTGGGCACTGGGGTGGCACTAGGTGGGTGTCCAGGGCTGTGTGGCTGCTGAGTGGGCAGTGGGTGGGTGTCCAGGGCTGGGTGGGCACTGGGTGGGCACTGGGTGGGTAGTGGGTGGGTGCCCAGGGCTGTGTGGGTGCTGGGTGGGTACACAAAGCTGTGTGGGCACTGGGTGGGCACTGGGTGGGCACTGGGTGGGTGCCCAGGGCTCTGTGATCACTGTTGGGTAACGGGTGGGTGTCCAGGGCAATGTGGGCACTGGGTGGGCACTGGGTGAGTGCCAGGGCAGTGTGGGCACTGGGTGGGCATTGGCTGGGCACTGGGTGGGTATCCAGGGCTGGGTGGGGACTGGGTGGGCACTGGGTGGGCACTGGGTGAGTATCCAGGGCTGTGTGGGCACTGGGTGGGTGCCTAGGGCTGTGTGGGTGCTGGGTGGGCACTGGTTTGGCACTGGGTGGGCACTGGGTGAGTGCCAGGGCAGTGTGGGCACTTGGTGGGCACTGGGTGGGCAGTGGGTGGGTGACCAGGGCAGCGTGGGCACTGGGGGGGCACTGGGTGGGTAGTGGGTGGGTGCCCAGGGCTGTGTGGGTGCTGGGTGGGCACTGGGTGGGTGCACAGACTGGCTGGGCACCGGGTGGGTGCCCAGGGCTGTGTGGCTGCTGGCTGGGTGCACAAGTCTGGGTGGGCACTGGGTGGGCACCGGGTGGGTGCCCAGGGCCGCGTAGGCTGCCCTTGCTTCCCCCAACATCGCGTCTCGCTCCGGGCAGCACCAGCTGGAGGCAGCGCTGCTGGGGCTGGGGCAGTTCCAGCACCAGCTGGCCGAGCTGCTGCAGTGGCTGAGCCGCACCGGGGAGCAGCTGCGCGGCCCCGCGCCCCTGCGCCCCGACCTGCAGAGCTGCGAGATCGAGCTGGCCAAGCACAAGGTGAGGCTGTGCGGGGGCCCGAGGGACACGCGGCCACAGCCATTGTCACACTGCCAGGGTGTGTGTCCTGGGAGTCCTGGTGGCACCTGCTGTGTGTCCTGGGAGTCCTGGCCCTGGTGGCACCCCAGGTTGGGTGTCCTGGTCATGATGGCACCCCCAGGGTGGGTGTCCTGGTCAGGGTGGGTGTCCTGGCTGTGATGGCACCCCAGGGTGGGTGTCCTGGTCAGGGTGGGAGTCCTGGCTATGGTGGTACCCCAGGTTGGGTGTCCTGCTGTGGTGGCACCCCAGGGTGGGAGTCGTGGCCGGGGTGGCACCCCAGGGTGGGTGTCCTGCTGTGGTGGCACCCCAGGGTGGGTGTCCTGGTCAGGGTGGGTGTCCTGGTCAGGGTGGGAGTCCTGGCTGGGGTGGCACCCCAGGGTGGGTTTCCTGGTCAGAGTGGGTGTCCTGGCCGTGGCGGCACCCCAGGGTGTGTGTCCTAGTCAGGGTGGTACCACCAGGGTGGGTGTCCTGGTCAGGGTGGGAATCCTGGCCATGGTGGCACCCCAAGATGTGTGTCCTGGTCAGAGTGGCACCCCCAGAGGGGCTGTCCTGGCCCTGGTGGCACCCCAGGCTGGGTGTCCTGGTCAGAGTGGCACCCCCAGAGGGGCTGTCCCGGCCCTGGTGGCACCCCAGGCTGGGTGTCCTGGCCACAGGGCGCTGCCTGGCCCCTCCTCGGGTGCAACGGCAGCAGGGCTGGGCAGGCTGCAGCGCGGGGACGCGTCCCCTCCCGCGGTGACACCACGGCAGGAATGAGCTGTCTCAGGGCCGGCCCCGTGCCACAGCCCCTTGCCCGGGCACGCTCCAGACGTGCCTGACGCGGGCGAGGCTGCGAGGGCCGGGCTGTCCCCGCACCGGGGGAGGGGGCCGTGCACGGGGTACCTGTCCCTGCACCGGGGGAGGGGGCCGTGCACGGGGTACCTGTCCCCGCACCGGGGGAGGGGGCCGTGCACGGGGTACCTGTCCCCGCACCGGGGGAGGGGGCCGTGCACGGGGTACCTGTCCCCCTGCGCCTGTCCCGGCCACCCCGCTGCCACGGATCGGCAAATCCTGTGCCTCGGCCCTGCCCCGCACCTTGCTGAGATCATGACCCCTGGCACCACTTGGAGGCACCCATGGGTGCTATCACTGCCCAGCGCGGCACCCGCAGTCCCCAGGGCTGTGGTGGCAGCGGTGCTGGGGGCAGCAGAGGTGTCTCGGGGCGAGGGGCTTTAGGAGTGGGGCTGTGGGTGCCCTCTGCCCCGGCCCCAGCCTGACCCCGCCGCTCCTCCCCCAGGTGCTGCGCACCGACGTGATGTCCCACGCCCGCACGGTGCAGTCGGTGACCGAGGCGGGGCAGGGGCTGCTGCTCTCCAGCCTGGGCGAGAGCGTGGAGGGGCTGCAGCGCAGCCTGCAGCAGCTGGAGCAGCACTGGGACCTGGTGCGCAGCGAGACCGAGAGCCGGCAGCTGGAGCTGGAGAACAACCTCAGCCAGGTAGGGCCGCGGCAGCGCGGCGCCGCCGGACGGCGCGGCCGGCGCTGAGCCCCGCCTCGCCCCCAGGTGCAGGACATCACGCTGGAGATCACGGAGCTGCTGCAGTGGCTGGAGCAGGTGGAGCTGCAGCTCTTCTGCTCCAAGCCGGCCTGGGGCCACCCGGATGCCACCAAAGAGAAGCTCAACGCACACCTGGTGAGAGCCAGCACCAGCCTGGGCCCTGCCACAGGACCAGCCCTGCGGTCTGTTGGTGTCTTGGGGGGATGTGTGACCCAGGTCCACCCTTCTCCACACTGCTGGGCCAGGATCCTTCTCTGCTGCCCCCTCCCCCCAGCCAGGCAGAGCCTGGTACCCCTCCCTCAGCTGCTCCAGCTCAGAGCAGGAGCCATCCTTGTCCTTGTCCCTTAACCTGAGACTGTTTCTGTCCCCATCCACATCCCTGTCTTCATCCCCTCTCCCTGTTCACTGTGGCTGTCTCCCTTGTCCTCATCCTCTGCTCCCATCCCTGTCCTCTGTCTGCTTTACCTGACCCCTCCATGTCCCCATCCCTGTCCCCAGCCCCGTTCCCATCCCCATCTCTGTCCTCTGTCTGCTTTACCTGATCCCTTCACATCCCCATCCATGTCCCCCTTCTCATCCCCATCCCTGTGCCTGTCACCCTGCCTCCCCATCCACATCCCCATCCCTGTTCCCAGGCCCATTCCCATCCCCATCCCTGTACCTGTCACCCTGCCTCCCCATCCACATCTCCATCCCTGTCCCCCTTCTCCTCCCCAGTCCAGTTCCCATCCCATCCCTATCCCCTGTCTGCTTTACCTGACTCCTCCATGTCCCCATCCTTGTTCCCAGCCCTGTTCCCATTTCCATCCCTGTTCCCATCCCCGTTCCCATCCCCATCCCTGTCCCCTGTCTGCTTTACCTGACCCCTCCATGTCCCCATCCTTGTTCCCAGCCCTGTTCCCATTTCCATCCCAGTTCCCAGCCCGGTTCCCATCCCCATCCCTGTCCCCCTTCCCATCCCCATCCCCGTTCCCATCCCCATCCCTGTCCCCTGCCTGCTTTACCTGACCCCTCCGCTTTCCCACCCCCCCTCCCATCCCCATCCCTGTCCCCCTTCCCATCCCCATTCCTGTTCCCATCCCCATCCCTGTCCCCGTCCCTGTTCCCATCCCTATCCCTGTCCCCTGCCTGCTTTACCTGACCCCTCCACTTTCCCACCCCCCTTCCCATCCCCATCTCCGTACCGATCACCCTGCCTGCCCCATTCTCATCCCCATCCTTGTTCCCGTCCCCATCCCCATCCCATCCCCATCCCCATCCCATCCCCATCCCTGCCTGCTTTACCTGACCCCTCCACTTTCCCACCCCCCTTCCCATCCCCATCTCCGTACCCATCACCCTGCCTGCCCCATTCTCATCCCCATCCTTGTTCCCGTCCCCATCCCCATCCCCATCCCATCCCGCTCCGTGTCCCCTCCTCCCGCTGTCCCGCTGCTGACGCCGCTGTCCCGCTGTCCCGGCAGGAGCTGTGCCGGGAGCTGGAGGCGCGGGCCGGCACCTACCGGGGGCTGCGGGAGCGGCTGCAGCGGCTGCTGGACTCGTGCCGCGCCGGCCGGCCCTGCAGCACCGAGCACAGCCTGCGCCTCCTGGAGCAGAAGTGGGAGAGCGTCCAGGCCGAGGCCCAGGAGAGGAAGGTGTGCGGGGGGCTGCGGGGGGCTGCGACCCCCGGGGGGCTCACACGGACCGGACCGGGTCAGGAGCAGGGGAGCCCGTGCCCACCGGTGCCCACCCCTGCCCGCAGGAGCGCCTGGCCGAGGGGCTGACGGTCAGCACCGAGTTCCACGGCTCGGCGCAGGAGCTGCTGCGCTGGGTGGCCCACGCCGAGGAGCTGCTGGGGTCCCCCGCGCCCCCCAGCTTCGTCCTGGACACCGTCACTGCGCAGATCCAGGAGCACAAGGCAAGAGCGGCGCCCTCGGGGCCGGTCCGTGGGGCTGGGGTCTGCCCAGGGGTCCCGCGTGGCGCCTGTGGGGTGCCCGGGGCGAGTGGCACGTGTGTCCCTGTTGCAATACGATGAGAAATGAGCGATGCTCACAGGCTGAGATGTCTGAGGCAAAAAAAGGCACGTTTATTTCCTGACCTCGGTATTTATAGAATTTCAAAAGCGAGCACAGATTGGAGGATGAAACTGCCTGGTCCTGGCAGTGCCATTAGGGACCTGGGACAGGTCCTGGCAGTGCCATTATGGATAGGGACAGGTCCTGCATGTCCTGGCAGTGCCATAATGGACAGGGACAGGTCCTGGGGGTCCTCTCCAACCACACTGGTCAAACCAACAGTTCATCGATTCTCTCCTCCTCCAGAAAGCGATGCAAAACAATCATTATTTACATGAAAAGCACTTGAGAAATTCCATTACAAAAGTGTAAACATCAGAAGGCTTAGAAGAACTTTGGAAGAGCAGGGTGCCACGTCCCCACCGCAGCAGAGCCAGCGTGCTCTGTTATTGGAATTTACCAATATTGCAGACGGGACGAGCCTTGCCTTGTCTGGCCCTTGCAGCTGAACCAAATAGAGGCAGTGCAGTGTTTCACCCCCAGAGACACCTCTGGCTGGCTGGCTGTATGGTGTTTCACCCCCAGAGTCACTTTTGGCCAGCTGGATGTGTGGTGTTTCACCCCACAGACACTTTTGGCTAGCTGGATGTGTGGTGTTTCACCCCACAGACACTTCTGGCTAGCTGGATGTGTGGTGTTTCACCCCAATTTTTGCCAGCTGGATGTGTGTTGTTTCACCCAGAGTCACTTTTGGCCAGCTGGATGTGTGGTGTTTCACCCCAGAGACCCCTTTGGCCAGCTGGATGTTGCAGCTGGGCACTTGGGGACAAGTCCAGGCATGCTAGGGCTCTGGTGGTGTTGGGATGGAGCTTCCTCCCGTGAAGGGGCTGCTCCTCGGGTTCCTCTCTGCCGGAGAAGCTTTAAGGTGATGGGGACGGAAAGGAGTGGGTTCTGATGGAGGGTTTGGATCCAGAGCTTTATCCTGGCCCACAGCCTCTGAACCCACAGCAGCTCCAGCAGAACTCCTGACCCCGTGGGTGCTGTTCCTTTAACCCCGGGGAGAGGGCAGGGAAGGGGCAGGGAGCCACCAGCCAGGTACAGGAGGGGAGGTCTCAAGGGACAAAGGACACCTGGATGGCCCAATGCCCCCCCCCGGGGGTAGAGGGCATCCTTTGAACCTGCCAATCACTCGAGGCCCTTCTGGAATTCCAGGATTGACAGACAGTGCTTGCCAGGCTTTGGGGAGGGGAAAGGAGTGGTGGCTGACACACCTGGGAGGTAATCTTCAGGGGAGGGAATCTTCAGGTTCTGGGGTAAACCTTGAAATCACACCTTAACACTCTGTGCCCCGTCCCAGCCCGTGCCTGGTGCTCCATGTCCCCTCCTGCCATGGGCTGTGTCTGGGGGCTCCTCACCCGCCCCAGGACCCCCCACACTGAGCTGCCCCCTCCCCGCAGGCCCTGGTGAAGGAGGCGAACGCCCACGGGGAGAAGCTGGGCGGCCTGGAGGCCGTGGCCGCGCGCCTGAAGGATTTCAGTCGGAAGCAGGACGGGGCCGTCATCCAGAACCTGGTGCTGGCGGCCCGGGAGCGGCTGGGCAAGGTCCTGCAGCGGGCAGCAGAGAGGGGGGCAGTGCTGGAGGAGGCTCGAAAACGCAGCAAGCAGGTACTGGGACACAGCCCGGGCTGGGGAGGGGGCTCTGCCCCTTGGTTGGCTTTGGACAGGGGCCTGGAGGGACAGGGCAAGGGGGAATGGCTTCCCAGTGCCAGAGGGCAGGGATGGATGGGATATTGGGAAGTTCTTCCCTGGGAGGGGGTTTCCCAGGGAACTGTGTCTGCCTCATCCTCGGGCATGTCCAAGGCCATGTCGGACCTGTCCTGTGGAAGGTGTCCCTGCCCGTAGCAGGGGGTGGAACTGGATGGACCTTAAGGTCCTTCCAACCCAACCCATCCCGGGACTGTTCATTCCATGTCGTGGGTCCTGCTGGGAGCTGTGCCAGGAAGGGACCACATGGCTCTGACGCTGTCACTGTGCTGCACTGGCCCACGGTTAGCCCCATGCTGGTGGCCAGGCCCTGCCGCTCCCTTGTGTGTCCCCACGGCTCCTGTTTGGGCGGCCCCAGATCCGCTTTGCCCCCTCAGCCCCCTGCAGCCCCCTCAGCCCGCCCCTCCTCTGCAGTTCAGCGAGTCCCGGCGGCTGCTCCTGGACTGGATGGACGAGGTGGAGCAGAGCCTGGAGGCGCCGCAGGACGCTGCCACCAGCCAGGAGGAGATCAAGTGCCAGCTGGCTGAGCACAAGGTGGGGCTGCCCCTCGTGCTCCTTGGCACGGGGGGTGCAGAACTGAGCTTCTGGGGGGCTCCCCAGCTCCCAGGGGGGACACCCAGCTCCAGGGGCGTTGCACAACACCCCAGGGCCATCCTGCAGCGTTGGGAGAACTGGGGGGGAGTGCTGGGCGCAGGGATGTTGGGCATGTCGGGCATCCCACATCTGGGGGACCCAGCACCCACCTGCGGGGTGCGTGGGGCCCCTGCAGGCGTTCCAGAAGGTTCTGCGAGCAAAGCGTCCGGTGTACGAGGCCACTCTGCGGAGCGGGCGGGCGCTGCGGGAGGGGGCGCGGCTGCCCCAGGACCTGCAGCCGCTGGAGGAGCTCCTGGGGGAGCTGAAGGAGCGCTGGGATGCGCTGTGCAGCCACGCCGCAGAGAGGTGCGAGCGGCGCGGGGATGGGCTGGGGGTGAGGTGGGAATGAGGGGTGGGCGGGACGGGATGGGGATGGGACAGGGAAGGGGCTGGGACGCAGGTGGGATGGGAATAGGGATGGAAATGGTGCCCACAGCACTTCTGTGAGGGTTTGGGGTGCAGGGGAAGCCTGTGCCCGCAGCGAGGGACTGTTGCTGTCTTTGATGTGGCCTTTCTGTGATTGTCCATTGACCAGTTGTTTGAGGGAACTCAGTTTCTTCTTCTCCAGGGGCCGTTCACTCACCCAGACAGAATTCTTAGTTTTCCATGACAGCTTCAGGGTGACGAGCGCCATCATGGCCCCTTTCAAAAATCCACTTCCAGTTGTGGCACGATCTGTTCTCTTCTCGCTCTGGGGGTCCCAGGCGGGCACATGGAACTGCCCTTCCTCCTGAGCATCCTGTCCCTGCTCTGGGACCCCATCCCAGCATTGCTGGGCTCTGCCTTTGGGGTGCAGCTGGGCCCCATCCCTGTCCACAATAGCACCACCAGGACCCATCCCTGTCCATAACGGCACTGCCAGGACCTGTCCCTGTCCATAATGGCACTGCCAGACCTGTCCCTGTCCATTATGGCACTTCCAGGACCTGTCCCTGTCCATAAGGGCACCACCAGGACCTGTCCCAGTCCATAATGGCACGGCCAGGATCTGTCCCAGTCCATAATGGCACCACCAGGACCTTTTCCTGTCCATAAGGGCACTGCCAGGACCCATCCCAGTCCATAACAGCCCTGCCAGCTCTGTCTGGTGGATCCGGGGTGACCCCATGGCGTGCCCCCGGGTGCTGAGCGTGCCCTGTGCCCCGGCAGGCAGCACAAGCTGGAGGAGAACCTGCTCAGGATCCATCTCTGTCCATAATGGCACTGCCAGGACCCATCCCTGTTCATAAGGGCACTGCCAGAACATTTCCCTGCCCATAACAGCCCTGCCAGCTCTGTGTGGTGGCTCTGGGGTTCCCCCCCGGGTGTCCACACTGCGTGGGGTGACGCCACGGGGTGCCCCGGGTGCCCACACTGCGCTGTGCCCTGTCAGGCAGCACAAGCTGGAGGAGAACCTGCTAAGGACCCATCCCTGTCCATAGCGGCCCTGACAGGACCCGTCCCTGTCCATAATGGCACTGCCAGGACCTTTCCCTGCCCATAACAGCCCTGCCAGCTCTGTGTGGTGACTCTGGGGTGCCACCCTGGGTGCCCACACTGCACTGTGCCCCGGCAGGCAGCACAAGCTGGAGGAGGACCTGCTCAGGACCCGTCCCAGTCCATAACAGCCCTGCCAGGACCTTTCCCTGCCCGTAACGGCCCTGCCAGCTCTGTCTGGTGACTCTTGGGTGACCCCACGGGGTGCCCCCGGGTGCTGAGCGTGTCCTGTCCCCCGGCAGGCAGCACAAGCTGGAGGAGAACCTGCCAGGACCCATCTCTGTCCATAATGGCCCTGACAGGACCCGTCCCTGTCCATAATGGCACTGCCAGGACCTTTCCATGCCCATAACAGCCCTGCCAGCTGTGTGTGGTGACTCTGGAGTGCCACCCCGGGTGCTGAGCGTGCCCTGTGCCCTGGCAGGCAGCACAAGCTGGAGGAGAACCTGCTCAGGACCCGTCCCTGTCCATAATGGCCCTGCTAGGACCCATCTCTGTCCATAATGCACTGCCAGGACCTTTCCCTGCCCGTAACGGCCCTGCCAGCTCTGTCTGGTGACTCTGGGGTGACCCCACGGGGTGTCCCCGGGTGCTGAGCGTGCCCTGTGCCCCGGCAGGCAGCACAAGCTGGAGGAGAACCTGCTCAGAATCCATCCCAGTCCATAACGGTGCCACCAGGACCCATCTCTGTCCATAATGGCACTGCCAGGACCTTTCCATGCCCATAACAGCCCTGCCAGCTGTGTGAGGTGACTCTGGGGTGCCACCCCGGGTGCTGAGCGTGCCCTGTGCCCCGGCAGGCAGCACAAGCTGGAGGAAAACCTGCTCAGGACCCATCCCTGTCCATAATGGCACTGCCAGGACCCATCCCAGTCCATAACAGCCCTGCTAGCTCTGTGTGGGGACTCTGGGGTGACCCCACGGGGTGACCCTGGGTGCTGAGCGTGCCCTGTGCCCCGGCAGGCAGCACAAGCTGGAGGAGAACCTGCTCAGGACCCATCCCAGTCCATAACAGCCCTGCCAGGACCTTTCCCTGCCTGTAACGGCCCTGCCAGCTGTGTGTGGTGACTCTGGGGTGACCCCACGGGGTGCCTCCGGGTGCTGAGCGTGCCCTGTGCCCCGGCAGGCAGCACAAGCTGGAGGAGAACCTGCTCAGGACCCATCCCTGTCCATAACGGCCCTGACAGGACCCGTCCCTGTCCATAATGGCACTGCCAGGACCCATCCCAGTCCATAACAGCCCTGCCAGCTGTGTGTGGTGACTCTGGGGTTCCCCCCCGGGTGCTGAGCGTGCCCTGTGCCCTGGCAGGCAGAAAAGCTGGAGGAGAACCTGCTCAGGATCCATCCCTGTCCATAATGGCCCTGCCAGGACCCATCTCTGTCCATAATGGCCCTGCCAGGACCTTTCCCTGCCCATAACAGCCCTGCCAGCTGTGTGTGGTGGCTCTGGGGTGCCACCCTGGGTGCCCACACTGCGCTGTGCCCCAGCAGGCAGCACAAGCTGGAGGAGAACCTGCTCAGGACCCATCCCTGTCCATAATGGCCCTGCCAGGACCTTTCCCTGCCCATAACAGCCCTGCCAGCTGTGTGAGGTGACTCTGGAGTGCCACCCCGGGTGCTGAGTGTGCCCTGTGCCCCGGCAGGCAGCACAAGCTGGAGGAGAGCCTGCTCAGGACCCATACCAGTCCATAACGGCCCTGCCAGGACCTTTCCCTGCCCGTAACGGCCCTGCCAGCTCTGTCTGGTGCCTCTTGGGTGACCCCACGGGGTGTCCCCGGGTGCTGAGCGTGCCCTGTGCCCCGGCAGGCAGCACAAGCTGGAGGAGAACCTGCTCTTCTCGGGCAAGTTCACGGACGCGCTGCAGGCGCTGATGGACTGGCTGTACCGCGCCGAGCCGCAGCTCAGCGAGGACGCGCCCGTCGGGGGCGACCGCGACCTGGTCGGGGACCTCATGGACAAGCACAAGGTGGGTGGCCCTGGGGAGGGGGCTGCAGGGCCCCCCGGAGCTGTGCCCACCCTCCTGGCATTGCCTGCTGGAGAAACTCCGGCTTGACCCAAGGTTGGGGTACCCTCGCCCTGGAACTGGGGGGCACCGTGTGCCCCAGAGCTGGGAAGGGTTTGGGGTGCAGGGGAACCCTGTGAGGGTTTGGGGTGCAGGGGAACCCTGTACCCACTGCTGTGAGGGTTTGGGGTGCAGGGAACGTTGTGCACACTGCTGTGAGGTTTTGGGGAGCACAGGAGCCCTGTACCCACTGCTGTGAGGTTTTGGGGTGCACAGGAGGAGCCCTGTACCCACTGCTCCGAGGTTTTGGGGTGCAGGGGAACCCTGTGCTCACTTCTGTGAGGATTTGAGGTGCAGGAGAGCCCTGTGCCCACTGCTGTGAGGGTTTGGGGTGCAGGGAACCTTGTGCAGACTGCTGTGAGGTTTTGGGGAGCACAGGAGCCCTGTACCCACTGCTCCGAGGTTTTGGGGTGCACAGGAGGAGCCCTGTACCCACTGCTGTGAGGTTTTGGGGTGCTCAGGAGGAGCCCTGTACCCACTGCTGTGAGGTTTTGGGGAGCACAGGAGGCCTGTACCCACTGCTGTGAGGGTTTTGGGGTGCACAGGAGCCCTGTACCCACTGCTCCGAGGTTTTGGGGTGCACAGGAGGAGCCCTGTACCCACTGCTGCGAGGTTTTGGGGTGCACAGGAGCCCGGTACCCACCGCTCCGAGGTTTTGGGGAGCACAGGAGCCCTGTACCCACTGCTCCGAGGTTTTGGGGTGCAGGGCAACCGTGTTCTCTCTTCTGTGAGGTTTTGGAGTGCACAGGAGCCCGGTACCCACCGCTCCGAGGTTTTGGGGAGCACAGGAGCCCTGTACCCACTGCTCCGAGGTTTTGGGGAGCAGGGCACCCCTGCGCGGTGGTGGGGTCCCCGTCCCACCGTCCCGCCGCCCCCCAGGTGTTCCAGAAGGAGCTGGGCAAGCGCGCCAGCTGCATCAAGACGCTGAAGCGCTCGGTGCGGGACCTGACGCGCGGCAGCAGCAGCGTGGACTCGCAGTGGCTGCAGCGGCAGGTGGAGGAGCTCAGCACCCGCTGGGACCTGGTCTGCAAGCTCTCCCTGTCCAAGCAGGCCCGGCTGGAGGCGGCGCTGCGGCAGGTGAGCCCCGGGGGCGGCGGGGGAGCCCGCGGGGTCGGGGGGCGACAGGGGAGCTGGCACTGCAGGACACTAAACAACACAAGCGCACGCCGCTGTTTTTCACGGCGAGGAGGAAAAGGGGAGTTTGTTTTCTGACTCCGACATTTAGAGTTTTCCTGTGGCGGTGAGGGAAGTCTTGGGACTCTTAATGTAAGAATCAGCAAGCTCCAACTTTATTGATAAGCACCAGACTTTTATACACAACAAGTAATAAGCTCATGCATATTCTGTAAGCTAAACAATCTATTGGTTATACTACAATATCAGCTCTTCCTCATTCTTGAGAAATTAGGTTTCTACTTCTCACGTCTCATCCTCATTACTGTTATCGTACTACTGCTATGCTCAAGGACACAGTTTCTTGCAGGTGCAGAAACTCAAATTAGCTGGGTTTGGTACTTTCCCAGTTTTGGGTCCGCTAAGGAGAGGAGGTCGAAGTGACCTCTACCCTGTGACCATTCCTCTACATTCTCCAAAAGTGGCAGTGGGTTGGAGGGTGACAGTGCCACCTCTCCAATGACACTGGACAAACCAGCAGCCCATCAGATTTATCTTCCTCAGTAAAAGGATGCAGAACAATGAGTTATTTACAGAAAGTGTGTGAGGAAGTTTGCTACAAAAATGTCAACATCAGAAGGCTTAGAAAATCTTAAAAAATCAGAGCGACAGGGGAACCGCTGGGGCTGCAGCTGGAACACCTGTGTGGGGAGGCTGAGACGGACCTGGGGGTGTGGGGTGCTCGGGGGGTGGGTGGCAGTGCTTTGGGGGTGCTTGGGGGGTGGGTGGCTGTGCTTTGGGAGGAATTTGGGTGGTGGGTGGCTGTGCTTTTGGGGGTGCTCTGTGGGGTGGTGGGTGGCTGTGTTTTGGGGGTGCTTGTGTGGGTGAGTGGCTGTGCTTTGGGGGTGCTCTGTGGGGTGGTGGGTGGCCGTGTTTTGGGGGGAATTTGGGTGGTGGGTGGCTGTGCTTTGTGGGGTGTTTGGGTGGTGGGTGGCCGTGCTTTGGGGGGTGTTTGGGTGGTGGGTGGCCGTGCTTTGTGGGGTGCTCTGTGGGGTGATGGGTGGCCGTGCTTTGGGGGGAATTTGGGTGGTGGGTGGCCATGCTTTGGGGGTTGTTGGGTGGTGGGTGGCCGTGTTTTGGGGGGTGTTTGGGTGGTGGGTGGCTGTGCTTTGGGGGGTGTTTGGGTGGTGGGTGGCCGTGCTTTAGGGGGTGCTCTGTGGGGTGGTGGGTGGCCGTGCTTTGGTGGTTGTTTGGGTGGTGGGTGGCCATGCTTTGGGGGGAATTTGGGTGGTGGGTGGCCGTGCTTTGGGGGGTGCTCTGTGGGGTGATGGGTGGCCGTGCTTTGGGGGGAATTTGGGTGGTGGGTGGCTGTGCTTTGGGGGGTGTTTGGGTGGTGGGTGGCCGTGCTTTAGGGGGTGCTCTGTGGGGTGGTGGGTGGCCGTGCTTTGGTGGTTGTTTGGGTGGTGGGTGGCCATGCTTTGGGGGGTGCTCTGTGGGGTGGTGGGTGGCCGTGCTTTGGGGGGTGTTTGGGTGGTGGGTGGCTGTGTTTTGGGGGGTGTTTGGGTGGTGGGTGGCCGTGCTTTGGGGGTTGCTCTGTGGGGTGCTTGGCTAGTGGGTGGCTGCACATCTGGGGAGGTCTCCCAGGCTGCATGGGTGGTGTGGGGCTGTGCCTTTTGGGGTTCTCTCTGGGGTGCCTGGGCTCGGGGTGTGGTGCTGCGTGGGGCTGTGAGGCTCTGTCGCAAGGTGCCGTGGCCAGGTGCCAGGCTGGCTGCTGCAGGTTCCTGTTACAGGTGTGAGTGCGTGCAGAGTGCCCGGGGCAGCTGGCTGGGTGGCACAGGGAGGCTCAGAGGAAATTTTGTCCTGGTGTAGAGCTGGGTGTGGGGTCTCCCCTCGATCCCACTGTGGGGTGGCAGCAGCTCTCCCTTGGCACAGCCTGCAGCCCCTGCCTGTGCCAGGGGCTCGTCCACCCAGCAGGGCTCAGGGCTGGCCAGGAGGTTCGGGGGGCTCAGGGGTGGGAGCTGGGGCTGCAGGGCGGGGGCTGAGCAGGTCCCCACTGTGGTGGCAGGCGGAGGAGTTCCACAGCCTGGTGCACTCCTTCCTGGGCCGCCTGACCGAGTCCGAGAAGACCCTCAAGTACGGAGTGTTCCCCGAGGAGGAGGCGGCTGTGCAGGAGTGCCAGGCCCAGCTGCAGGTGGGTGCCGGCCCCCACCAGCCCCCACCAGTCCCCACCAGTCCCCACCAGCTCCAGCTTTGCCCCAGGACCTCCATGACGGGGGTCAGCCAGCCCCAGCTGGGCTGTGAGATCCTCACAGCAAGATGTGGGATGTTGGGTGCCACCACTGAGAGATTTGGGATGTTGAGTCCCACCACACCAAGCACACGGGGTTTGGGGCCCCAAACGCCCTGAGGTGGGGAGATTTGGGCAGCCCCCCCCCAATCCCCCAATCCTGGTGGTGCAGGGGGCTGTGGTGGTGTCTGGAGGGCTGGGGCCTGACAGTGCCGTGGTCCCTGTCCCCCCAGGAGCTGATGCAGTCCCTGCAGTGCCAGCAGCTGGAGCTGGAGTGCATCACCTCACTGGGGGAGGAGATCCTCACCACCTGCCACCCCGACTCCATCATCACCATCAAATCCTGGGTCACGGTCGCCAAGAGCCGCTTCCAGGAGGTGAGACAGGTGCCCTGTCCCCATCCCTGCCCGGGGGGGTAAAGTGGCACCCACACCTGGGGGAAGCATGGCCCCATACCTGTCCCACTGCCCCACGCCTCTCCCACCACCAGGGACTGCAGGTGCAGCCCCCCCAACCAGAGCATTGCAGGGTCTGGGGGTGCTCGGCCCCGGATGGTCTTGGCCTTGCCAGTGTCACCCCATGGTCCCCCACCCTGTGGCCTCACGGGGCCACCTGGGGTCTCCACAGCCCCCTTGGAGGGCGGTGGCTCATTTCTGTGCAATGGTGGCCACCACACAGCTGGGGTAGGGAAACGTGGGAGCAGTGTCCCAGGGACCCCATCCCAGACCGTGCTCCCACAGTGGCCCAGAGCCTTCCTGGGTTGCTCTGGATTTGCAGGTAAGAGGCTCCTGGCACACCTGGGACTGGTCTGGCAAGTTCAGCCGATCCCACACAAAGCCCTTATTGAGCAGAGAGCTGCAGGATCCGCTCTGGATCTGCCCTGGGGCTGCCCCCCTCACCCCACGCACCCCAAAATGGGAGAGCAGCTGGCATGGCCACACAGCACAGACCTGGGGACCCTCGGCACTTGGGGGCAGCACCCCCAGCCCTGCCCCAGCTGCCCAGCAGGAGCCTGGTGCTGCCCCGTGTCCCAGCCCCATGTCCCTGCCAGGTGTCCCTGCCCCGTGTCCCTGCCCCGTGTCCCTACCCTGTGTCCCTGCCCCGTGTCCCTGCCCCGTGTCCCAGCCCCATGTCCCTGCCAGGTGTCCCTGCCCCATGTCCCTGCTCCATATCCCAGCCCCATGTCCCTGCCCAGTGTCCCTGCCCCATGTCCCTGCTCCATGTCCCTGCCCCGTGTCCCTGCCCCATGTCCTTGCCAGGTGTCCCTCCCCACGTCCCTGGCCCATATCCCTGCTGCATATCCCTGCCCCATGTCCCTGCCTGGTGTCCCTGCTCCATGTCCCTACCTGGTGTTCCTGCTCCATGTCCCTGCCCCTAATCCTAACCCTGCCCCATGTCCCTGCCCATGTCCCTGCCTCTAACCCCATTCCTGTCCCATGTCCCTGCCCAGTGTCCCTGCCAGGTGGCCCTGCCCCATATCCCTGCCCCATATCCCTGCCCCATGTCCCTGCCCGTAACCGTAACCCTGCCCCATGTCCCATCCCAGTGTCCCAGCCCCGTGTCCCTGCCCCGTGTCCCTGCCCCGTGTCCCTGCCCCATATCCCAGCCCCACATCCCAGCCCCATGTCCCTGCTCAGTGTCCCTGCCCCATGTCCCTGCCCAGTGTCCCTGCCCCATATCCCTTCCCCGTGTCCCTGTCCCATATCCCAGCCCCATATCCCAGCCCCATGTCCCTGCCCAGTGTCCCTGCCCCATATTCCTGCCTCGTGTCCCTGCCCCATGTCCCTGCCCCATGTCCCTGCCCCCTGCCCCTGCCCATGTCCCAGACAGGGTACCTTGGGGTGCGCCCTGGGGTGCCGTCCCCGTGCTCCCCGAGCCCCACCGGCCCCGCCGCCCCGCAGGTGCTGAGCTGGGCGCAGCAGCAGGGCGAGCGGCTGCGGGCGCAGGCGGCCGCGCTGGCGGCCGAGCGGGAGGACACGGAGCAGCTGCTGGACTGGATCACGGCGGCCGAGGAGGCGCTGGGGCTGCGCGACCAGGAGCCGCTGCCCGAGGAGGCCGAGCAGCTGGAGGAGCTCAGCGCCCAGCACGCGGTGAGGGACCCCGAGCCCGGCTGGCCTTGGGGACCACGGGAGCCCCTGACTCATCCCAGCTGGCATGGGGACTGCAGGACCCCCCGACACACCCCAACTGGCCATGGGGACTGCGGGACCCCCCCTGACTCATCCCAGCTGGCCTTGGGGACTGCGGGATCCCCTGCCACACCCCAACTGGCCATGGGGACTGCGGGACCCCCTGCCACATCCCAACTGGCCATGGGGACTGCAGGCCCCTCTGACACACCCTGGCTGGCCTTGGGGACAGCAGGACCCCTCTGACACACCCATGGCCATGGGGACCGTAGGACCCCCCTGGCACACCCCGAACAGCTCTGGGCCAGCAGCCGGCCTGACCGAGGGCTTTGGGGGGCATGGGGCTTGTGGGTGGTGCTCACTTTGTCATGGGGGCTGGGGAATATGGGGGGCTGTGGAATAGGGGGGGCTGTGGAATATGGAGGGGCTGGGGTGTACAGGGGGCTGGGGAGCACTGGGGGGGCTGTGGGGCATGGGGGCTGTGGAACATGGGGTGCTAGGGAGAACAGGGGGCTGGCGAGCACTGGGGAGCATGGGGAGCTGGGGAGTATGGGGGGGCTGTGGGGGTGGGGAATATGGGGGGCTGTGGACTATAGAAGGGTGAGGAGTACGGGGGGCTGTGGAGCAAAGGGGACTAGGGAGCATGGGTGGCTGTGGAATATGGGGGGCTGTGGATCATGGGGGGCTGGGAATGGGGGGGCTGTGGAATATGGGGGGCTCTGGAGCACGGGGTGCTGGGGAGCATTGGGGGCTGTGGAATATGGGGGGCTCTGGAGCACGGGGTGCTGGGGAGCATTGGGGGCTGTGGAGCATGGGGGGCTGGGGAATATGGGGAGGCTGTGCCGCCCCACGCTCAGCGCCAGCGCTCCTCCCCAGGTGTTCATGGAGGAGCTGAACCGCAAGCAGCCTGACGTGGAGAAGGTCACCAAGAGCTGCAAACGGAAGCTGGCGGTAGATCTGGGCCCCCCGGCCACCCGCCGACTGGCCACACGTAAGGGAGCCCATCATCACCCCCCTCCCACGCCCCGGACCCCCGCCGCCCCCTCACCCCGCTCTCCGCAGGTCGCCGCAGCGGCGGGAAGGCGCAGGGCACGGCGGCCGTGCCGCTCGGGGGGCTGGAGCCCCAGACGCCCCTGATGGCCCAGCTCCTGCACCGCTGGCAGCAGCTCTGGCTGCTGGCCCTGGACCGGCAGTACCGGCTGGAGACGGCCCTGCAGCGCCTGCGGGAGGTAGGGCTGGCACCCGGGGTCCCCCTGCCGGGGGGTCCCGAGTAGCTCCTCTCATCTCCTGCCCATGGGACCCCCCCGGCCAGGTCAGGTGCAGATGGGGTCAGCAGCCCCAGATTCTGTCCCTGCAGGGGTCTGTCCCCTGTCCCTGTCCCTGTTCCTCCCATGGGTGCACCTTGACATCCCAGAGGGGCTGCTGGAGCCCCGTGCTAGACAGAGGGGGGGGGGGGGGTCTTGGGCAGAGACCCCCACCCCTTGCAGCCCTGTCAGGGCCAGGGCTGGGAGCAGCCAGGCTGTGGAGCTGAGGCTGACCGTGGGCACAGCGCGGGGGGCTGAGGGGGTCCTGCTGTGCCGTTCATCCCCTCCGTGCCCCTCCCAGCTGGAGGAGTTCGCGCACTTTGACTTCGGGGTCTGGAGGAAGCGCTACATGCAGTGGATCAGCCAGATGAAGTCCCGCGTCCTGGACGTGTTCCGCGGCATCGACAGGGACCAGGACGGGCGCATCAGCCAGCGGGAATTCATCGAGAGCGTCCTCGCCTCCAGTGCGTGCCGGGAGGGGGCTGGAGGAGGCTGAGGGGCTGGCATTGGGGGGCTGATGGTCTCTGTACGCCCCCAGAGTTCCCCACCAACGTCCTGGAGATGAACGCCGTGGCCACCATCTTCGACATGAACGGCGACGGCTTCATCGACTACTACGAGTTCGTCAGCGCCCTGCACCCCAACCGGGACCCGCTGCGCCGCTCCGCCGACGCCGATCAGATCCAGGACGAGGTCTGGGGCGGGGCAGCGAGGGTGGGGGGCGGCTGGAAGGGTGGGGGGCCCGCCCGGGGCTGAGCTGAGCGTGGCCCCGCAGGTGAACCGGCAAGTAGCCCAGTGCAACTGTGCCAAGCGCTTCCAGGTGGAGCAGATCAGCGCCAACAGGTACCGGGTAAGTGCCGAGCCGGGCTTCCGGCTTGCTCTGACACCTGTGCCCGGCCCCGTGCCCCGTGCGGGGGTCCTGCAGTGCCCCTGTGCCGGGACAGGGAGGGGGCACAGCCCCGTGCGGGGTCCTGCAGTGCCTCTGTGCCGGGGCAGGGAGGGGGCACAGCCCCGTGCGGGGTCCTGCAGTGCCCCTGTGCTGGGGAACAGCCCCGTGCGGAGGTCCTGCAGTGCCCCTGTGCCGGGGCAGGGAGGGGGCACAGCCCCGTGCCCCGTGCGGGGGTCCTGCAGTGCCCCTGTGCTGGGGCACAGCCCCGTGCGGGGGTCCTGCAGTGCCCCTGTGCCGGGGCAGGGAGGGGGCACAGCCCCGTGCCCCGAGGAGCCTGGCGCCCGTGGGAGGGCAGTGCCCGTGGGGCCGGAGGGGCCGCAGGGAGGGGCAGGTCTGGGTGCTGCCGCCTGCTCTGGCGCCCCTTCCCACCGCCCAGCCCTGCCAAAGCCCCCACCTTGCGCCAGCGTCCCTCTCGCTGCAGTTCGGGGAGTCCCAGCAGCTGCGGATGGTGCGGATCCTGCGCAGCACCCTCATGGTGCGGGTGGGCGGCGGCTGGATCGCCCTGGACGAGTTCCTGGTGAAGAACGACCCCTGCAGAGGTGGGTGTGGGGGTCCCACACCGGGCACTCGTGCAGTGGGTTCCCCCGTGCCTGGCACGGGGCCTGCGGGGCAGTGGGGGCCACGGGGGCCGCAGCATTCCCCAGGGTCTCGCGCTGCTGGCACCCCATCCGCGCCCCCTCCGTTGTTCCCAGTGAAAGGAAGGACCAACCTGAAGATCAACGAGAAGTACCTGTCCTCAGACGTCTTCGGAGCCGCCGCCAGGTGTGCCGGAAACCAGTCGGCCGCCTCCTCCAAAGTGCTGTCCCCGAGCCGCTCCAACTCCAGCCTCAGCCTCTACAGCAGCGCCTCGGCCCCCAGCAGCCCCCTGGCCAGGAAGGTACGGGCCGAGGAGCCCCCCTGAAATCCCGACCCCCCCAACCCACCCGCCACTGGCGCTGACCCTCGCTCTGCCCCTCCCCAGTCGGTGCTGCGGAGGACGCGCTCCGGGGACCGCTGTCCGCGCTCCCGGGGCTCGGGGCTGCCCGACGGAGCCGAGCTGCAGTTCAGCGCGGCTGAGGAGAGCCTGGCTGTGGCCCCCCCAGGTGAGCGCCGTGGGGCTGGGGGACACCGGGGAGCCGGGCTGGGTGTGCGCTGTGCCGCGGGGCGGCGGGGCTGTCCCCCGTCCCTCGCAGCGCTGAAGCCGGGGACGGGAGAGCTCCGTGCTCCAGCCCGTCCGTGCCCTCGCAGAGCCGCCCGAAGGGTCCCCTCCGGAGCGCTGCAGCCCCTGCCGCTGACCCCCGCGCCCGCCCTGCGCCCAGCACCCTCGGCCGGCCCCACTCAGGACCCTCCTCCACGGGGCTGGAGGGCGGCGAAGCCGCGGCCGCGCCCCCCGCGGGTCTCCGGCCCGGCGCTGCGGCCCCCCGAGCGGGGCTGAGCTGTACGGCCGTCACCGATCCCGCCGCCGGGGCCCGTTCCAGAGGATATGCAAGTATCTCCCGACACCCACCGAGCCCCCGGGCTCCGGTCTCCCGCCCCGCGGCTCCAGCGGGCAGCGCGGGGGGGTGTGAGCCCCGGTGCCCCGCTCCGAGCGCCCGGGGCTGCGGGACCAGCCGGGCACCCCCTGCCCTTCTCCCGTGCCGCCAGCTCGGGGTGGCTGCGGCACCCCCGGCACTGAGCCTTGCTCACGGGGGTCCCCATCGTGCCTCCCACGCCCCGGCGGGAGGCGGCCGAGCTCGGTAGCCGGGCACCGGGACCCCCGGGCGGATGCCGAGCCCCGTTTCTGGTGCTAACCCTCACCCCTCGGCCTTCGGTGTGCCGCACGGGCCCCGGCTCCGGCCGACCCCTGCCCCGGGGGTCCCGCGCTGCCGCGGGCGGGGGTCCCGTCCCGCCGGCGGCACCGGGGGCAGCGGGACCCCCGCCCCGCTGCCGCATGCCCGCGCCACCCCGCTAACCGGAGAGCAGTAGAGCTGAATGTAACCCCGGCCGGGCCCGCCCGCCGCCACAATAAACTGTAGTGAGGTTCCTTTTTCTATGAGCGCCCCGTCTGTCCGTCCGTCCGTCCGTCCGTCTGCTCGGGGAGGGGCTCCGCGCCATCCCTCGGCCTGCTTGCCCCTCTGCCGAAGGAGGGGTCCGTCGGTCTGTCTGTCTGCTTGGGGCGGGAGGCTGAAGTCCGTCAGTCAGTCTGTGTGCTCAGGACAAGGGGCTGCAGTCCGTCAGTCTGTCAGTCTGTCTGGGTGGACAAGGGGCGGGAGGCTGCACTCGTCTGGCTTGTGTGCTCACCCCACTGTCAGGATGGGAAGCTGCAGTCTGTCAGTCTGCCCATCTGCTCAGCACAAGGGGCTGCAGTCTGTCAGTCTGTCTGGACAAGGGGCTGCAGTCAGTCTGCCCATCTGCTCAGCACAAGGGGCTGCAGTCCGTCAGTCTGTCTGTGTGTTCAGGACAAGGGGCTGCAGTCCGTCAGTCTGTCTGGGTGTTCAGGACAAGGGGCTGCAGTTCGTCAGTCTGTTTGTCTGGACAAGGAGCTGCAGTCCGTCAGTCTGTCCACACCTCACTGTGCTCTCAGGGCGGGGGGTGTCCCCTCACCACAGCAGGTGCACACCCGCGCGGTGACAGCCGGTGGCACCGGTGGCCGGGCAGGGCTGGGTGTGCCCCAGCCGGTGGCACCGGAGCCGCGGCTGCCGAGCCCCGGGCGCTGCGGCGGTGCCAGCGCCGCGTCCCCTCCTTTCCGAGGAAGGCATTGCTGGCATTCCCGCCGCATTCCTGCTGGCACCAGCGCCCACCGTGGGAGAGAGGACAGGTCCCTGTCCCTGGGTGCTGGCTGCTTTCTGGACACCCCCTGCCCTGAGGGCACCGGGAATGTCCCGTGCCAGCACGGTCCTGGCAGCTGTGCGCCCATCCCCTGCATGTCCAGGTCCAGCACGGTCCTGGCAGCTGTGCATCCATCCCGTGTGTCCCTGGCCAGCATGGTCCTGGCAGCTGTGTGTCCATCCCCTGCGTGTCCAGGTCCAACACGGTCCTGGCAGCTGTGCATCCATCACCCGTGTCCAGGTCCAGCACGGTCCTGGCAGCTGTGCATCCATCCCCTGCATGTCCAGGTCCAACACGGTCCTGGCAGCTGTGCATCCATCCCCTGCGTGTCCCTGGCCAGCACGGTCCTGGCAGCTGTGCATCCATCCCCTGGGTGTTCATGGCCAGCACGGTCCTGGCAGCTGTGCATCCATCCCCTGCGTGTCCAGGTCCAGCACGGTCCTGGCAGCTGTGCATCCATCCCCTGCGTGTCCAGGTCCAATACGGTCCTGGCAGCTGTGCATCCATCCCCTGCGTGTCCCTGGCCAGCACGGTCCTGGCAGCTGTGCATCCATCCCCTGTGTGTTCATGTCCAGCACGGTCCTGGCAGCTGTGCATCCATCCCCTGCGTGTCCAGCTCCAGCACGGTCCTGGCAGCTGTGCATCCATCCCCTGTGTGTCCCTGGCCAGCACGGTCCTGGCAGCTGTGCATCCATCCCCTGTGTGTCCCTGGCCAGCACGGTCCTGGCAGCTGTGCACCCATCCCCTGTGTGTCCCTGGCCAGCACGGTCCTGGCAGCTGTGCATCCATCCCCTGCGTGTCCCTGGCCAGCACGGTCCTGGCAGCTGTGCATCCATCCCCTGTGTGTCCCTGGCCAGCACGGTCCTGGCAGCTGTGCATCCATCCCCTGTGTGTCCCTGGCCAGCACGGTCCTGGCAGCTGTGCATCCATCCTCTGTGTGTCCCATGCCAGCACGGTCCTGGCAGCTGTGCATCCATCCCCTGTGTGTTCATGTCCAGCACGGTCCTGGCAGCTGTGCATCCATCCCCTGCGTGTCCAGGTCCAGCACGGTCCTGGCAGCTGTGCATCCATCCCTTGTGTGTCCCTGGCCAGCACGGTCCTGGCAGCTGTACATCCATCCCCTGCGTGTCCAGGTCCAACACGGTCCTGGCAGCTGTGCATTCATCCCCTGTGTGTCCAGGTCCAGCACGGTCCTGGCAGCTGTGCATCCATCCCCTGTGTGCCCCATCCCCGTTGGGATGGGCCCAGCTGCCTGTCGGAATGGGATGGGCTGTCTGGAGGCTCTGGTTGTGTCCCCAGTCCAAGAGGTGGGGGACATCTTGAGCATGGGGACTGTCCTCAGGCATTGCAGCACCACGACCCTCGCCTGGCACCTCCCTGCCTTGGGGGAGTCCCAGACCCCGCACACGAGGGCTGTGGCTGCTCTCTTTGATCCCCACCAGCACTGCCAGGCTGTCCCCTCCCAATCCCCTTGGTCACCTGGCCATGTCCTCACGGCTTCCAGCTCTGTTTTTGCACTGTTTCACCCTAAAACCCTCTCTCCACCATTTCTCTTCTGAATAAGCACGGAGCCAAAGTGTCCAGGACTGGGATTGTGCCTGTGCTGGGCACGGAGAAGCCCCTGGCACAGGTCAGGAGCCTTTGCCAGAGCCGCCCAAGAGCAGGGCTGAGCCCAGGGCTCTCGGTGCCACATCTGCCAGCACATCCCGGGCTGGAACTGCCAGCACGAGTTGCGTTGCACATTCCTGTGCCCGTGGAAATCTCACCCACATTCCTGTGCCCATGGAGATCTCAGCCACCACTCCCAGCTGGGGCAATGTGCCTGGCACCACCGGCAGCACCGGCACCACGGCTTGTTCCAGCCGCATCCTGAGCCCCAGGCAGCGGCGCTGGCTTGGCAAGCACAGGCAGCAGGCACGGCGTGGCTGGGCCCACACCAGCCTGCTTTGTGTTTTCGCTGTGGCGCAGCCCCGGGCAGGAGACACGAGCTGCTGTCAGCTGGCAGCGAGGCTGGCAGGGATACAACGGACAGGCACACCCACACGGAGCACAGGAACGGGCACACGGGAACTTCACCCGCCTGGAAATCCAACATGCTCAGGGGGAGGGGTGAGGAGGGGGGAGGTCCTGGGAGAGCCCCCACGGCTCCCCGGGGTTGGGGCTGAGTTTGAGGGATCACACTGCCAGGGAAGCAGGTGAGTGGGTGGCAGCAGTGGGTGTGGGGCTCCAGGTGGGACCATCAGCCCCATGGTGGGACCATCAACCCCATGGTGAGGCCATCAGCCCCATGGTGGGACCATCAGCCCCCATCAGCCCCAGGTGTGACCATCAGCCCCAGGTGAGGCCATCAGCCCCAGATAGGACCATCAGCCCCATGGTGTGACCATCAGCCCCAGATAGGACCATCAGCCCCAGATAGGACCATCAGCCTCATGGTGTGACCATCAGCCCCAGGTGGGACCATCAGCCCCAGGTGGGACCATCAGCCCCATGGTGGGACCATCAGCCTCATGGTGTGACCATCAGCCCCAGGTGGGACCATCAGCCCCATGGTGGGACCATCAGCCCCAGGTGGGACCATCACCCCCAGGTGAGACCATCAGTCCCAGGTGGGACCATCAGCCCCATGGTGGGACCATCAGCCCCAGACAAGACCATCAGCCCCAGGTGAGACCACCCTGGCTGTGGGAACCCTGGGAGGAGGACGTGGCCTGCCTGATGTCCCATCCCACACAGCCACCCCACACAGCCACCCCAGACCTGTCTGGAGGCCCTCGCTTCCTCCCACCCAGCAGAGCCTGGGTGCACTGTGGGGTGAGGGGCCATGCCCCAGGGCTGGGGTTAGCAAGGGGAGAGCACTCAGGTGCCCCCAGAGCCTTCCTCCCCTTTCTGGGGTGTGAAGAGAGCTGGGAGAGCCAGGGCAGCTCCCCGGGGCTGGGAGGCACAGCCCAGCTTGTGGCTCTCTGCTCCTGGCTTTTCCTCAGCCCAGCTGTGCCCCCGGCTGCTGCTCCATCTCCCACCCACAGGTGTGGGGCTCTCCCGCCCACCTGGCCACAGCCTGGGCTTGGCAGAGTGCGGCTGGGGAAGGGACGAGAGCCTGGAGCCCCTGGGGCTGCCATCCTGCCCCACGGAAATCACCATGCTGCCCCATGGAAATCACCATCCTGCCCCATGGAAACCCCATCCTGCCCCATGGAAATCACCATGCTGCCCCACAGAACCACCATCCTGCCCCATGGAAACCCCATCCTGCCCCATGGAAACCACATCCTGCCCCATGGAAACCTCATCCTGCCCCACGGAAATCACCGTGCTGCCCCATGGAAACCCCATCCTGCCCCATGGAAACCTCATCCTGCCCCATGGAAATCACCATCCTGCTCCATGGAAATCACCATCCTGCCCCATGGAAACCTCATCCTGCCCCATGGAAATCACCATGCTGCCCCATGGAAATCCCATCCTGCCCCATGGAAATCACCATCCTGCCCCATGGAAACCACATTCTACCCCACAGAACGACCATCCTACCCCATGGAAATCACCATCCTGCCCCATGGAAACCACATTCTACCCCACAGAACGACCATCCTACCCCATGGAAATCACCATGCTGCCCCAAGGAAATCACCATGCTGCCCCATGGAAATCACCATCCTGCCCCACGGAAATCACCATCCTGCCCCATGGAAATCACCATCCTGCCCCATGGAAATCACCATGCTGCCCCATGGAAACCCCATCCTACCCCGTGGAAATCACCATCCTGCCCCATGGAAACCACATCCTGCCCCATGGAAACCACATCCTGCCCCATGGAAACCTCATCCTGCCCCATGGAAATCACCATCCTGCTCCATGGAAACCTCATCCTGCCCCATGGAAATCACATCCTGCCCCATGGAAATCACCGTCCTGCTCCATGGAAATCACATCCTGCCCCATGGAAATCCCATCCTGCCCCATGGAAATCCCATCCTGCCCCACGGAAAACTCATCCTGCCCCACAGAAATCACCATCCTGCCCCATGGAAATCACCATGCTGCCCCATGGAAGCCCCATCCTGCCCCACAGAAATCACCATGCTGCCCCATGGAAACCCCATCCTGCCCCATGGAAACTCCATCCTGCCCCATGGAAATCACCATGCTGCCCCATGGAAACCACATTCTGCCCCACGGAAAACTCATCCTGCCCCATGGAAATCACCATCCTGCCCCATGGAACTCACCATGCTGCCCCATGGAAATCACCATCCTGCCCCACAGCAATCACCATCCTGCCTAATGGAAATCACCATCCTGCCCCATGGAAATCACATCCTGCCCCATGGAAATCACCATCCTGCCCCATGGAAATCACATCCTGCCCCATGGAAACCACCATGCTGCCCCATGGAAATCACCATCCTGCCCCAGAGAAATCACAATCCTGCCCCATGGAAGCCCCATCCTGCCCCGTGGAAATCCTATCCTGCCCCACAGAAACCACCATCCTGCCCCACAGAGCCACCATCCTGCCCCATGCGAACCACCATCCTGCCCCATGGAACCCCCCATTGTGCCCCATGGAAACCCCCATCCTGCCCCACAGAACCACCACCCTGCCCCATGCAAGCCTCCATCCTGCCCCACAGAACCACCATCCTGCCCCACAGAGCCACCATCCTGCCCCATGCAAACCACCATCCTGCCCCATGGAACCCCCCATCCTGCCCCATGGAAGCCCCCATCCTGCCCCACAGTACCACCATCCTGCCCCACAGAACCACCACCCTGCCCCATGCAAGCCTCCATCCTGCCCCCACTCTCAGCTCAGCCGAAGAAAGAGCGGAGATAATCTCTCCATAATCTCTCCCATCGGACAGTTTGGGCCGAGCCTGGGAATCCTGGATAAAAAGGCTTCAAACCCCGATTATCTCCCTTTCTGCGCCCATTGTTTATAGCTGTGGCTCTCGGCAGGGCGTCATTCACAGCCGGGGTGAGATGTTTCCCCTCTGAGACCAATCGAGTCTCACCTCAGCGAGTCACGTCGTAAAAGACCCGCTACTCTCATTAAAAGCTTTCGCCTTCTGATCCACCTGAAGCGGGGAGCTTTTCCCTTTCTCTCCATCCCTGACTCAACAGCGTCAGCCCGGAGGGGAGGGGAGGGCGGCTGCTCGCAGCCGAGCCGGCCTGGCCCCCAGAGCTGCCACCAGCGCAGGCGACACGGGGGTGGCACGGTCGGGACGGACGGAGAGCAGAGATCTCTGCAGCCAGGTGGTGGAACTTGGGGTTTATGGCAGAGGGCGTGGGTGCAGGGCCCTGCTGGGAGCTGCAGCTGCAGCTCGGGGCAGGTTTGAGAGAAGAGAGGGGTAGGGAGGGTGAGAGGGTGAGAATGTAAAAGGCAAGGGCTAAGAGTAAGAGAGAGAGAGAGCAAGAAAGAGAGCAAGCACAACAGCAAGAGTAAGAGTAAGAGCAAGAGCAAGAGTAAAAACAAGAGAGAGAGCAAGAGCTAAGAGCAAGAGTAAGAGCAAGAAGAGAGAGCAAGAAGAGAGAGCAAGAGAAAGAGCAAGAGTAAGAGCAAGCATAACAGCAAGAGTAAGAGTAAGAGTAAGAGTAAGAGTAAGAGCAACAGAGAGTGAAGTTCCCGTTCCAATACAATAAATCATCTTCTGTGTCGAATATTCTGATTCTCACTAACCCATCCAGTACAACATACAAATCCTATAGCATTTACATACAACCTACAAAAATCACTACATTACCATACTACATTTTAAACCCTAAAATCTCCTCTTGGGACCCCTTCTGCCAAGCTGGCAGGGTCTGCTCTGCCCCTTGGAGCTGTCTGCAAGCAGAGGGTACTGTTTCATCCAAAGGGGATTACTTTCAGCCACCCACACCATTGTTTTCCCGTTGTTCAGTAACTGAGGGATCTCAAAGCTGCTTTCATTTCAATCTCGCCTATAGTTTCCATATTCTCAAAATCTTTTGCCAGGCAATCGTATTTATAAGGCTTTCCTGTTTCATCTTCCCCAAAACCAGCAGCTCAGAGCCCCCCAGGGCCGGGGTCTGTGTGCTCTGCTGCTTGCCCTTGGGCTGTCCGTCAGGCTGGATTGACAGCAGCTGGGACAGACGGACGCAGCACAGGGTGTGGTGGTGTTTGAGGAAGAGGGAAGAGACGAGAATCTTGACTCTGTGTTTCAGAAGGCTGGTTTATTATTTTATGATATATATTGAAAATGCTGTACTCAAGCTACACTAAAGAAAGAAGAAAGGATTTTGTCAGAAGGCTAGAAAAGGATGATAATAAAATCTGGTGGAGACTCAGAGACTCCAACACAGCTGGCTGTTATTGGCCATCAATTAAAAACAATTCACGTGAGACCAATCAAAGATGCCCCTGTTGGTAAACCATCTCCGGACCACATTCCACAGCTGTCAGATAATTATTGTTTGCATTTCTTTCCTGAGGCTCCTCAGCTCCTCAGGAGCAAAATCCAAGTGAAAGGATTTTCATAAAATGTGGCAGTGACAGCTTGAATGGCACACGGCAGGGGTGTCACCGAAGCCCCTCAGCTTGGCTGGCACACGGCAGGGGTGTCACCGAGGGTGTCACCGAGGCCCCTCAGCTTGGCTGGCACACGGCAGGGGTGTCACCGAGGGTGTCACCGCAGACCCTCAGCTTGAATGGCACTGCAGGGGTGTCACCGAGGGTGTCACCGAGGCCCCTCAGTTTGGCTGGCACGGCAGGGGTGCCACCGAGGGTGTCACCGAGGGTGTCACCGAGGCCCCTCAGCTTGGCTGGGACAGGGCAGGGGTGTCACTGAGGGTGTCACCGAGCTCCGGCAGCCGCAGCCAGGGGAGAGGTGCCCAGGCTGGTCGCTCCTCGTCCTTGGCGGCAGCCGAGGAGCTTTGATGAAGCCGCTGAGTGCTTGGGTTGGATTTGCCCAAATCGCAGCTGCTCATTACGGGTAATTAACGCCACAGCCGCCCTGCATTGGCGGGGGGAGTGTGGCAGACTCAGCACGGCCCGGTACGGCCCAGAACAACCCAGTATGGCCCAGTACAGCGCACTGGGTCCTGTGTGCACAGCTGTGTGCCCCGACGGGAGCTGAGATCCCCTCCCGCCTGTCCCTGCAGCCCGGCCGTGCCCCACCGGCCGTGCCCATCTGCCCGGTCACCGGCCACCACGTCCATGCCCGGTGCCACCGCAGCCCCGGGGCTCTCTGATCGCCCAGCGTGGGTCACAGGGCCCCGGGGCAGCTGTCGAGACGCAGCAGGAAGCTCTGTGGGGCTGGTGTCGCCGAGCACTCATCGCTGTTTGCCCATGGATTAAGGCTCTCAGCACCTCCGTGAGAGACACCTCCGGGCAGCCGTCAGAAATTCGTGCTGGTCTCTGGGACACAGCTGCCATCCCTGCAGGAGCAGGGATGGCTTCTGCAGCCACCCCCTGGCGGGGAGGATGCAGCCCCTGGCCCTCTCACTGGCCCCACTGGGGCTGCCCCTGCTCAGGAATCGCCCCACCAGCCCAGGGTGTTGTGCCAGACGGTGCCTCTCCTGAAACTGCAGCTCTGGGGGCTCCAGGTGACCCTGCCCAGGTTCCTCTCCTGAAACTGCAGCTCTGGGTGCTCCAGGTGACCCTGCCCAGGTTCCTCTCCTGAAACTGCAGCTCTGGGGGCTCCAGGTGACCCTGCCCAGGTTCCTCTCCTGAAACTGCAGCTCTGGGTGCTCCAGGTGACCCTGCCCAGGTTCCTCTCCTGAAACTGCAGCTCTGGGTGCTCCAGGTGACCCTGCCCAGGTTCCCCTCTCAGATCTGCAGCTCTGGGTGCTCCAGGTGACCCTGCCCAGGTTCCCCTCTCAGATCTGCAGCTCTGGGGGCTCCAGGTGACCCTGCCCATGTTCCTCTCCTGAAACTGCAGCTCTGGGTGCTCCAGGTGACCCTGCCCAGGTGCCTCTCCTGAAACTGCAGCTCTGGGTGCTCCAGGTGACCCTGCCCAGGTTCCTCTCCTGAAACTGCAGCTCTGGGTGCTCCAGGTGACCCTGCCCGGGTTCCTCTCCTGAAACTGCAGCTCTGGGTGCTCCAGGTGACCCTGCCCAGGTTCCTCTCTCAGATCTGCATCTCTGGGTGCTCCAGGTGACCCTGCCCAGGTTCCTCTCTCAGATCTGCAGTTCTGGGTGCTCCAGTGACCCTGCCCAGGTTCCTCTCCTGAAACTGCAGCTCTGGGTGCTCCAGGTGACCCTGCCCAGGTTCCTCTCTCAGATCTGCAGCTCTGGGTGCTCCAGGTGACCCTGCCCACGTTTCCCTCTCAGATCTGCAGCTCTGGGTGCTCCAGGTGACCCTGCCCAGGTTCCTCTCTCAGATCTGCAGCTCTGGGTGCTCCAGGTGACCCTGCCCAGGTTCCTCTCTCAGATCTGCAGCTCTGGGTGCTCCAGGTGACCCTGCCCAGGTTCCTCTGCCCCTCTGGACCAGCGGTGTGGCACTGCCCAAGCAGCAGGCACAGGGGGACACTCTGCCCAGGTGTTCAGTGTCATTGCAGGGGGAAGGGGTGGCACCACAGCAGGCTCCAGGGCTCTGTGCCCGTGGGCTCAGCCAGCCAGCCCGTGCCTGGATACCGGCACCTCTCCAGACAACACACTCCCACGCACCATAAACACCTTGCCCAAGCGCTGCATGCTCCCCGCAGCACCTCGCCCCAAGGAGGCTGGGGCAGAACCCCCCTGCCCAGTGGCCCCAAAGCCTCTTTGCCCCTCTTTGTGGTACCTGCCGCTCTTACAGCTCCCACAGAGCAGCTGTGGCCCTGGGGAGAGGGCTCGGGGCGCTCGGGGGGCAGCAGGAGCTGCAGGTGGGGCTGGCTGCAGGGTCTGGAGAGAGGGTGTGGAGCTGGTGATGGAGGCAGGGCAGGGATGTTTGGGTGACTCAAGCAGCAACAGGATGGTTTGGGCATGTTTCGGGCAATTCAGGCTTTATGCACATCCAGGGGCGTGGGCAAGGCTGGGGGGAGCAGGGAAGGGTCCCCCCTCTATCCCAGCTGCCAGGTGCCAGGGTTAGGCCTACACTGGGGTTTTGTCAGCCCTGCACCTGCAGCCCAGGGTCCAACCACTGCAACGAGGCACAGGGGCACTGCTGGCAGCAGGGAGGGTTTGGGGGGTGATGGAGAGAAGGATGAGGAGTTGATGAAGGCAGCGCTGACCCTGGGGTGGAATGTCTCTGCCCTTTGGTCTCACCTCTCTGTGGAGGGCACAGCCCACAGGGACAGGGTCACCTCCTGCACCACAGCCGTTTTGGGAACCCCTGCAAGGAGGGACCCCAGCTCCCCGAGGGAGCCGTGGGGAGGGCTGGCCCGCGAGTTTCTGCAAGGGCTGGGCCGGTGTGTCATCCCCAGGGGCGGGGAAGGGCCTGGTTTTAAACGTGCTCTGCTCCCGGGCAGGAAGCAGCGGCAAGGCGGTGGAACGGCGGGCACCTGCCCGTGGTGTGAGCACCGTGCGCAGGTAGGAGATGGGGCGGGGAGGGCCCCGGCTGGGCACTGCGGGCCGTGCCGGGGGCTGCGGGGCGCAGAGGCGCTCCGGCGATCCCCGGAATGGCAGGAATGCGGCAGCGCTCCCGGTGCCGGGGTGGGACCGCGGGCGTAGGGCAGCCTCCGCACGGGGCTGCGGCACCCCGGGCACTACCTGGGGCACAGCGGGAGGACGGCGGTGCCAGCGCGTCCCAGGAGCAGGGCAGGATGGCTGTCCGGGCAGGATGGCTCCGGGAAAAGCCTCGAGGCTCCGATGGCACGGGCGCTGAGGAGGGGGCAGGTAGTGGGACAGGGCAGGCGGAGGACTGGCTGCACCCTCCCACGGTGCCCGGTGAGGCGGGTCCGCGGTGCGGTGGGGTTGTCCTGAGGACAGGGTGCGAGTTCATCCTACGGCAGCCCCCTTCGGGCACCGGGCACGACCCCGGCACTGCGGACCGTGCGCCGGGGCGGCCGGGCAGGCAGCACTGCCTGGGAAGGGCTGCTGAGCTGCCCCCAGCTGCCCCCAAAGCGCGCCCTGGCTGCCCTCCCTGTTCCCATCACCCTCCGTCAGTGCCCCAGAAAATTCCCTGCTGCTCTCCCTCCCCCGAAACACCTCCGGCCTCAGCCTGCCCCACGGGACACCACCCTGCAGCGCTCCCACCCCCAGCCCCAGCCTCTCCCAGCACTCTGCAGTCCCTGCCCCAGCAAACAACTCCTCCGCCACCCTCTCCCGACACCGTGTCCCGCACTCTGCCAGTAAAACCTGTCCCTGCTCCCGGTCCCTCCCCAGGGGCCCTCCTCCCCAGCCGGTGCCGCTCTCCGGGTGCTCCCTGCGGGTGCAGAGGTGCGGATTGTCCCGCGGGGCTCCCGAGGGTGGCGGTGGGTGCGCGGGGCTCCCGCGGGTGCTCACACCGGTGCCAGCGCGTTCCCTGACGCAGCCGGCAGCGAAAGCGGCGGAGCAGCGGCTGCGGCTGCCAGGGAGCGCTGCCCGCGTCGGGGAGAGACCGTGGCCCCAGGGAGGGTGGCAGGTGCCAACACCTCTGCCAGGAATCTCCCTGCCTTCGTCGGCAGAGTCGGTTACTCAAAGTTTCCGATGGGGCTGACGCCTGCTGACGAAAGGCAGCGGAGCCCTTCCCCTGCTGCGCGCCCACCGCCTCCCCCTGCCCGGGGAGGGCCGGGGGGCAGCACCTTTGCTTCCCCGGCCGCTTGCAGACTTCCACAGGTGCGGGTGGCAGTGCCTAGATTCTGTCCGCCCTGCGGTGCCGGTGGCCCGTTCGGTTCTGGGAACGTGTGGGGACCTGCCTGGGGCTGTCCGGATGCTGGAAGCACACCGGAGC
Organism: Fringilla coelebs; assembly: GCF_963513975.1. Lineage (NCBI taxonomy): Eukaryota > Metazoa > Chordata > Aves > Passeriformes > Fringillidae > Fringilla > Fringilla coelebs. Next base: position 366,610 of record NC_140028.1, on the reverse strand, counting down.
GGGAGACCGCGGCCGCCGCAGCGCCGGGACGTGCAGGGGCCTGCCCGGGGCTCTCCAGACACCGGAGCCACCCCGGCGCTGCTGTGCCCGCGTCACGGCAGGGCTGAGCGCAGCTCCTGCCGAGGGCAGCGCAGCCGGTGCCATCCAGCCCGGCTCGGCTCGGCCCTGCCGGGAGGGGGCTGCGGGGCCAGCCACAGCCCTCCCGGGCCCGGGAGCGGGCGGGCAGAGCCGCTGGGAGGTGCGGCCGGTCCCGCAGGTGTTTTGCATGAGCCTGGCACCGGGAGCCCGGCGGGGGCGTGGGCGGCCGGGGTGAGCCCGTGGGGCAGAGGAGAGAGCCCTGCGAGCCGGGGGAGCCCCTGGCTGGCAGCACACAGCGACTGTCCGGGGTCTCAGCCAGCAGCTGGACCCTCCTCCGCAGGCCCCCAGGCAGGGACCCCCGAGCGCTCCTGCCCTCCGCAGTCCTTCCCGGAGGCCGGCGCAGCCCCGGGGCCTCCCGGGCGCGATCACGATCCTGCAAACAAAACACAAACAGCATTGCCTGGGCAGATCCGAGCCGCGCTGACATCACCGGGCGGAGGGAGCCGGCTCCTGACGAGACCTTTCCCCGGGCCGGGCAGCGAGCCCGGAGCGCGGCTGGGACGGAGGAGCACGCGTAAGGAGAAGGTGCTGGCGTGCCCGAGGGGCACGGAGTGCGCTGAGGGACACGAGGGGACGAAGCCGGGTGCACGGAGCCCCTTTGGAGAGGCTGGGGTGGGCACGGCCCCGGCACCGTCAGGGTGCTCTTCGCTCCCAGCTCTTGTTTGCACGGGTGGAGCCGCGGAGGAGATGGGTCTGTGAGCTCCCGCAATGAGACAGAGCTGCTCCGCGCCGTCCCCACTCGAAGTGACCTCTGCGGGAGGGTCAGCGTGGCACAGAACCCTGGGGCTCTGTGTGGGGGACACCTCGAGGCAGCCCTACCCTGGCTGTGTCCTTGCAGCCGGGTCCAGCCATCCCGGTGGGCAGCACCGCGACCCCCCTGCTCGGCTGCAGGAGCTGGGGCAGACGCGGCTCCTCGGTCCCCACAGCTCGGCCCGTGGGCTCCCCCGCCGCTGTGGGGCCAGTCCAGCCCTGACAGACCCCGCTGGGCACCTGGGGGATGGGGTTCCCGAGGGAATCAGCCATCCCACCTGCCCTCCCGCTCCTCCAGCCCGCTCCAGCCCCCCGCCTCCTGCCGGCTGCTGAGGCGGAGGCTGCGGGCAGGGAGGCTCCCGAGCGCCGTGCGCCGCGGCCGCAGCCCGGGGGCCGTGGCTGACCGCAGCTGCCAGGGCTCGGCACGCCCCCGCTCCGCCACGGGCTCACTCCGACCTCCCGGTGCTCACGGCGCCGCGGCTGGGGCAGATCCAAGCGGACAGGATCCAGTTATTAAGGTTATTAGGGATGCCTCTGCCCGAATTAAGGTGCAAACGAAACCCTGTGCAAAAGTCAATAGTGTGGGTTTTATCTGACAGTAAACATCTGAGAAAGAGAGGGAGAAAGAAAATAGAAATGAGTGACAGAGGCAGAATAAAAAAAAAAATGCAGAATGAAATATAGAATAGAGAAAATATCACCACCCGTGGACCCCAACGATGCTCTGCTGATCCCCTCCCCAGCTGGTCTGGTGGTGAAGGTCCCCCTGGAAAGCACGGGTGGGTTAATCCACCCAGGCCAGGCAGGAACCCTCCTGGGGGTGCCATTGTCTCTTACAGCACACTCCGGGTGTGCCACACGCAGCCCGGTGCTGCAAGGCTTCAGGAGCGACTCTGGGGGGCACCGGAGGTCCCTGATGGATGAAGGCACCCCTCAGCTGCCTCTGGGCTCACTGCCCCGAGCAGAGGTGACAACACACCGAAACTTCCCGGCCCCACCTGGGCTGGGGGGGAATCTGTGCGAACCTGCTCCCAGCACAGGGCTCTGTGGGCTGCGGCCTCACCCCAGAGCCAGCCAGAGATGATTCTCAGCACGCTGCTGGGCTCGGCTCGCATTCTTTTCCTTGTTTACTTGTTTACTTCTCCCCCGAGGAATGGGTTTTATCTAATCTCAGCAGTTTGGCTTTCAGCCCGAAGTTCCAGCCAGGCATTCCTTAGGGGGAGGGGTGGGCTTGGTGAACAAAATTTTATAGCGGTGTTTGAGGCACGAGCTGTTTCAGTCTCTGACACAAGTGTGTCCCCCAGCCTTGCCAGCAGGAGGGAGGGTTTGGACTGGGTGCAACCTCACCCTGAGGTAGCTCTGGAGGTGGCCTGGTGGCAGCTGCCCACTGAGATGGAGTCTCTGCCTTCCTGGCGTTGCTCGGGCAGGGTGAGAAGGGGGGACAGTGGAAGGACAGGGGGGTTCATGGGGCAGCCCTGTGGGAGCACATGGACCTCGCCAGCACCCCCAGAGTCACAGAACCATGGGGGGTTTGGGTGGAGAGGGACCTCAAAGCCCATCCAGTGCCACCCTGTGGCACGGCAGGGACACCTCCCACAGGACCAGGCTGCTCCCAGCCCCATCCAGCCTGGCCTGGAAAACTTCCAGGGATCCAGGCACAGCCACAGCTGCTCTGGTTCCCTGTGCCAGGGCCAAACCACCCTCACAGGGAAGGATTTCTTCCCAAAATTCCACCCATCCCTGCCCTAGGGAGCCATTCCCTGTGTCCTGGCACTCCAGGCCTTGTCCCCAGTCCCTCTTCTGGAACCCCTTTAGGCCCTGGAAGGGCTCTGAGCTCTCCCTGGAACCTTCCCTTCTCCAGGGGAACATTCTCAGCTCTCCCAGCCTGGCTCTAGAGGGGCTCCAGCCCTGCAGCATCTCTGTGACCTCCTCTGGGCTCTCTCCAGCAGCTCCAGGTGCTCCTGCTGTGTGCCCAGGGCTGGGGCAGCCCTGCAGGTGGGCTCTCACCTGAGCACAGGGGCAGAGGGGCAGATCCCCTGCTGCCCACACTGGGATCAGCCCAGGGCTTGGGGGGTTTTGGGGTTCCAGTGCATGTGGCCAGGGTGTGTGGAGCGTCTCGCCCACTGACTCCTTGAGTTTGGCCGGATCCCTCAGGGTGGCACACCAGGTTTGGACATGCCCAGCCTTTGGCTGTCACTTCCTCCTGCCTGAGAATATTTGTGTTTCTGATTTCCCCGTGTTTGACACGCAAACCATGAAGAAGTTGATTTCTCACCGAGCTTTCCCTCTCTCCCCTCTCTCTGCAGAGTCCTGGGAGCTGTGGAAGGCGTGCAGCAGGAGGATGGAGAGCAAGCCAGCAGTGAATGGCCAGGCTGTTCCTGGCTCTCCTGGGCAAGATGTGACAGGCACAAACCACTTGTGCCAGGACGTGATGCCGTGCAAACAGCAAAAGGCAGCTGGCAGGGATGCGGGGCCAGACGCTCCCGGGGAGCCCTCGGAGACAGCTGGCAGCATTGCAGGCGTGTATGTGGAGGCTTCAAAGAGGATAATGAGCTTTTATGAGGCCACCAGAGAGCATCTGCTGAGCCTGGATTCGGCCCTGTGCCTCCTGGAGGCGCAGGCAGCCACGGGCTCCATCTCTGACCCGCTGAGGAGCCGTCGTGTCCCCGTGGCAGAAGCTGTGCGGATGGGGCTGGTGGGGCTGGAGCTGAAGGAGAGGCTGCTCTCGGCCGAGAGAGCTGCTACTGGCTTCCTGGACCCCTACACAGAAGAGAAAATCTCCCTCTACCAGGCCATCCAGAAGGAGCTGGTGGGGAGGGAGCAGGGCGTCCGCCTGCTCCAGGCCCAGGTGGCGACTGGAGGCGTCATCGACCCGGCCACCGGCGGCCGGCTCCCGGCAGGTGTGGCCTGTGAGAGGGGGTATCTGGATGAGGAGATGAGCCAGCTCGCCTCTGACCCCAGCAATGAGGACAGCAAGGTGTTCCTGGACCCCAGCACCATGGAGAAGGTCACTTACTCGGAGCTGAGGAAGAGGTGCGTCGTGGATCCGGCCTCAGGCTTCCTCCTCTTGCCGCTGCAAATCACCTTCCCAGGGCTGCGAGGGAGGGTGAGCAGCAGGGACCTGATGGACTCTGGCATCATCAGCCATGACGTGTTCCGAGGCCTCGAGGAGGGAAGCGTCTCTGCCCAGGAGGTGGCAGAGAATGACATCGTTCAGCACTTCCTGCGCGGGACGAGGAGCGTGGCCGGCGTCCTCCTGCCTTCCGGGGAGCAGAAGAGCCTTTACCAGGCCCTGAGGGAGCATCTCCTGGTGCCTGGCGCTGCTCTCATGCTCCTGCAGGTCCAGGCCTCCACCGGCAGCCTGACAGACCCCCTGAAGAACAAAAGCTACTCCGTGGATGAGGCTGTCAGGGTTGGTCTCATTGGCCCAGAGCTTCATGAGAAGCTGTCTTCAGCTGAGAAAGCCATCACGGGTTACAGGGACCCATCCACCGGAGAAATGCTCTCCCTGTTCCAAGCCATCAGGAAGGGCTTTGTTCCCAGGGATCATGGCCTTTGCCTCCTGGAGGCTCAGCTGGCCACGGGCGGTGCCATCGCCCCAGGCAGGCACCTCCGTGTCCCCATGGAGACAGCCTGCGAGTGGGGGTACCTGGACGAGGCCACCAGGCAGCTCCTGTCCAGCCCTCCCGATGACATGAAGGGGTTCTTTGACCCCAGCTCCAAGGAGAAGCTGAGCTACGCAGAGCTGCTCCAGCGCTGCGTCACCGACCCCAGCACGGGGCTCCTGCTGCTGCCGCTCCCTGGGGACAGCAGCGAAGGGTCCCAGGGGACACTCAGCTTCTTTGACCACAGGACCCAGACAGCTCTGGAAAACACGACGGTGCCCGTCACTGTGGGGAAATACAAGGGCAAGTCGGTGTCTCTGTGGAAACTGCTCTTCTCTGACTACATCCAGGGCGAGCAAAGAGCTGCGCTGGCTCAGAGGTTCCGGGCAGGAATGCTCTCCCTGCAAGGGCTGGGAGAGGCCGTCAGAGCCGCTGTTGAGGAAAAGGCTGCCACTGCTAACATCACCTTCAAGGGCCTGAGGGAGCAGGTGACGGCCGACCAGCTCCTCAGCTCAGAGATTATCAACAAAGACTTGTTCAAGAAACTCAAGGAGGGAGAAACGTCGGCCAAAGAGGTGGTCGACATGGACACCGTCAGGAAGTACCTGCAGGGCACGGGAAGCATCGGGGGGCTGCTGCTCCCCGACTCCCAGGAGAAGATCAGCATCTACCAGGCGAAGCGGAAGGGACTCCTCAGGCCGGGAACATCTCTGATTCTCCTGGAGGCGCAGGCTGCCACGGGGTTTGTCATCGACCCCGCTGCCAACAAGAGGTACTCCGTGGACGAGGCTTTACGAGCGAACGTCATCGGCCCGGACGTGTACGACAAGCTGCTGGCGGCGGAGAAATCTGTCACTGGCTACCGAGATCCTTACTCGGGGGGTAAGATCTCCCTGTTCCAGGCCATGCAGAAGGAGCTGATCGTCAGGGACCACGGCATCCGCCTGCTGGAGGCCCAGATCGCCACCGGCGGCATCATCGACCCCGTCAACAGCCACCGCATCCCCGTCGAGGTGGCCTACAAGCGTGGCTACTTTGACAAGAAGATGAATTTAATCCTCTCGGACCCCAGTGACGACACCAAGGGCTTCTTCGACCCCAACACCCACGAGAACCTGACCTACCTGCAGCTGAAGGAGAAATGCATCACTGAGCCCTCCACGGGGCTCTGCCTCCTCCCTCTGAACAGCAGGAAGAGGCAGTTCGTCGATGAGGCCACCAGGCAGGTGTTCAGGAGCTCCTGGCTGCCCGTCAGGTTTGGGCGCTTCCGGGGGGAGAAGGTCTCGGTGTGGGACCTGCTGAACTCTGAGTACTTCAGCGAGGGGAGGCGCCGGGAGATTTTCAACCACTTCCAGCTGAGGAAGATCAGCCTGGAGCAAATCTGGCTCATGCTGGAGGAGGAGATGAAGAAATGGGCCCCCATCAAGTTCCCGGCCATGAGAGGCAATGTCAGCGCCTATCACCTGATGGAAACCGGTGTCATCGACAGGGCCCTGTTTGAGCAGGTGCTGGAGGGATCTGTCACGCCAGAACAAGTCCTGCACATGGACTCTGTCAGGAAGTACCTCTACGGCTCAGGCAGCATCGGGGGGATTGTGCTCCAGCCATCCAACCAGAGAATGAGCATTTACGAGGCCATGAAGCAGAACATCGTGGTGCCAGGAGTGGCCCTGCCTCTGCTGGAGGCCCAGGCCGCCACAGGCTTCATTATTGACCCTGTGACCAACCAGAAGCTCTGCGTGGATGAGGCCGTCAAGGAGGGGGTCATCGGGCCAGATGTCCATGAGAAGCTGCAGCAGGCGGAAGGGGCCGTGACGGGCTATAAAGACCCTTTCACGGGCAAGAAGATCCCCCTTTTCCAGGCGATGAAGAAGGGCCTGATCGCCGACAAGCAGGCCATGCAGCTGATGGAGGTGCAGATGGCCACAGGAGGCATCATCGACCCAGCGTGCGGCCACCACATCCCCCTGGAGTCGGCCCAGCAGCGAGGCTGCCTGGATGAGGACACCAGCAAGGCCCTTTCCCAGCCCAGCGATGACCACAGAGTGTTCTGCCTCCCGGACAGCAAAGAGAGCGTGACCTACGCCGAGCTCATCCAGCACTGCCAGAAGGACGACGTCTCTGGCTTCCACTTGCTGCCTCTGGCACAGGCAGCTGCTCCTGCCTACACCGACGAGCAAATCCAACGGATTTTCAAGGAAACCATGGTGAAGGAAAAAGGAGTCTCCCTCTGGGAGCTCATGCACTCGGGGTATTTCACCGAGGAGCAGAGGAGCGACTTTGTGGAGAGGTTCCGCTCAGAGGAGCTGTCGCTGGAGCAGCTGGTGGCTCTGGTGCTCAGGCTGGTGGGGGAGATGGAGATGAAAGCCAGGACCCAGATCTCCCTGGAGGGCCTGAGGGGCAGTGTCCCTGTGGTCTGGCTGCTGGACACGGGCATCATTTCCGAGAAGACGTTTGAAGAACTGGCTCAGGGTGTGAGAACTCCCGAGGAAGTGGCTGCAATGGAGAGCGTAAAGAGGTACTTGAAGGGCACAGGCAGCATTGCTGGGGTCTTCATAGAGGCATCCAAACAGAAGATGAGCTTTTATGATGCCATGAAAAACAACCTCCTCCTCCCTGGGGCTGCTCTGAGGCTGCTCGAGGCTCAGGCAGCCACAGGGTACCTGACTGACCCTGCCACAAACCAGAGGCTCAGCGTGAGGGACGCCGTGAGGGCGGCCGTTGTTGGAGAGGAGCTGTCTGAGAAACTCCTCCTGGCTGAGAGGGCTGTGACAGGCTACACAGACCCCTACACCGGGGGCTCCATCTCCGTGTGCCAAGCGCTCAGGAAGGAGCTCATCCCCCTGGCAGAGGCCGTGCCCTTGCTGGAGGCCCAGCTGGCCACGGGAGGGGTGGTTGATCCCATCCACCACCTCCACCTGCCGCTCCAGGCTGCCTGCAGGTATGGCTTCTACGACGAGGACCTGAACCAAACCCTCTCTCAGCTGGATGACAGCACCAAGACCTTTTTTGACCCAAACACCAAGGAGAACGTGACCTACCAGCAGCTGAAGGACCGGTGCATTCGTGAGGCCGAGTCGGGTCTGTGGCTCCTCCCTCTGTCAGAAAACGCGATGTTCTGCGTGGACGAACAGACCATGAAGGTTCTGAAATCTGTGACTGTTTGTGTCAACGTGGGGCGCTTCAAAGGACAGACCGTGTCTGTCTGGGACCTCCTCAACTCCGAATACTTCTCAGACAGCCAGAGAAGAGAGCTGGTGCAAAAGTACAAAGACGAGAAGGCTGAGGTGCTGCAGGAAATCACAACAATTATCACCACAATCATCCAAGAGACTGAGGCACAGGGCAAGAAGTTCGCCTTCAAGGGCCTGAGGAAAAGAGTTTCTGCCAGTGACCTCTTCCAGTCCCAGCTGATCGACAAAAAAACCCTCGACGAGCTCAACCAGGGGAAGAAAACAGTCAAAGAAGTGACTGAAATGGAGTCTGTCCGCAGGTACCTGGAGGGCAGTAATTTCATAGCAGGGGTCCTTATCCAGCCAAGCAATGAGAAGATGAGCATCTACCAGGCCATGTGGAAGGGCATCCTGAGGCCAGGGACCGCCCTGGTGCTGCTGGAGGCCCAGGCGGCCACCGGCTACATCATCGACCCTGAGAAAAACAAGAAATTTTCAGTGGAGGAAGCGTTAGAGGTGGGTCTGATTGGAGGGGAAATTTTCGAGAAGCTGCTCTGTGCAGAGAGAGCCGTGACGGGCTACACTGACCCCTACACCAAAGCCCCAATGTCCCTGTTTGAAGCCATGAACCAAGGGCTGATTGTGAAGAGCCACGGCATCCGCCTGCTGGAGGCCCAGATCGCCACCGGCGGCATCATCGACCCCGTGCACAGCCACCGCGTGCCCGTCGAGGTGGCCTACAAGCGTGGCTACTTCAACCAGGAGATGAACCAGATCCTGTCCGACCCCAGTGATGACACCAAGGGCTTCTTCGACCCCAACACCCACGAGAACCTGACGTATATGCAGCTCCTGGAGAGATGCGTCCAAGACCCAGACACGGGGCTGTACATGCTGCAGGTTGTAAAAGAGGGAGGAAAGTACTTCTACATTGATGAGTCCACAAAGCAGGCTTTGCGCTCAAAGCCCCTTCAAGTGAAAGTTGGGAAGTTTAAGGACCAAACAGTTTCTGTCTGGGAAGTCCTCTGCTCTCACTACATCTCAGAGCAGAAAAGGAAAGAGCTGGTGATGCAGTACAAAAGCAAAAACCTAGCGCTGGAAGAGCTGATATCCCTCATCTTAAAAATCATTGAGGACACCGAGCGAAGAGGAGAAGCCCTCAAGGTCAAAGGACTGCGGGGCGAGGTGTCGGTATCAGAATTGTTCAACTCTGAGATAATTGACAAGAAAACTCTGGATCAGCTGCAGGACGGGAGCCTCTCACTTGCCAGCCTCACAAAGAGGGACACCATCCAAAGGTACCTGGACGGCACTGGGTGCATCGCCGGGGTTCTCCTCCCGCTGAGGAAAGAGGTGATGAGCATCTACCATGCGCTGAAGAAAGGCCTCCTCACGGAGCAATGTGCCCTGGGGCTGCTGGAGGCACAGGCGGCCACCGGCTTCCTCCTGGACCCCCGGAACCACCAGAAGCTCTCTGTGGACGCGGCTATGTCCTCCGGGCTGGTGGGCAGCGAGCTGCGCGAGCAGCTGCTGTCGGCAGAGAAAGCCGTGACGGGATACACAGACCCTCAAACAGGAAGCAAAATATCTCTCTTCCAGGCTGTGAGACAGAAGATCATAGTCAGAGACCACGGCATCCGCCTGCTCGAGGCCCAGCTCGCCACTGGTGGCATCATTGACCCCTGGCATGGCCACCGCCTGCCCCTGGAGGTGGCCTACAAGCGCGGGCACCTGGACGAGGACATGTTCCTCCTGCTTTCGGATCCAGATCACGGCAGCAAAGGCTTTATAGATCCCAACACTCATGAGAAGATCAGTTACAGCCAGCTCCTGCAGAGGTGTGCCAAAGACAGGGAGAGCGGCTTGTACCTGCTGCAGGTCCTGGAAAAGGAAGGCGACTATTTCTACATTGATGAGCAAACCAAAAACGCCCTGCTGTGCACAAAGGTCCAGGTGCCTGTGGGGAAATACAAGGGACAGGTGTTATCGCTGTGGGAGCTTCTCTGCTCCGAGTACATCACAGAGGAGAAGAGAAAAGAGCTGGTGAAAAAGTACAAAGCGGAATCCCAACACATTGTGCAAGGAATCATTGAGACAATACTGAAGATCATCAGGGAAAAAGAAGAGGACAGAAGCGATGTCTGGTTCCAGGGACTCCGACAGCAAATTACGGCATCAGAACTGCTCAGTGCACAAATAATTACGGAGGAAACAATAGAAAAACTCCATGAAGGAAAAGAGACGGCAGAAGAAATAGCAAAAATGGACAGTGTGAGGAGGTACCTTGAGGGAACTGGAAGCATCGCAGGTGTGCTGGTGCCCTCCAAGGCCGAGCCGGGCAAGATGGAGAAGATGAGCATCTACCAGGCCGTGTGGAAGGGCATCCTGAGGCAGGGCACGGCGCTGGTGCTGCTGGAGGCCCAGGCGGCAACTGGCTTCATCATTGATCCAGTGAAGAACAAGAAGCTCTCTGTGGATGAGGCGGTGTCCTCTGGGCTGGTGGGCAGTGAACTGAAAAACAAACTTCTAAGCGCCGAGAGAGCTGTGACGGGCTACACCCATCCCTACACGGGACAAAAGATGTCCCTGTTCCAGGCCATGAAACAAGATCTCATCGTCAGGGACCACGGCATCCGCCTGCTGGAGGCCCAGATCGCCACTGGCGGCATCATCGACCCCGTGCACAGCCACCGCGTCCCCGTGGAGGTTGCCTACAAGCGTGGCTACTTTGACCAGGAGATGAGCCAGATCCTCTCGGACCCCGGCGACGACACCAAGGGCTTCTTCGACCCCAACACCCACGAGAACCTGACCTACCTGCAGCTGCTGCGCCGCTGCGTGCCCGACCCGGACACGGGGCTGCTGATGCTGCAGCTGATGGACAAGGGCTCCGTGCTCTACCAGCTGAGCGAGGATGCCCGCAAAGCCCTGCAGGCCGCCCGCACCTCGCTGGCCGTGGGGCTCTTCCAGGGCCAGAGCGTCACCGTCTGGGAGCTCCTCTTCTCCCGCTACGTGCCCGAGCACCGGCGCCAGGACCTCCTGCGCCAGTACAAGGCGGGGACAGTCACCGTTGCACAGATGATCCAGGTCCTCGTGGACATTGTCACCAGGGCTGAGGCCCAGGGCCATGGTGCCAATGGGGTCCCCAAGTCATCAGGAAAGGAGAACCTGCCTGAACCCAGCCAGAACGGCAGTGCCTCAAAGTCCCAGAAGGAAGAGGAACAGAAACTGCAGCGGGAGCAGGAGGAGGAGCTGGAGCGGTCCCTCAAGTCGCAGACGGTCGAGGTGTCGGCAGGTGGCTTCCACGGCAGGAAGGTGTCCCTGTGGGAGCTGCTCTTCTCCAAGTTTGTGTCGGAGGCCAAGCGTCAGGAGCTGCTGGGGCGGCTGCGGGCCGGCAGCCTGGCGCTGGCCGAGCTGGCCACGCTGCTGACGCTGCTGGTGGAGGAGGCGGCGCAGCGCAGCAGCAGCGTGAAATTCACGGGCCTCAGGAGGCAGGTGAGCGCCTCGGACCTGCTGGACTCGGGCATCATCGACACGGGCACGCTGGCCGACCTGGTGCAGGGCGCCAGGACGGTGCAGGAGGTGACGCAGATGGCCTCGGTCAAGCGCTACCTGGACGGCACGGGCGTCATCGCCGGCGTGCTGGTGCCCTCCAAGGCCGAGCCGGGCAAGATGGAGAAGATGAGCATCTACCAGGCCATGTGGAAGGGCATCCTGAGGCAGGGCACGGCGCTGGTGCTGCTGGAGGCCCAGGCGGCCACGGGCTTCCTGCTGGACCCAGTCAAGAACCAGAAGCTCTCCGTGGACGAGGCGGTGTCCTCTGGGCTGGTGGGCAGCGAGCTGCACGAGAAGCTGCTGTCTGCCGAGCGGGCCGTGACGGGCTACTCTGACCCCTACACAGGCGACAAGATCTCCCTCTTCCAGGCCATGAAGAAGGAGCTGATCGTCAGGGACCACGGCATCCGCCTGCTGGAGGCTCAGATCGCCACCGGCGGCATCATCGACCCCGTGCACAGCCACCGTGTGCCTGTCGAGGTGGCCTACAAGCGTGGCTACTTTGACCAGGAGATGAGCCAGATCCTCTCGGACCCCGGTGATGACACCAAGGGCTTCTTCGACCCCAACACCCACGAGAACCTGACCTACCTGCAGCTGCTGCGCCGCTGCGTGCCCGACCCGGACACGGGGCTGCTGATGCTGCAGCTGATGGACAAGGGCTCCGTGCTCTACCAGCTGAGCGAGGATGCCCGCAAAGCCCTGCAGGCCGCCCGCACCTCGCTGGCCGTGGGGCTCTTCCAGGGCCAGAGCGTCACCGTCTGGGAGCTCCTCTTCTCCCGCTACGTGCCTGAGCACCGGCGCCAGGAGCTCCTGCGCCAGTACAAGGCGGGGACAGTCACCGTTGCACAGATGATCCAGGTCCTCGTGGACATTGTCACCAGTGCTGAGGCCCAGGGCCACGGTGCCAATGGGGTCCCCAAGTCATCAGGAAAGGAGAACCTGCCTGAACCCAGCCAGAACGGCAGTGCCTCAAAGTCCCAGAAGGAAGAGGAACAGAAACGGCAGCGGGAGCAGGAGGAAGAGCTGGAGCGGTCCCTCAAGTCGCAGACGGTGGAGGTGTCGGCAGGCGGCTTCCACGGCAGGAAGGTGTCCCTGTGGGAGCTGCTCTTCTCCAAGTTTGTGTCGGAGGCCAAGCGTCAGGAGCTGCTGGGGCGGCTGCGGGCCGGCAGCCTGGCGCTGGCCGAGCTGGCCACGCTGCTGACGCTGCTGGTGGAGGAGGCGGCGCAGCGCAGCAGCAGCGTGAAATTCACGGGCCTCAGGAGGCAGGTGAGCGCCTCGGACCTGCTGGACTCGGGCATCATCGACACGGGCACGCTGGCCGACCTGGTGCAGGGCGCCAGGACGGTGCAGGAGGTGACGCAGATGGCCTCGGTCAAGCGCTACCTGGACGGCACGGGCGTCATCGCCGGCGTGCTGGTGCCCTCCAAGGCCGAGCCGGGCAAGATGGAGAAGATGAGCATCTACCAGGCCATGTGGAAGGGCATCCTGAGGCAGGGCACAGCGCTGGTGCTGCTGGAGGCTCAGGCGGCCACGGGCTTCCTGCTGGACCCAGTCAAGAACCAGAAGCTCTCCGTGGACGAGGCGGTGTCCTCTGGGCTGGTGGGCAGCGAGCTGCACGAGAAGCTGCTGTCGGCCGAGCGGGCCGTGACGGGCTACTCTGACCCCTACACAGGCGACAAGATCTCCCTGTTCCAGGCCATGAAGAAGGAGCTGATCGTCAGGGACCACGGCATCCGCCTGCTGGAGGCCCAGATCGCCACCGGCGGCATCATCGACCCCGTGCACAGCCACCGTGTGCCTGTCGAGGTGGCCTACAAGCGTGGCTACTTTGACCAGGAGATGAGCCAGATCCTCTCAGACCCCGGCGACGACACCAAGGGCTTCTTCGACCCCAACACCCACGAGAACCTGACCTACCTGCAGCTGCTGCGCCGCTGCGTGCCCGACCCGGACACGGGGCTGCTGATGCTGCAGCTGATGGACAAGGGCTCCGTGCTCTACCAGCTGAGCGAGGATGCCCGCAAAGCCCTGCAGGCCGCCCGCACCTCGCTGGCCGTGGGGCTCTTCCAGGGCCAGAGCGTCACCGTCTGGGAGCTCCTCTTCTCCCGCTACGTGCCTGAGCACCGGCGCCAGGAGCTCCTGCGCCAGTACAAGGCGGGGACAGTCACCGTTGCACAGATGATCCAGGTCCTCGTGGACATTGTCACCAGGGCTGAGGCCCAGGGCCACGGTGCCAATGGGGTCCCCAAGTCATCAGGAAAGGAGAACCTGCCTGAACCCAGCCAGAACGGCAGTGCCTCAAAGTCCCAGAAGGAAGAGGAACAGAAACGGCAGCAGGAGCAGGAGGAAGAGCTGGTGCGGTCCCTCAAGTCGCAGACGGTGGAGGTGTCGGCAGGCGGCTTCCACGGCAGGAAGGTGTCCCTGTGGGAGCTGCTCTTCTCCAAGTTTGTGTCGGAGGCCAAGCGTCAGGAGCTGCTGGGGCGGCTGCGGGCCGGCAGCCTGGCGCTGGCCGAGCTGGCCACGCTGCTGACGCTGCTGGTGGAGGAGGCGGCGCAGCGCAGCAGCAGCGTGAAATTCACGGGCCTCAGGAGGCAGGTGAGCGCCTCGGACCTGCTGGACTCGGGCATCATCGACACGGGCACGCTGGCCGACCTGGTGCAGGGCGCCAGGACGGTGCAGGAGGTGACGCAGATGGCCTCGGTCAAGCGCTACCTGGACGGCACGGGCGTCATCGCCGGCGTGCTGGTGCCCTCCAAGGCCGAGCCGGGCAAGATGGAGAAGATGAGCATCTACCAGGCCATGTGGAAGGGCATCCTGAGGCAGGGCACGGCGCTGGTGCTGCTGGAGGCCCAGGCGGCCACGGGCTTCCTGCTGGACCCAGTCAAGAACCAGAAGCTCTCTGTGGACGAGGCGGTGTCCTCTGGGCTGGTGGGCAGCGAGCTGCACGAGAAGCTGCTGTCTGCCGAGCGGGCCGTGACGGGCTACTCTGACCCCTACACGGGCGACAAGATCTCCCTCTTCCAGGCCATGAAGAAGGAGCTGATCGTCAGGGACCACGGCATCCGCCTGCTGGAGGCCCAGATCGCCACCGGCGGCATCATCGACCCCGTGCACAGCCACCGTGTGCCCGTCGAGGTGGCCTACAAGCGTGGCTACTTTGACCAGGAGATGAACCAGATCCTGTCCGACCCCAGTGATGACACCAAGGGCTTCTTCGACCCCAACACCCACGAGAACCTGACCTACCTGCAGCTGCTGCGCCGCTGCGTGCCCGACCCGGACACGGGGCTGCTGATGCTGCAGCTGATGGACAAGGGCTCCGTGCTCTACCAGCTGAGCGAGGATGCCCGCAAAGCCCTGCAGGCCGCCCGCACCTCGCTGGCCGTGGGGCTCTTCCAGGGCCAGAGCGTCACCGTCTGGGAGCTCCTCTTCTCCCGCTACGTGCCCGAGCACCGGCGCCAGGAGCTCCTGCGCCAGTACAAGGCGGGGACAGTCACCGTTGCACAGATGATCCAGGTCCTCGTGGACATTGTCACCAGGGCTGAGGCCCAGGGCCACGGTGCCAATGGGGTCCCCAAGTCACCTGAAAAGGAGCACCTGCCTGAACCCAGCCAGAACGGCAGTGCCTCAAAGTCCCAGACAGAAGAGGAACAGAAACGGCAACGGGAGGAGAAGCTGGAGCGGTCCCTCAAGTCGCAGACGGTCGAGGTGTCGGCAGGTGGCTTCCACGGCAGGAAGGTGTCCCTGTGGGAGCTGCTCTTCTCCAAGTTTGTGTCGGAGGCCAAGCGCCAGGAGCTGCTGGGGCGGCTGCGGGCCGGCAGCCTGGCGCTGGCCGAGCTGGCCACGCTGCTGACGCTGCTGGTGGAGGAGGCGGCGCAGCGCAGCAGCAGCGTGAAATTCACGGGCCTCAGGAGGCAGGTGAGCGCCTCGGACCTGCTGGACTCGGGCATCATCGACACGGGCACGCTGGCCGACCTGGTGCAGGGCGCCAGGACGGTGCAGGAGGTGACGCAGATGGCCTCGGTCAAGCGCTACCTGGATGGCACGGGCGTCATCGCCGGCGTGCTGGTGCCCTCCAAGACCGAGCCGGGCAAGATGGAGAAGATGAGCATCTACCAGGCCATGTGGAAGGGCATCCTGAGGCAGGGCACGGCGCTGGTGCTGCTGGAGGCCCAGGCGGCCACGGGCTTCCTGCTGGACCCAGTCAAGAACCAGAAGCTCTCTGTGGACGAGGCGGTGTCCTCTGGGCTGGTGGGCCGCGAGCTGCACGAGAAGCTGCTGTCGGCCGAGCGGGCCGTGACGGGCTACTCTGACCCCTACACGGGCGACAAGATCTCCCTGTTCCAGGCCATGAAGAAGGAGCTGATCGTCAGGGACCACGGCATCCGCCTGCTGGAGGCCCAGATCGCCACCGGCGGCATCATCGACCCCGTGAACAGCCACCGCGTGCCTGTCGAGGTGGCCTACAAGCGTGGCTACTTTGACCAGGAGATGAGCCAGATCCTCTCGGACCCCGGCGACGACACCAAGGGCTTCTTCGACCCCAACACCCATGAGAACCTGACCTACCTGCAGCTGCTGCGCCGCTGCGTGCCCGACCCAGACACAGGCCTTTATTTCCTCAATATTTCTAGAAAATAATTGCAAAACCTTTTTATTTTTTTCCTTTTTTTATCCTTGGGGAAGACTGTTGCTATTGTTAGTAATTCTTTTGCTGTTGGTGTTTGTCTTTCTTTTTCTAAATATTTTTTTACCGTTTATGATCCCCGTGAGGTAGTTTCCTTCACGATCTCTTTTCTTTGCCACCACCCACCCCTGTCAGGTGCAGCTTTGAAGTGCCTCCCCCTGAGCAGTTTTGCTGCCTTGCATTGTTCATCTTTCCTTAGTTGCCTTTCAGGGACAGAGGAGGCAGTCTGGGTTATCTCAGGTCATTTTGGTGAAGTGTGTCATCCTCATTTTCCTCACGCAGGTTTAACTGCAGGTCTTTGTTCCATATGGGTGCTGCTGTGCGTGGTATTTTTATTCTCTGCCTCTATTTTCCTGCCTCTGCCAGCTATTCTCCCCAGAAGCCTTGCAGGATGACGTTCAGGTTGCAGGTTTTCAAGCCAGGACAGCGTGCAGAGCAGATTTCTGCGTGGGCAGGATGCCAGGTTTGCGTTGGGTGTCGCTGGCGTGGGACACATCATGTGTTTGCTCTCCATGCCCCAGCCTGTCCTGCCTTCTGGGGGTGTCTGGAGCACAAACAGCCTCAGTCCAGAGTGGTTTGGTCTCTCGCTGTGCTTTCCCTCCCTCTGTGAAGCCTCTGTGGGGATGGATCCTCAAAGGAGCTGGGAGTGGACGTGGCTGTGCTGTACTTTCCGTCTGTCCATCCTCGGTGGAGCCTCTGTTCCCTCCTGCTCCTTTTGCCCTCCTGTGTCCTGAGCTGACTCAGCCACATGCCACAGCAGAGGAACAGCCCTGGAGCCACTCTTCCGTGCAGTTCAGGGATTAATAATTCTACTGCTGTTTAATGGAAGGAAACCTACCCTCCTTAAATGTGCTGCCTTGGGGTGTTTGCCTTAATTAACCTGGTAATGTCCTGGAAAATGGACTTTTGGCCACAGGCTTGTGCAGCTGATACCTGGGAACAAGAGCAGAGGAGCTGTGGGGCCCAGAGAATTGGGGGCTCGAAAAAGGAGGGGACAAATTAACGGGACAGAAGTCACAGAACCATGGGATGGCTTGGGTGGGAAGGGGCCCCCTCGTGCCACCCCCTGCCAGGGCAGGGACATCTTCCACTGTCCCAGGCTGCTCCCAGCCCTGTCCAACCTGGCTTTGGACACTTCCAGGGATCCAGGGGCAGCCACAGCTGCTGTGGGCACCCTGTGCCAGGTCTGCCCACCCTCACAGGGGACAGTTCCTTCCAATATCTGACCCACACCTACGTTCTTCCAATTGGAGGCCATTCCCTGATGCTGTCATGTCAGGGATGGAAAGAAAGGCTCCAGTCTTCAGGTAGATCAGAAGGCTCAAAAAGAATCTTTATCAGCAAGAAGCAGCGAGTTTTACAGTCTCACTCACTAAGTGGGACCAGATTGGTCTCAAAGTAGAAAAATCCTCACCTTACTGGTGACTATGAATAGCACGCTGTGAAGAGCCATAACTATAAATGATGGTTGCAGAAAGAGAGATAACAATTGTTTGAATTCTTTCGTCTAAGATTCCCAGGCTCAGCCTGGGAGAAATTCTTTCTGTTCTTTCTTCGACTGAACTGAGAATATCCCCAATTCCCTCTTGTCCTGTCACTCCAGGCCTTCATCCCAAGCCCCTCTCCAGCTGCCCCCTATAGCTGCTGGAAATCCACAGTGACATCTCCCAGGGGTTTTCTCATCCTGGAAATCCAATTCTCCCTTCCACAGAGGCAAACAGGAGCAGGGGGTGCCGGGTCCCCGGGCTGTGTCTGTAACGTCCCCCTGTGCCCGTGCCAGCGCGGTGTCCCCGTGGCTGCTGCACTGGGACGCGGTTTGGGACGGTCTCACGGGCAGGGCACGAGCCACGCTGGGCTCTGGCAGCCCCCAGAGCAGGCAGGGCTGAGGTGAAGCCTCCAGGGTGTTAAATGCTAGCCAGGAGTGCCAGCCCTGCCTGCCTGCGGAGCCCTGGACCTTGTCCCCTGTGCCACACTGCCACCTCCCCAACCCCCTCCCCACGGAGTCATCTGGGCCCTGTGAGACCACGGAATGCAGTGCTCCCCCAGAGAAAGGAAGGGAAAGAGGGAAAGAGGGAAAGAGGGAAAGAGGGAAAGAGGGAAAGAGGGAAAGAGGGAAAGAGGGAAAGAGGGAAAGGAAGGGAAAGAGGGAAAGAGGGAAAGAGGGAAAGGAAGGGAAAGAGGGAAAGAGGGAAAGAGGGAAAGAGGGAAAGAGGGAAAGGAAGGGAAAGAGGGAAAGAGGGAAAGAGGGAAAGAGAGGAAGGAAGGAAGGAAGGAAGGAAGGAAGGAAGGAAGGAAGGAAGGAAGGAAGGAAGGAAGGAAGGAAGGAAGGAAGGAAGGAAGGAAGGAAGGAAGGAAGGAAGGAAGGAAGGAAGGAAGGAAGGAAGGAAGGAAGGAAGGAAGGAAGGAAGGAAGGAAGGAAGGAAGGAAGGAAGGAAGGAAGGAAGGAAGGAAGGAAGGAAGGAAGGAAGGAAGGAAGGAAGGAAGGAAGGAAGGAAGGAAGGAAGGAAGGAAGGAAGGAAGGAAGGAAGGAAGGAAGGAAGGAAGGAAGGAAGGAAGGAAGGAAGGAAGGAAGGAAGATTAAAAAAGAGAAAGAAAGAAAGAGCAAGGAAGAGAGAAAAAAGAGAGAGAGAGAAAAAAGGAAAGGAAAAGGAAAAGGAAAAGGAAAAGGAAAAGGAAAAGGAAAAGGAAAAGGAAAAGGAAAACAATGGAGAGAAAAGGTATCACCACCCATTACCCTCCAGTGGGGGTAGGAGCTCACAAAACAAGAACCCAGAGGGCCATTTCTAACCCATGTCCCCAGATGTCACAGCCACACGTTTATTGAGCTCCTCCAGGTGTGGGGACTCCACCCCTGCCCTGGGCAGCTGTGCCAGGGCTGCACAGCCCTTTCCAGGAGGAATTTCCCCAATATCCCACCCTGAGCTCCCCTGGCCCAGCCTGGGGCCGTTCCCTCTGCTCCTGTCCCTGTTCCCTGGGATCAGATCCCAAATTGCCCCCGGCTGTCCCCTCCTGTCAGGAGCTGTGCAGAGCCACACGGGCCCCCTGAGCCCCCTTTGCTCCAGGCTGAGCCCCTGCCCAGCTCCCCCAGCCCCTCCAGACCCTTCCCCAGCTCTGTTCCCACCTCTGGGCACACGGGCAGCAGCAGGGCTGGGGAGAGCAGGGACTGGAGCATCGCTGAGGAGCTGTGCCTGCTGTGCCCTGAGCAGAGACAGCTGAGAGGGGACTGTGCAATCAAGGGAGCCCCCAAACCAGGCTTTGCTCCGCGGTGGCAGCCCCCAGGACACGAGGCAGGGGGCAGGAACTGATGCCCAGCAAGCTCCACCTGAACATGAGGAACATGAGGACGCTCCTGTGAGCAGCGGAGCAGAGACCAGAGAGGGTGTGGGGCATCCCTCACCAGAGAGATTCCAGAGCCCTCTGGACACAATGCCATGCCGTGTGGCTTGTGATGACCCTTCCTGAGGACCCCCACGGTGGCTCCTTACAGCCTGACCCCCCCTGGCATTCTGTGGGTCTGGGATTTTGTACCCCAATCCAACCCACAGCCCCTCAGCCTGACCCACCCTGGCATTCTGTGGGTTTGGGATTTTGTACCCCCCCTAAACCAAATCCAACCCACAGCCCCTCAGCCTGATCCACCCTGGCATTCTGTGGGTCTGGGGTTTTGTAACCCCCTCTGAACCCAATCCAACTCACAGCCCCCCAGCCTGACCCACCCTGGCATTCTGTGGGTCTGGGAGTTTGTACCCCCTGTATCCAGTCCAACCCACAGCCCCCCTGTGCCCAGGGGCGTTTGAGGCTCAGCTGAGGCCAGGCTGGAAGTGGAAAGCACGAGAACCAAAGGCTGTGCTGAGGCACAGGACGGGGCTCAGCTCTGCCCCCGCTGCAGCCCAAAGCTGCCCTGCTGGGGAAGCCCTGGCTCCCTTTTGGTGGGGTGAAAATGGAATACTGTGCACCCCAGCTCTCCACAGCTCACCCCATTTTGCTGTGGATTCCTGGGAACTGGGAAGACATTCCTCCCTGGGAGGGTGGGCAGGGCCTGGCACAGGGTGCCCAGAGGAGCTGTGGCTGCCCCTAGATCCCTGGAAGTGTCCAAGGTCAGGCTGGACAGGGCTGGGAGCAGCCTGGGACAGTGGAAGGTGACCCTGGCACCATCCCTGCAGGTCTCGTGCCACCACAGTGACCCTGGCACCATCCCTGCAGCTCTGGCACCATCCCTGCAGCTCTGGTGCCACCACAGTGACCCTGGCACCATCCCTGCAGGCCTCTGGCCACCCCAGTGACCCTGGCAGCATCCCTGCAGCTCTGACACCACCCCAGTGACCCTGGCACCACCCCAGTGACCCTGGCACCATCCCTGCAGCTCTGGCACCATCCCTGCAGGTCTCTGGCCACCCCAGTGACCCTGGCACCATCCCTGCAGCCCTGGCACCACCACAGTGACCCTGGCACCATCCCTGCAGGTCTGGCACCACCACAGTGACCCTGGCACCATCCCTGCAGCTTTGACACCATCCCTGCAGCCCTGGCACCACCTCAGTGACCCTGGCACCACCCCAGTGACCCTGGCACCATCCCTGCAGCCCTGGCACCATCCCTGCAGCTCTGGTGCCACCACAGTGACCCTGGCCCCATCCCTGCAGGTCTCTGGCCACCACAGTGATCCTGGTACCATCCATGCAGGTCTGGCACCATCCCTGCAGGTCTGGCACCACCACAGTGACCCTGACACCATCCCTGCAGCTCTGACACCATCCCTGCAGCCCTGGCACCATCCCTGTAGCCCTGGCACCACCCCAGTGACCCTGGCACCATCCCTGCAGCTTTGCCACCACCGCAGTGACCCTGGCAACATCCCTGCAGCTCTGGTGCCACCACAGTGACCCTGGCACCACCACAGTGACCCTGACACAATCCCTGCAGCTCTGACACCACC
Source organism: Fringilla coelebs (assembly GCF_963513975.1). Lineage (NCBI taxonomy): Eukaryota > Metazoa > Chordata > Aves > Passeriformes > Fringillidae > Fringilla > Fringilla coelebs. The sequence continues at coordinate 345,763 of NC_140028.1, read as the reverse complement.
CCTGCAGCCCTGGCACCATCCCTGCAGCCCTGGCACCACCACAGTGACCCTGGCATCATCCCTGCAGCTCTGATGCCACCACAGTGACCCTGGCATCATCCCTGCAGCTGTGGTGCCACCACAGTGACCCTGGAACCATCCCTGCAGCCTGGGCACCATCCCTGCAGCGCTGGCACCACCTCAGTGACCCTGGCACCATCCCTGCAGCCCTGGTGCCACCACAGTGACCCTGGCACCATCCCTGCAGCCCTGGTGCCACCCCAGTGACCCTGGAACCATCCCTGCAGCTGTGGTGCCACCGCAGTGACCCTGGCACCATCCCTGCAGCGCTGGCACCACCACAGTGACCCTGGCACCATCCCTGCAGCCCTGGCACCACCGCAGTGACCCTGGCACCATCCCTGCAGCTTTGGCACCACCACAGTGACCCTGGCACCATCCCTGCAGCTCTGACACTATCCCTGCAGCCCTGGCACCACCCCAGTGACCCTGGCACCATCCCTGCAGCCCTGGTGCCACCCCAGTGACCCTGGCACCACCACAGTGACCCTGGCACCACCGCAGTGACCCTGGCACCATCCCTGCAGCCCTGGCACCATCCCTGCAGCCCTAGTGCCACCCCAGTGACCCTGGCACCATCCCTGCAGCCCTGGCACCACCACAGTGACCCTGGCACCATCCCTGCAGCTCTGACACCACCCCAGTGACCCTGGCACCATCCCTGCAGTTCTGACACCATCCCTGCAGCCCTTGCACGACCACAGTGACCCTGGCACCATCCCTGCAGCCCTGGTGCCACCCCAGTGACCCTGGCACCACCGCAGTGACCCTGGCACCATCCCTGCAGCCCTGGCACCACCTCAGTGACCCTGGCACCACCTCAGTGACCCTGGCACCATCCCTGCAGCTCTGGCACCACCCCACCACCCCCACATTCTCCCTCTCCCTCCCGCACTGTGCCACACGCCAGGTGCCCTGAGCACCAGGAAAAGCCTGGCCGATCCCTTTTTCCCAGGAACCACGAGTCAGGGCGCGGGATACCTGATAGTCCCTTTCCCACAGAGATCGGAGTTGTGCAATCTCTCCAGGCACAATAAAGAGCGTTTTTGTCCGTGTCTGCCCGTGCCCGTCCCCTGGGCGCGGGGATGGGCTGGCTCCTCGTGGCTTTTCAAAGGGAACTTTGTTATTTTTGTTATTCTTTCCTCCGGAGGCGCCGGCACCGCGCGGTGCGGCCGGGCGGGGAGAGGCGGAGCAGGGGCGGTGCCCGGCGGTACCTGCCGGGCAGGTGAGAGCAGCGCCCCAGTACCTGCCCGGCAGGTGAGAGCAGCGCCCCGTACCTGCCCGGCAGGTGATAGCAGCACCCCCGTACCTGCCGAGCAGGTGAGAGCAGCGCCCCGGTACCTGCCCGGCAGGTGAGAGCAGCGCCCCGGTGCCTGCCTGGCAGGTGACAGCAGCGCCCCGGTGCCTGCCTGGCAGGTGACAGCAGCGCCCCGGTACCTGCCGAGCAGGTGACAGCAGTGTCTTGGTACCTGCCGAGAAGGTGACAGAAGCGTCCTGGTACCTGCCGAGCAGGTGAGAGCAGTGTCTCGGTACCTGCCGAGCAGGTGACAGCAGCACCCCGGTACCTGCCCGGCAGGTGAGAGCAGCGCCCCGGTACCTGCCCGGCAGGTGACAGCAGCGCCCCGGTACCTGCCCGGCAGGTGAGATCAGAGACCCAGTACCTGCCCGGCAGGTGACAGCAGTGTCTCGGTACCTGCCTGGCAGGTGACAGCAGCACCCCGGTACCTGCCGAGCAGGTGACAGCAGCGCCCCGGTGCCTGCCGAGCAGGTGACAGCAGAGCCCCGGTACCTGCTGAGGAGGTGAGAGCAGCACCCCGATACCTGCCCGGCAGGTGACAGCAGTGTCCCGGTACCTGCCCGGCAGGTGAGAGCAGCCTCCCTGTACCTGCCCGGCAGGTGAGAGCAGCGCCCCAGTACCTGCCCGGCAGGTGAGATCAGAGACCCAGTACCTGCTCGGCAGGTGAGAGCAGAGTCCCAGTACCTGCCGAGCAGGTGAGAGCAGCACCCCGGTACCTGCTGAGCAGGTGAGAGCAGCACCCCAGTACCTGCCCGGTAGGTGAGAGCAGCGCCCCGGTACCTGCCCGGCAGGTGAGAGCAGCGCCCCAGTACCTGCCCGGCAGGTGAGAGCAGCGCCCCGGTACCTGCCCGGCAGGTGAGAGCAGCGCCCTGGTGCCTTGCCATGCTCTGCTTGTGCTCAGAGCTTTCCAGGGGCAGGGGCTGCCATCCCCAGGGCAGGCAGGGCTCCGTGCATCCCCCTCCTCATTAAAACACCCCAGCTCTGCTTGTGCTCAGAGATTTCCAGGGGCAGGGGCTGCCGTCCCCAGGGCAGGCAGGGCTCCGTGCATCCCCCTCCTCATTAAAACACCCCAGCATCCGCAGGGGCCCAGGGATCGGTGCTCCCCCCGATGCCTTGTGAAGGCTGGCCTAGAAGGGACAGCAGACAGAGCTAAAGCATAAAGGTGGGATTTGTTAAGAGGCTCAGTGGATCTTAATAAATCCTCAGTGGATCCACCTTGGGCAGCACTGTGTGCCGCCACTGGGCGTCTTCTAGCCGGATGTTCCAGATTGCAAGGCAAGATGTATTCTATTGCCGTCTGTATGGCAGTTGTCTGGTGTCAAGCAGGCAATTCTCCTTATCTCTCTTCCTGAGTGATCATAATCAACAGGGGGCATCTGCTGATAAAGGGCTATTGGATGTCACCCCATGACTGACAAGAACTAGAGCATCCCATTGTGAGATGCTCCGCCCAGAGGGAGGAGCCAAGCATTCCTACCCAGATATAACCTGGAGATTCTGACACCAGCACAGCTCTTCTCCACTGGACTCCCCAGAGGAACAGCAGCTGCTTCTACTTCCATGGATCTGCGGAGGAAGAATACACCCCTTTCCTACAGGACTCCCCTGCTCCAACAGAACCACGCCTGACACTCCAGGAGGACTGCAGCCCCTTTTCCAGCTGGACTGCTACCAACACCCTGACCCACAGGGTGTCAGGTCGTGTTCTGACTCTGACAGTGTTGTTCTGGTGTATTGCATTAGTTTATTTTATCCTTTTATTTTCCCTTCCCTATTAAAGAACTGTCATTTCCTGCTCCCATGTTTTTTGCCTGAGAGCCCCTTATTCATACCAATTCGGAGGGGTGGGGAGGGTTTGCATTCTCCATTTCAGGGGAGGCTCCTGTCTCCTTTAACAGGCACCTGTCTTTCCAAACCAAGACACCGGATAACGAGATGGGTCCAGGGTTCCTTCAGGCGAGCAGTCTCGGGCTGGGCAGCTCAGCCTTCCGCAGGCCAAGTGTCCCAAACCCTAAGTGCCCTTTAGCCTGACACCTTAGTGAGCTCAGTGATTATCAGCTCTCAGTGATTATCAGCTCTCAGTGATTTCCAGCTCTTTTATAATTTCAGCTCTCTGCTCACTAAGATGCTGGCCTCAGTGGCTTCCACAGAGCAGAGAGAGAGAGGAGAAGGCAGCCTCGGAGATTCCATGATGGTTTATCGGCAGGGTTCATGAAGGGTTCCGATGGCAGCTCTTCTACCAGAATGGGCCAGGGAGCCTGATTATATAGGGTTAGGGGGGATTGGGAACTGACCAATTGTAAGGGTTAGGGAAAACTAGCCTATAGGGTCACAGAGAGATAAGCTAGGCCAGAGGACCTAAGTGAGGACTCCAGGCTCAGCTATACTGACTCAGCAAATACTTATCTCAGGCTTACATCCTCCACTGGGCCCTGGCCATCTCAATGTCCACTACAATAACCCTTACAATTGGTCAGTTTTCAATCCCCCCTAACCCTATATAAGCAGCCACCCTGGCCCATTCTGGTAGAAGAGCTGCCGTCAGAACCCTTCATGAACCCTGCAAATAAACCATGGTGGAATCTCCGAGGCTGCCTTCTCCTCTCTCTCCGTCTGCTCTGTGGAAGCCACTGCGGCTGAAGCATCTTAGCGAGCAAAGAGCTGAAATGATAAAAGAGCTGGAAATCACTGAGAGCTGATAATTGAGCTTGCTAAGGTGTCAGGCTATAGGGCATTTTGGGTTTGGACACTGGGCCTGCTGAAGGCTGAGCTGCCCGGCCCGAGACTGCTCGCCTGAAGGAACCGTGGTCCTGCAGAGACCTCGCTATCCGGCTAGAAACGGCCCAGTGGCAGAACACAGGTTAGGGAAAACTAGCCTACAGGGTCACAGAAAGGTAGCTAGGCCAGAGGACCTAGGTGAAGACTCCAGGTTTAGCTATTCTGACTCAGCATTTCTGTATCTCTAGGATTACATCCTCCACAGGCCCTCAGCCATCTCAGTGTCCGCTACACAGCACAACCCAAAATGGCCCCAAAAATGGACAACAGCTCACAGGGGCTCACATTTTTATAACTTCTGGTCCATTAGCATATTGGAGCTAATTGTCCAATTACAGCTTCAGCCCATGAAGTCCCATCCTTCTTGTTTTCCTCTCTTCAGCCCGCGTTGTTTCTGCTCTTGGGCTGAGATTTGGATCATTTGTCCTTGGTCCCCAGCTGGAGCAGGAATTGTTTTGTCTCCCTGCTCTGTGCAGAGCTCACCATCCCACAATACGAAGCCCAGACCCCCACACTAAAGCAGCACAGAATGTGGAAAATATAAAAGCCAAAACCTGAGGGCATCCCCAGCATGAGCTGGAAGGGAGCTGGGAGCAGTGTCAGCGCCTGAGCTCTGCCCCCAGAGGATTCCCAAACCAATCACGGCAGGAAAGCCCTGCCCCAACGCCCCAGCGCTGGAACATCCCTGGGAAAGGCATCTCCCAGCCTCTGATGTGGTTCTGAGGTGCTCCAGCCACCACTCCCACACCTTCCGGCAGGTGAGGCCCAGGTGTGTCCCTGCCAGGCTCCCCAGGAAGCTGCAGGTGAGTCAGGGAGCCCGGGGGCATCCCGGGCGGGAAAAATGTGAATTTTATTGTTGGCTTTTGGCAAATGTTAACGTGAATGTTACACGTGTTATGTTAGAAAGTGATGCTGTGTTAATTTCCTTAAGTAGTGTGTTAAATATAGCTTATGCTATAACAAAATGTTAAAATAGAAACTATGCTATGGAAAATAATCTTTTAAAGAGAGGATTTGCACCTTAAAGAGAGGACAGGACACCTCAATCTTTCAGAGAAAGAGAATTTATTGCCCCATTATCAGAACAAACGAACTTCTTCCTGCCTCCTCAGCCCTGAAGGCGCCGTCAGGATTCAGAGGAAGGAGCTGACACTGCCCAGAGAGAATCCTGTGTGTGAATGGAATTGATGCATCATGGATGAGGTGTGTGAATATGCAACAGGCTGTTGCTTTTAAGGGTTAATCCTCTGTTAATGTGGGTCTTTTTCAGGCTTATTTTGCCCAGAAAGAGGTGCCTGGACTGTCTGTAACTCTTTGGTTTTATTGTCTCGTATTGCCCTAAATCCTAATTGTCCAAACTATTAATTCTCTAATTATATTGCTATTTTTGTAACCATTTTATTACTGTTTAACTTTTAGCATTCTAAAAACGAGTGTTTGGTGTTTTTCACCAATCCTGTGCCCCTCTCTGTGCCCGTGGGGGGCTGTGGCAGCAGCTCTGGCCACAGAGAGCAACCGGCACAACTTCCCCAGGCCCTTCTGGAAAAGGTCTGTGAGAAGATCAGAGGGAAGAATGAGAAACAATTCTTACCTTTCTGCAGAGCCCCTTGGGGCCCCCAGAGTGGGAGACCCCTGGAGAAAGCTCTGTGCCAGGAACGAGAGACAAACTGAATTTTTATCAGTTCTCGCGTTGCTGTTTACTTTTATCTGATCAGAATTCTGCGTGCCATCCTCACTGGGCTTAGCGCACCAGAAGATGGCTAAAAAGGTCACAAGATTTACAGTTTTGAGGTCTTTTAAAGCCATTTTATCCAGTTAATTCCTGAAATGTACTTTATTTTTACTTATCTAGCAATACCTAGCTGTCTACCACGCAACACCTGCGTTGCAGCTTTCCCCAACCAATCATCCTGTGCCAGAAAATGGAGTAAATGAGGAAGAAGAAGACAAGCCAACAACCAAAATCCATCTTGTCTCCTATCTGCCTCCATGCTAAAACCCCAAAATTCTGAATTTTTCACCCTGTGATGCACTACACTGCACTATTATCTGTTTTACACACCTGTAGACTCTAATTCATCCCAAAGTTTTGGAAGATTTGTGCACAGAGGAAGGTTAAAAGCTGTGTTTTCCTGGGGGTCAGGACTCGCCAGGACAGGCAGGGGAACATTCCCCGTGCCCTGGGTTCAACATATCCAAACTTTCTGCAGCTGTTGCTGGGAACATCTGGAATGTGTTATGGAGAGTTGTTTACCAAAGGGTGGCTTCTTAATTAGCCACTGGTGGTGGTGTTTTAATTAAAGGACCAGTCCAGCATAACTGCATCGTAACTGACTATAAAAGCAATGGATTTCTGGATAAGAATAGAATAAAGAGATTGATCAGCCTTCTGTGAATGATGGAGAAAATGCTAATTATTACCCCGTGAAATCAGAGGGGCAGCTGCACAAAGGTGTCAGGGACTGCCCCAGACCCGAGCTCACCTGGTCAGGGACTGCCCCAGACCTGAGCTCACCTGGTCAGAGACTGCCCCAGACCCGAGCTCACCTGCTCAGGGGCTGTCCAGACCCGAGCTCACCTGGTCAGGGGCTGCCCCAGACCTGAGCTCACCTGGTCAGGGGCTGCCCCAGACCTGAGCTCACCTGGTCAGGGACTGCCCCAGACCCGAGCTCACCTGGTCAGGGGCTCCCCAGACCTGAGCTCACCTGGTCAGGAGCTGCCCAGACCTGAGTTCACCTGGTCAGGGACTGCCCCAGACCTGAGCTCACCTGGCCGGGGGGATCAATCCCAAGGTCGGGATTGAAGCACTCAAGATGGTATTTCATGTTCAGACTCAGCGGTTTATTATTTCTTACTGGTCACAAGCCGTGAGTTTCCCACCCTGAAGCTCTCCTGACAGTATTTTTTATTCAGATTCAGCTGTTTATTATTTCTTACTGGTCACAAGCTGTGAGTTTCCCACCCCGTGACATTGCACACTTCTAATCAAACTACATTTAAAATTTTGCTCAGAAACACGCTCATTCTTAATATTTTCCTGAAGATCTAACCATTTCAATTTTATTTAGCAGAAAAACTCAAATAAGGACAATGCTTCAGCTCCTTCTGAGTGAAATATTCAAAATTTTGCTCGGAAACACGCTCCTTCTTAACATTTTCCTGAACATCTAACAATTTAAATTTTATTTAGCAGAAAAATCCAAGTAAATTCTTTTATGAAAATGAATACCAAAAGCTATATCCCTTCCATTTACATTTCTTCTTTTGATTGTAAAAATATGTGCTGGCAGCCGTTTTTCCTAGCTCAGAGTAAAAACTTGCTCAGTTGGCAAATATTTCACCTAGAACTCAGTTGTGGCAAGTTTTATATATGAAGATCTCACAATTTCAATTTTATTTAGCAGAAAAACCCAAATAAGTTCTTTCATGAAAATGCTTCAGCTCCTTCTGAGTGAAATATTCAAAATTTTGCTCAGAACCTCAGAACGCTCATTCTTAACATTTTCCTGAAGATCTAACAATTTCAATTTTATTTTACAGAAAAACCCAAATAAGGACAACGCTCCAGCTCCTTCTGAGCGAAACATTTAAAATTTTGCTCAGAAAGATGCTCACTCTTAACATTTTCCTGAAGATCTAACCATTTAAATTTTATTTAGTAGAAATAAAATAAATTAAATTGGCGTTTTTCACCAATAAATAAATTATTTTATGAAAATGAATACAAAAATCGATATCCCTTCCATTGACATTTCTTCTCTTGATTGCAAAAATAGTAGTGGAAATAGTTTTTCCTAGCTCAGAGTAAAAACGGTTGGCAAATATTTCGCCTAGAACTCAGTTGCGTCAAGTTTTATATATGAAGATTTAACAATTTAAATCTTATTTAGCAGAAAAATACAAGCAAATTCTTTTATGAAAATGAATACCAAAAGCTATATCCCTTCCATTTACATTTCTTCTTTTGATTGTAAAAATATGTGCTGGCAGTCATTTTTCCTAACTCAGAGGAAAAACTTGCTCAGTTGGCAAATATTTCACCTAGAACTCAGTTGCATCAAGAAGATCTAACAATTAAAATTTTATTTAGCAGAAAAACCCATATAAGGACAATGCTTCAGCTCCTGAGTGAAACATCTAAAATTTTGCTCAGAAACACGCTCATTCTTAACATTTTCCTGAAGATCTGACAATTTAAATTTTATTTAGCAGAAAAATCCAAGTTCTTTCATGAAAATGCTTCAGCTCCTTCTGAGCGAAACATCTAAAATTTTGCTCAGAAACACGCTCATTCTTAACATTTTCCTGAAGATCTAACAATTTCAATTTTATTTAGGAGAAAAACCCAAACAAGTTCTTTCATGAAAATGCTTCAGCTCCTTCTGAGTGAAATATTCAAAATTTTGCTAAGAAACACGCTCATTCTTAACATTTTCCTGAAGATCTAACAATTTCAATCTTATTTAGCAGAAAAACCCAAATAAGGACAACGCTCCAGCTCCTTCTGAGTGAAATATTCAAAATTTTGCTCAGAAAGATGCTCACCCTTAACATTTTCCTGAAGATCTAACAATTTCAATTTTATTTAGCAGAAAAACCCAAATAAGGACAACGCTCCAGCTCCTTCTGAGTAAAACATTTAAAATTTTGCTCAGAAACACGCTCATTTTTAACATTTTCCCGAGGAAGTTTCCTGAGCCGCGGGCCGATGCCAGCTCGGGAAGGGGTGGTTGGTCCTCCCCAGCAGGAGCGGGTCCCGGAGCCGCCTCCGCCGGGGACGGGGGGCCCGGGCCAGGTGCGCTCCCCGCGCCGAGCCCCGGTGAGTCAGAGCAGCCGCCCGGCCGGTCGGGCGAGCGCCCACGCCGGCGGGACGAGCTCCCGGAGCGGGACAGGGGGACAGGCAGGACAGCGGGACCGGCAGGACAGCGGGACCCGGAGCGGGACAGCGGGACCCGGAGCGGGACAGCGGGACCGGCAGGACAGCGGGACCGGCAGGACGCGCTCCCGGAGCAGGACAGCGGGACCGGCAGGACAGCGGGACCAGCAGGACAGCGGGACCGGCAGGACAGCGGGACCCGGAGCGGGACAGCGGGACCCGGAGCAGGACAGCGGGACCGGCAGGACAGCGGGACCCGGAGCAGGACAGCGGGACCGGCAGGACAGCGGGACCGGCAGGACAGCGGGACCGGCAGGACAGCGGGACCGGCGGGACGCGCTCCCGGAGCGGGACAGGGGGACAGGCAGGACAGCGGGACCCGGAGCGGGACAGCGGGACGGGCAGGACCGGGGCTCGCAGCCCCTCCCGGCCCCGGGAGCCGCGCACGGGGTCCCGGGGGGCGTCAGGATGTTTGCATCCCCATCCATCGCTCTGTTGGTGCTGGGTGTTCTGTTCTGCGCCTTCCAGACCGGCTCTGAAGAGGGAATGTTTTGTTTTGGTTTTGCTATCAGCCGCTCCCCCACGGCCGGCGGGACAGACAGACGGGGCTGTACATGGTGCAGCTTTTGCTTTTTTTGCCTGGCGTTTGGCTTTGCTCTTGCTTCTGCTTGCTCTCGCTTCTTGCTTGTGCTCATTAGTTTAGTTAAACAGTCCAAATTTCGTCCTGGACTGTTTCTCCTTTCCTCTTTTGGACCTGCTCGGACCTGCTCTGGACTGGGACCTGGGAACACCGAGAGTTTGCACCCTGTGCCTGCAGCAGCTGCCCCAGCGCCGGAGGGACTGATACCAGAGCGACCACCCCCAAGAGAGAGACTTTCTGAATTTGTCATCTTTTTCAGAGCGGTGAAACAGTGCTGTCACCCGGTATTGTTAATTTTGTGTGCTGGGGGGTGCTGTGCCTGTTAAATAAACAGGTTCTTTCCACTTCTCTCTGAGGAATTCTTCCCGAACCGGCTCGGGGGAGGGACCGTGTGGGTTTGCCTTCTGGAGGGGCCCCTCTTTGGGGATTCTCTCCCAAATTTGCCCTAAACCAGGACACACAGGCACGTGGGACACGGTCACACCTGGGTGTGGGCAGCTTTCTGTGTGTCACCTGTGTCCCCACGCACGGGGAGCCACCCACGCCTTGCACGTGCATTGTCCTGTGTGTCCAGGGTCACCAGAGAGTCACAGGAGAGTCACCTGCACGGAGAGTCACAGCAGAGCCACAGTCACACACAGCCACACACAGGGTCACACGGCCACACAGTGACACCAGGGACCTGCACAGGGTCACACAATCACACACAGGGTCACACAATCACACACAGGGTCACACAGTGACACACAGGGTCCCACAGTCACACACAGGATCACACACAGGGTCACACACAGTGACACCAGGGACCTGCACAGGGTCACACACAGCCACAGCCACACACAGGGTCACACACAGCCACACACAGGGTCACACACAGGGTGACATGGTCACACACAGGGTGACATGGTCACCCACAGGGTCACCCACAGGGTCACACAGGACCCTCTTCCCGGCACATGGAATCAAAGGAGCCCAGAGGGGCAGTCACACACCGAGGCACAGACACCGGGGCAGGTTGACAGGAGCACGGACACTGTCACAAATGCCCCCACACACACCCACAGCCAGCACTGTCTCTGCTCTACCAGCCATGGTCAGCACTGTCCCCTCTGTCACCCAGCCATGGCCAGCACTGTCCCTGCTCTGTCACCCAGCCATGGCCAGCACTGTCCCTGCTCTGTCACCCAGGCATGGCCAGCACTGTCCCTGCTCTGTCATCCAGCCATGACCAGCACTGTCCCTCCTCTGTCACCCAGTCATGGCCAGCACTGTCCCCTCTGTCACTCAGCCATGGCCAGCACTGTCCCTGGTGTGTCACCCAGCCATGACCAGCACTGTCCCCTCCGCTGTCACCCAGCCATGGCCAGCACTGTCCCTGTTCTGTCACCCAGCCATGGCCAGCACTGTCCCTGGTGTGTCACCCAGCCATGGCCAGTGCTGTCCCCTCTGTCACCCAGCCATGGCCAGCACTGTCCCTGGTGTGTCACCCAGCCATGGCCAGCACTGTCCCCTCTGTCACCCAGCCATGGCCAGCACTGTCCCCTCCTCTGTCACCCAGCCATGGCCAGCACTGTCCCCTCTCTCACCCAGCCATAGCCAGCACTGTCCCTGCTCTGTCACCCAGCCATGACCAGCACTGTCCCCTCCTCTGTCACCCAGCCATGACCAGCACTGTCCCTGCTCTGTCACCCAGCCATGGCCAGCACTGTCCCTGGTGTGTCACCCAGCCATGGCCAGCACTGTCCCTGGTGTGTCACCCAGCCATGACCAGCACTGTCCCCTCCTCTGTCACCCAGCCATGACCAGCACTGTCCCTGCTCTGTCACCCAGCCATGGCCAGCACTGTCCCTGCTCTGTCACCCAGCCATGGCCAGCACTGTCCCCTCTGTCACCCAGCCACGGCCAGCACTGTCCCTGGTTTTCCAGGCAGGCACTGTCTGTAGGACTCTGTAAAATCAGAGGGTTTTGGGAAAACTGCCACAGGCAGGCCTCAGAGACAGCAGAACTGTGACCAGAGCCAAGCGTGGCCACGGGACAGGTCAGCAGGTGAACTGACATTGGGAGCAATCCTGTATTGAACTGGAACACCTGGGCCAAAGAACTGCCCAGAGCAGCATCTGAGCCCCAAGAATCAGAAATCCTTGGTTCTTTAACAATGGATTTTTGCCTTACATTTACAGCTCATGAGTGGCTGCGAGAAGGCGATCCTCCAAAGCACGCTGTTACTCCCCTTTATTTTGCATACAGAAATTTAAGGTTTTGGTGTAATTATTCAAACAGTTGGGATGTGCTTTCCGAGGCTGACCAATATCCACGACAATTGCCAAAAGGATATTGGTTTATTTGTGGAGACAGGGCTCGTCAGGGCGCTCCATCACGCCCTGAAGGTGGCCCGTGTGGCATTGGGACGCTCACTGGGACAGCACCTCCTGCTAAAGCAGGCGTGGAGAAGGGCCGGGGGGCTCCGTGGCCAGCGCAGCCCGTGTTCCAGCTCTGCTGCCGGGTGCCAGCGCAGGGCAGGGCCGCCCTGCCGTCCCCAGGGGCGGGGGAGGGCAGGATTTAAATTTGGCACCGGCCGCCTCTGCTCACCTGGCTGGGAGTGGGGAGGAGGAGGAGGAGGATCATCGGAGCCTGCCGGCGATCCAGCCGCTCTGGAGACACGGCCAGGAGGTAGGACAGAGCCCACCTGGGCGTCACCGAGGCCACCCCAGGGGACCGGCATGGGAAGCGGGGACCTCACCCCGACCCCAAACTCCACCGCGTTTGGGGAGGGGGCGGCTGCTGAAACTCCCGGGATCGGTGAGCAGGAGATGTCCGGGCAGAACTTGGTCCTTTTTGGGAAGGGACAAAGTGACCGAGTAGCTCCAGGAACGGCGGGAGCTGCTGCTCAGCCTGACGTGTTTTGTGTCGCCAGTGCTTCAGCCGGGCTGGGATGCGGGAGGGAAACAGCCGGAGGTGCGGGACACGCCGGAGCCCGCCGCACCCGGGGCTGCGGCTGGAGCGGGGGGAATCGTTGGGATCCAGGGCTGGAGCGGGGGGAATCGCTGGGATCCAGGGCTGGGGCAGTGGGAATCTCTGGATCCAGGGCTGGGGCAGTGGGAATCGCTGGATCCAGGGTCCAGAGCAGTGGGAATCGCTGGATCCAGGGCTGGGGCAGTGGGAATCGCTGGGATCCAGGACTGGGGCACTGGGAATCGCTGGATCCAGGACTGAAGCAGTGGGGCTCTCTGGGATCCAGGGCTGGGGCAGTGGGAATAGCTGGGATCCAGGGCGGGAGCAGCAGGAATCTCTGGGATCCAGGGCTGGGGCAGTGAGAATCGCTGGATCCAGGGCTGGGGCAGTGGGAATCGCTGGGATCCAGGGTCCAGAGCAGTGGGAATCTCTGGATCCAGGGCTGGGGCAGTGGGAATCTCTGGATCCAGGGCTGGAGCAGTGGGAATCACTGGATCCAGGGCCGGGGCAGTGGGAATCGCTGGGATCCAGGGCGGGAGCAGCAGGAATCACTGGATCCAGGGCTGGGGCAGTGGGAATCGCTGGATCTAGGGTCCAGAGCAGTGGGAATCGCTGGATCCAGGGTCCAGAGCAGTGGGAATCGCTGGGATCCAGGGCTGGAGCGGGGGAAATCCGTGGGATCCAGGGCTGGGGCAGTGGGAATCGCTGGGATCCAGGGCTGGGGCAGTGGAAATCGCTGTGATCCAGGGCTGGGGCAGTGGGAATCGCTGGGATCCAGGGTCCAGAGCAGTGGGAATCGCTGGATTCAGGGGCTGGAGCAGTGGGAATCGCTGGGATCCAGGGCTGGGGCAGTGGGAATCGCTGGGATCCAGGGTCCAGAGCAGTGGAAATCGCTGGATCCAGGGCTGGGGCAGTGGGAATCGCTGGATCCAGGGCTGGAGCAGTGGGAATCGCTGGGATCCAGGGTCCAGAGCAGTGGGAATCGCTGGATCCAGGGCTGGGGCAGTGGGAATCGCTGGATCCAGGGCTGGGGCAGTGGGAATCGCTGGGACTGCGGGACCCCGGCCTGTGGCCGGAGCAGTGGGACTTAGCCAAGAGCCCGGCGAGGAGGCTGCGCTGAGCTGGGGGCACTGGTGTGATTTCCCTCCCCGGGGCTGGGCTGGGGGCACCGCTGTGATTTCCCTCCCCTGGACTGGGGGCACTGCTGTGATTTCCCTCCCCTGGGCTGGGGGCACTGGTGTGATTTCCCTCCCCTGGGCTGGGGGCACTGGTGTGATTTCCCTCCCCTGGGCTGGGGGCACTGGTGTGATTTCCCTCCCCTGGGCTGGGCTGGGGGCACCGCTGTGATTTCCCTCCCCTGGGCTGGGGGCACCGCTGTGATTTCCCTCCCCGGGGCTGGGCAGGGCTGGGGACCCCCTCGCTGTGGGGCCACCCCGGCCGGCTCCGGCTGGAAAACCGCTTCCACCGGAGCGTGCTGGCCGAGCCAGCCCCGGGAGCGGCGTGCGCAGCCCGGCCCCGGCACCACGGGGCTGATTAGAGAGCTGCTAATGACAGCTCGCTAATGACAGGCTGCGGTTGGCAAACGGGCTGGCGGTGCGGGCTGTTCACACGACAGCCCTGTCCTACAAAGGTGTCACCGGCTCCAGGGCGTGACACCGCGCTCCGGTGGGCAGCGCCGGCCTGTCGCCTCCCCGGGACCCTCGGAGCCGAGCAGGGAGGGAGAGGAGGGGGACAGAGCCACGGGCAGGGTCCCCGGAGGGCAGGGGCTGGGCTGGGGCCGCTGGCGTGGATCTCAGCCCCGCCGCGGTGCGTCCGCCCCAGCAGCAATCCAAAGCTTCGATGGATCAAAGCAGTGACTCAGAGACTTCCCCACTGCTCAGTAAACAGTCAGAGACTCGAGCTGTGACCCTGATAACGAGTTGAACGTGTCATTAATGTCAGTCAGCAGGGTTTACGGGGCATGGGTGTTCCCCGGGAGATCCTTTGGGTTTCGATTCTGCTCTTTTAACGAGACCGTGGCCTCATCGCTGCTGCACGGCGCTGGAGATGCTGCAAGTTTGTTTACAGGGCTTCCCAAGGGGACCAGGTGACAACGTGAGACATCCTGGGAGTGGGTGGCATCCCCGCCTGTGGCAGGGGCTGGAACCAGATGGGTTTAAAGGCCTGTTCCCACCCAGATTATCCCGGGATTCCATGATGCACCCGTGATTGCTACATTAAATAACACAGAGCCCAGTTCTGCAGGACAGGAGGGGGACAGGACAGGGCTTGGGGTTTCTGCCCGCCCAGTGGCCTTAGGACAAGCAGAGACCCAGGGCAAAGCTCTCCCTCAGCTCCTGCTGCTGCCCCTGGATCTGAACAGCCCCTCATCCGTCCCTAAGACCATTCCCGTGCCCTGTGGAGTGCCAGGGGGCTGTGGGACCCCACAGCCCCCAGGAGCATCCCCACAGTCAGCCGGGCTGTCCCCTGTGCCCCACCAGGGTCACGGCCAGCCTGTGACCGGCACGGGGCCAGCCAGGGCAGAGAATTACTGGGAGCACCAGCCAGCGCCTCTCTGGGGCTGTGGCATCAGGTCAGGGGGCCACTGCCGCCTCTTGGCATGACCCGGGGGTGGGAAGAGACCCCCAGAGCAATCTGGCTGTGCCGGGGCAGCCCCAGGGAGCCGGGAGGGGACGGAGCCTGGATCGGAGGCTGGGCAGAGTTAAATAAAGCAGGTGTTTATTAAAGGGCCTTCAAAGGACACACAGAGCCCAGCCGTGGCTACACCCCAGATGGGCGATGGGTCATGCCTTTTCACACTTTTATAAGTTTGGGTTCGTTTGCATATTGGGGCTAATTGTCCAATTACAGCTCCAATTACAGGTTAGGCAGTCACATCCTCCCACATTGCTCTCCTCAATTCGCTTTTGTTTGCACTTTTTGGGCCTGAGGCTGCGATGGTGTCCTTGGTTCTGGGGCTGGAAAAGGATTGTTTGGTGTGACTGAGCTGTGAGGAGAGCCTGCTGACGCTTTAGGTGGAGCTCGGAGTCACTAACGCAGCCCAGAGTCGGGAAAACAGGAAAGCTAAAACTCGGGGCACGGTCCAGCCCAAAAGCAAACGGTGGTTGTGTCCCCCAGGAGCAGGAGAGGAGAGTGGCCACAGGTTCGAGGCTCTGAGGGAGCAGGGGGTCCCTGGGGGGCCGCAGGGGGTCCCTGCCGCTGAGGTGGGGGTTCCTGTGTGCCGTGTGTCTGTCCCATCCCGCGCCGTGCCCCCACGGCCCCCTGCCCGCCCCAGCTGCACCTGCACCCGCACCCCCTGGCCCCAGCACTGCTCGGGGGCAGCAGCAAAGGCCCAGATCCCCCTCCCCGCTTCTCCCTGGGCTCCTGGGGTCACCTCCAGGGAGGGGCTTCCCCCACCCCGAGCCCCCCAGAGCTGCCTCAGTAAACGCTCTGGTCACAGCTGTGCTCCCATGTTCCAGTTTGGGGAGGGAGAGATGTGAATTTGGGGGTCCCAGAAAAGCCAGAGGGACCCCTGCATCCCCCAAGGGTCCCCCAAAATCTCGCCCAAGCCCCTCCCCACACGTGGGGACCCGCCCCCCCCAATAAACGCTGCTGTGCTCCTGTGTTCCAATTTTGGGAGGGGGCAATGTGAATTTGGGGGTCCCAGAAAAGCCAGAGGGACCCCTGCATCCCCCAAGGGTCCCTCTGGTCCTCCAGGGGACCCCAAAATCTCCCCCAAGCCCCTCCCCACCTGCAGGGACTCCCCCCAATAAATGCTGCTGGTCCCCGATGTGGTCAGGGGTTCAAATTTGGGGTGGGGGACACAGGAAATTTGGGGATCCCCAGCAAACTCAGAGGGACCCTCGCATTCCCCAAGTCCCCCTCTCGGCTGTGGGGACCCCACAGTGAAAACCACGCAGGGATTTGTGTCTTTCCAGGGGCTCTGTCTGTCCCTCCCGATTTATTAAAAAAATGTGGATATTGATCTAGTGCCGATATCCAGCTGTGAGGGACAAAAACTCTGACAGGTTAAAATCAGAAAATGTGTGTTTATTGTGGGATGGCTCCCAAATACACACCCAATTTACAGGTGATTACAGAGCCCTCTTATCCATACAGGCATTGAATATCCAAAATACAAATGCATATCCATAACTCTGCTACATCCCATTCCCAATGTGAATATTGATCTGGTACCGATATCCAAAAACTCTCTGACAGGTTAAAATCAGAAAGTGTATGTTTATTGTGGGATGGCTCCAAATACACACCCAATTTAAAGGTCATTACAGAGCCCTTTTATCGAAACAAGCATTGAATACCCAAAATACAAATGCATATTCATAACTCTGCTACATCCCATTCCCTGTGTGGTAATTAGTTCAAAAGCTATTAAGCATGGTAATTAGTTCCAAAGCTATTAAGCATGCGTAGTTTGTTCCCCAAAATGGGTCGATGGTCCTTTTCATGGGGAAGGGTCCCAAAATGAGGAAGTCAATGAAGTCTTCCTCGTTCTGACCCTTCTACCTTTTCAGTGCAAACATGACAAATGAACCCTTGGTAGAACTCCTGTTCCCTGTCCTCAGTTGGTGTCAGAGCAGAGGAGGCCTACAATTGTCTGATGTTCCCAAAAGCTATTTATCAGTTTCTATGTTCTTCATTAGAAACCCAGATAACCAAACACTATGTTGACAATCAATCAATTATTAGTTAACTACTAACCCTCAACTTCATCAAGGCCTACCCATCTAGTTTAATTAACTGCAATGAAGCTTGTCTCTAACTAAAATCTTAGCTGCTCTAAAATCCCTAAATTCCTCAGAGTTCATGTCTCACTCCCTCCTCAGACACGCCCAGCGCCCCACAGGAGCAGGATTCCTCCCCGGAGACCATGAGGAAGATGAGTGGATGCTCCCAGAACCACGAGCCGAGCAGCCCAGGCAGCGCTCACCTGCGCCCAGGTGAGCACAAAGAGATGGGCGGCGGCGGCGGCGGCTTCATCGCCGGAGTCTTCATCCCAGCCAAGAGGAAGAAGCTGAGCATCTACGAGGCCATGGTGAGGGGGCTGCTGAGCCCGGGCACGGCGCTGGTGCTGCTGGAGGCGCAGGCGGCCTCGGGGCTGCTCACGGACCCCTCGGGCGCCGCGCAGCTCTCGGTCCGGGAGGCGCTGGCCCGGGGGCTCGTCGGCCACGACTTCTACGAGAAGCTGCTGTCGGCGGAGGGAGCCGTGACGGGCTACGCGGAGCCCTACACGGGCCGCAGGATCTCCCTGTTCCAGGCCATGAAACAAGATCTCATCGTCAGGGACCACGCCATCCGCCTGCTGCAGGCCCAGATCGCCACCGGCGGCATCATCGACCCCGTGCACAGCCACCGTGTCCCCGTCGAGGTGGCCTACGAGCGCGGCTACTTCAACCAGGAGATAAGCCAGATCCTCTCAGACCCTGAGAACCAAACGAGGACTTGCTTCGACCCCAACACCCACGAGAACCTGACCTACCTGCAGCTGCTGCGCCGCTGCGTGCCCGACCCGGACACGGGGCTGCTGATGCTGCAGCTGATGGACAAGGGCTCCGTGCTCTACCAGCTGAGCGAGGATGCCCGCAAAGCCCTGCAGGCTACCCGCACCTCGCTGGCCGTGGGGCTCTTCCAGGGCCAGAGCGTCACCGTCTGGGAGCTCCTCTTCTCCCGCTATGTGCCCGAGCACCAGAGAGAGGAGCTGCTGAGGAAATACAAGGCGGGGGTACTGACCGTTGCAGAGATGATCGACGTCCTCACCGCCACCGTCACGGGGGCAGAAAGGGACAGCGGGGCTCTGGGCTCCTCCACAGCCAACCCCAACAACAGGGCGAGGGCGTCACCCCCAGCTCAGGACACGCAGGTCCAGGAGCAACAGCTGAGGAAGTCCCTAAAGTCCGCAACGGTCCGCGTCGCCGCTGGGGAGTTCCGGGGGCGAAACGTGTCAGTGCTGGACCTGCTCTTCTCCAGATACGTCCCTCAGGGCAAGCGGCAGGAGCTGCTGGAGCTGTACAGGGCAGGGATTCTGAGCACGGAGCAGGTGGCCGCCGTGGTCACCACCATCGTGAACCGAACGGAGGCCGCGCACGCCGCGCGGGGGGCGAAGGCCAGGGGCCCACACAGGGCAGTGGCAGAGGCTGGGCAGGAGGGACAGGATTGCTCAGCACGCCTGGATGAGGCCCTGAGGTCCAGCACCATCAGTGTGCCGGCTGGGGAGCTGCAGGGACAGCAGGTGTCCCTGTGGGACCTGATCTTCTCCGACTACATCCCCGAGGAGAAGCGGCAGGAGCTGCTGGAGCTGTACCGTGAAAGGTTATTAACTCTGGAGCAGATGACAACTGTTGTCAGCACTCTCATTAGGAAAAAGGAATCTGCAGGCAGGAAATTGCACATTACAGTCAAGAGTTCCAGCAAGGATCCTGTGACAGCAGCAGGAGAGGAGGGTGGCCACCACCCCAAAGAGGAGCCCTGGAAAACAACCCTAAAAACCACAATGGTCCACGTGGAGGCTGGGGAGTTCCGGGGCCACGAGGTCTCGCTGTGGGACCTGCTGCACTCCCACTACGTCCCCGAGGAGAGCAGGAAGGAGCTGCTGGAGGCCTACGAGGCAGGTGTGCTGAGCCTGGAGCAGGTGAGGACGGTTGTCACCACCATTGTCACCAGGACAGCAGCAGCAGAGACAGCAGAGCCAGCAGAGCCAGCAGAGCCAGTGGAACCTGTAAGTGGTTCCAGGGCAGAGCCGGTGGCCACAGAGGCTGAACCCACCCCTCTGAATGGGGATGGGGGCTGGGAGGAGACCCTGAAGGCCATCAGAGCCGAGGTGTCAGTGGGGGAGTTCCAGGGCAGGCAGACCTCCCTGTGGGACCTGCTCTTCTCTGATTACGTCCCCGAGGAGAAGCGGCAGGAGCTGCTGGAGCTGTACCGCGGGGGAACGCTGGCCTTGGAGCAGTTAATGCTTGTTGTCACCACTCTCATTAAGAAAAAGGAATCTGCAGGCAGGAAATTGCACATTACAGTCAAGAGTTCCAACAGGGATCCAACAACAGCAGGAGAGGAGGGTGACCACCCCCCCAAAGAGGAACCCTGGAAAACAACCCTAAAAACCACAATGGTCCGCGTGGAGGCTGGAGAGTTCCGGGGCCACGAGGTCTCGCTGTGGGACCTGCTGCACTCCCACTACGTCCCCGAGGAGAGCAGGAAGGAGCTGCTGGAGGCCTACGAGGCAGGTGTGCTGAGCCTGGAGCAGGTGAGGACCGTTGTCACCACCATTGTCACCAGGACAGCAGCAGCAGAGCCAGCAGAGCCACCAGAGCCCGCAGAGCCAGTGGAACCTGTGAGTGGTCCCGGGGCAGAGCCGGTGGCCGCAGAGGCTGAACCCACCCCCCTGAATGGGGATGGGGGCTGGGAGGAGACCCTGAAGGCCATCAGAGCCGAGGTGTCAGTGGGGGAGTTCCAGGCTGGACAGACCTCCCTGTGGGACCTGCTCTTCTCTGATTACGTCCCCGAGGAGAAGCGGCAGGAGCTGCTGGAGCTGTACCGCGGGGGAACGCTGGCCTTGGAGCAGTTAATGCTTGTTGTCACCACTCTCATTAAGAAAAAGGAATCTGCAGGCAGGAAATTGCACATTACTGTCAAGAGTTCCAGCAGGGATCCGACAACAGCAGCAGGAGAGGAGGGTGACAAACCCCCCAAAGAGGAGCCCTGGAAAACAACCCTAAAAACCACAATGGTCCACGTGGAGGCTGGGGAGTTCCGGGGCCACGAGGTCTCACTGTGGGACCTGCTGCACTCCCACTACGTCCCCGAGGAGAGCAGGAAGGAGCTGCTGGAGGCCTACGAGGCAGGTGTGCTGAGCCTGGAGCAGGTGAGGACCGTTGTCACCACCATTGTCACCAGGACAGCAGCAGCAGAGAGAGCAGAGCCAGCAGAGCCAGCGGCACCTGTGAGTGGTCCCGGGGCAGAGCCGGTGGCCACAGAGGCTGAACCCACCCCTCTGAATGGGGATGGGGGCTGGGAGGAGACCCTGAAGGCCACCAGAGCCGAGGTGTCAGTGGGGGAGTTCCAGGCTGGACAGACCTCCCTGTGGGACCTGCTCTTCTCTGATTACATCTCCGAGGAGAAGCGGCAGGAGCTGCTGGAGCTGTACCGCGGGGGGACGCTCCCCATCCAGGAGCTGCTCAGCACCACCAGCAGCCTGGCCAGCGACAGCCTGGAGCAGCACTTCGGGGCCCTCCCCGCGCACACCATGGATCTGCTGCGCTCCGAGGGCTCCTACATCACCTTCGACCCGGCCCAGGAGCGCAGGGTGTCCGTGTGGGAGCTCCTCTCCTCCAAGCAGGTGTCCGAGTACAAGCGGGAGGCGTGTCTCGACACCTACCCCTCGGGAGGGCTGACGGTGAACCGCATCACCATCACCACCACCATCACCACCGGCCCCCGGCTGGAGAAGAGCCGCCCCCGGCACCACTGACCGCGGCCCGGCGGAGCAGGGTCCCGGGACCGCTGGGACTTTGCTCCTCACGCCCCTCCGCGCGTCCCCGCGGTGACAAACCCGCCTGTGGGGCGGGCTGGGGCTCGGGTAAACTCCTGCTGTCTCACCTCTGGCTGTGCTGAGATTTCTTTTGCCCGGCAGAGCTTTCCCAGAGGGGCTCGGGGGTGTCCGGGAGCCTCGGGGCTGCACTGACCGAGGACAGGGACATGTGGAGCCCTGGGGCGGGCAGGCAGAGCCCCCAGGGCGGGGGCTGCGGGCAGCAGGAGAGACACAGAGGGACAGACAGCTCCTGCTCAGGACAGCTGGGAGATCAGCCCTGCCGGGCAGGGGCAGCGTGTGGGGCTGTGGGACATGGAGACCCGACCTGTCCCTCGGCTCTGCTGCAGGACCGGGCCACAGGGGTCCCTGGGCTGCAGGATGGGGGTACAGGGGGGTCCCTGGGCTGTAGGATGGGGACACAGGGGTCCCTGGGCTGCAGGATGAGGACACAGGGGTCCATGGGCTGCAGGATGGGGGCACAGGTGGTCCCTGGGCTGCAGGATGGGGGCACAGGGGGGTCCCTGGGCTGCAGGATGGGGGCACAGGGGTCTCTGAGCTTTAGGACAGGGCCACAGGGGTCCCTGGGCTGCAGGATGGGGGCACAGGGGTCTCTGAGCTTTAGGACAGGGCCACAGGGGTCCCTGGGCTGCAGGACCGGGCCACAGGGGGATCCCTGGGCTGTAGGATGGGGGCAGAGGGGTCCCTGGGCTGCAGGATGGGGCCACAGGGGTCCCTGGGCTGTAGGATGGAGGCACAGGGGTCTCTGGGCTGTAGGATGAGGACACAGGGGGTGCCTGGGCTGTAGGATGGGGGCACAGGGGTCCCTGGGCTGTAGGATGGAGGCACAGGGGTCTCTGGGCTGTAGGATGGAGGCACAGGGGTCTCTGGGCTGTAGGATGAGGACACAGGGGGTGCCTGGGCTGTAGGATGGGGGTACAGGGGTCTCTGGGCTGTAGGATGAGGACACAGGGGGTGCCTGGGCTGTAGGATGGGGGCACAGGGGTCCCTGGGCTGCAGGATGGGGGCACAGGGGAGCAAAACCCACCAGGGCTGCCAAGCAGGAGGGGACTGGGCTGGCAGGGTGGCACCCAGAGCCACCAGCACCGCGGGGACACCGGGGCACAGCGTCACACCGGGCCAGGGCTGAGACATCCCTGCCCTTCCCCTCACCCTGTGCCCCCACAGCGGCGGCTGATTCTGAGGGTGGCACAGACTGTGACATTGCTGACCTTGTGTCACTGCCCAAAGGGTGGCACAGACGGTGACATTGCTGACCTTGTGTCACTGCCCAAAGGGTGGCACAGACGGTGACATTGCTGACCTTGTGTCGCTGTCCCGAGGGTGGCACAGACAGGTGACATTGCAGGCCTAGTGTCACCGTCCTGAGGGTGGCACAGACAGGTGACATTGCAGGCCTAGTGTCACCGTCCCGAGGGTGGCACAGACGGTGACATTGCAGGCCTTGTGTCACCGTCCTGAGGGTGGCACAGACGGTGACATTGCTGACCTTGTGTCACTGTCCCGAGGGTGGCACAGACAGTGACATTGCTGACCTTGTGTTGCTGTCCTGAGGGTGGCACAGACGGTGACATTGCTGACCTTGTGTCACTGCCCAGAGGGTGGCACAGACAGGTGACATTGCTGACCTTGTGTCACCGTCCTGAGGGTGGCACAGACAGGTGACATTGCTGACCTTGTGTCACCGTCCTGAGGGTGGCAC
Organism: Fringilla coelebs; assembly: GCF_963513975.1. Taxonomy (NCBI): domain Eukaryota; kingdom Metazoa; phylum Chordata; class Aves; order Passeriformes; family Fringillidae; genus Fringilla; species Fringilla coelebs. Next base: position 322,913 of record NC_140028.1, on the reverse strand, counting down.
AGACAGTGACATTGCTGACCTTGTGTCACTGTCCCGAGGGTGGCACAGACGGTGACATTGCTGACCTTGTGTCACTGCCCAAAGGGTGGCACAGACGGTGACATTGCTGACCTTGTGTCACTGTCCTGAGGGTGGCACAGACGGTGACATTGCTGACCTTGTGTTGCTGTCCTGAGGGTGGCACAGACGGTGACATTGCTGACCTTGTGTCACTGCCCAAAGGGTGGCACAGACGGTGACATTGCTGACCTTGTGTCACTGTCCCGAGGGTGGCACAGACGGTGACATTGCTGACCTTGTGTCGCTGTCCTGAGGGTGGCACAGACGGTGACATTGCAGGCCTAGTGTCACTGCCCAGAGGGTGGCACAGACGGTGACATTGCAGGCCTTGTGTCACTGCCCAAAGGGTGGCACAGATGGTGACATTGCTGACCTTGTGTCACTGCCCAAAGGGTGGCACAGATGGTGACATTGCTGACCTTGTGTCACTGTCCTGAGGGTGGCACAGACGGTGACATTGCTGACCTTGTGTCACCGTCCTGAGGGTGGCACAGACAGTGACATTGCTGACCTTGTGTCACTGCCCAGAGGGTGGCACAGACGGTGACACTGCAGCTCCCATATCACCACTCCAAGGGTGGCACAGACAGTGACACTGCAGCCCCTGTGTCATTGCCCTGAGGGTGGCACCCCCATGTCACCACTCCGAGGGTGGCAGAGACAGTGGCACTGCAGCCCTGCTGTCACTGCTCTGAGGGTGGCACAGATGGTGGCACTGCAACCCTCATGTCGCTGCTCCAAGGGTGGCACAGACAGTGACACTGCAGCCCCTGTGTCATTGCCCTGAGGGTGGCACCCCCATGTCACCACTCCGAGGGTGGCAGAGACAGTGGCACTGCAGCCCTGCTGTCACTGCTCTGAGGGTGGCACAGATGGTGGCACTGCAACCCCCATGTCGCTGCTCCAAGGGTGGCACAGACAGTGACACTGAAGCCTCCATCTCACCGCTCTGAGGGTGGCACACATGGTGGCTCTGCAACCCCCGTGTCACTGCCCTGATGGTGGCACTGCAGTCCCCATGTCACCACTCCAAGGCTGACACAGAAGGTGACACTGTGGCACCCACGTCACTGCCCTAAGGGTGACACTGCAGCCCCCGTGTCGGTGACACAGATGGTGGCACTGCAGCCCCCATGTCACTGCTCTGAGGGTGGCACAGATGGTGGCACTGCAACCCCCGTGTCACTGCCCTGATGGTGGCACTGCAGTCCCCGTGTCACCACTCCAAGGCTGACACAGAAGGTGACACTGCAGCCCCCCGTGTCGGTGACACAGATGGTGGCACTGCAGCCTCCATGTGACCTCTCCGAGGGTGGAACAGATGGTGACACTGCAGTCCCCGTGTCACTGCCCCAAGGGTGGCGCTGCAGCCACTGTGTCACTGCTCCGAGGGTGGCAGAGACGGTGACACTGCAGCCCCCGTGTCGCTGCTCTGAGGGTGCCATGGCAGCTCCTGTGTCACTGTTCAGAGGGTGACACAGATGGTGACACTGCAGCCCCCGTGTCACTGCTCCAAGAGTGGCACTGCAGTCGCTGTGTCACGGCTCTGAGGGTGACACAGATAGTGACACTGCACCCCCCGTGTCACCACTCTAAGGGTGACACTGCAGCCCCCGTGTCAGTGACGCAGACGGTGACACTGCAGCCCCCGTGTCACTGCTCCGAGGGTGGCACTGCAGCCCCCGTGTCGGTGACACAGACGGTGACACTGCAGCCCCCGTGTCACCACTCTAAGGGTGACACTGCAGCCCCCGTGTCAGTGCTCTGAGAGTGACACAGATGGTGACACTGCACCCCCCGTGTCACCACTCTAAGGGTGACACTGCAGCCCCCGTGTCGGCGACACAGATGGTGACACTGCAGCCACCGTGTCACTGCTCTGAGGGTGGCACTGCAGCCCTCGTGTCAGTGCTCTGAGGGTGACACAGATGGTGACACTGCGGTCCCCGTGTCACCACTCTAAGGGTGACACTGCAGCCCCCATGTCGGTGACGCAGACGGTGACACTGCAGCCACCGTGTCGGTGACACAGGCGGTGACACTGCAGCCCCCGTGTCACCACTCTAAGGGTGACACTGCAGCCCCCGTTTCGGTGACACAGGCGGTGACACTGCAGCCACCGTGTCACCGCTCCCAGCACGGGCCGGGCACCGCCGGCACCGGGACACGCCGGGGGCTGCGGGACGGGGACGGGGGCTCGCAGCCAGGGCGGGGAGGGGTCTGCAGGGGCCCCGTGCCACTGGAGCCCACCCGGAGCTGGCAGGGCTCCGGATGGCTCACCCCTCCGAGGGGTGACAGGGGTGGCAGGAGCCCCAGCTCCACCCTCCAAGGGGTGACAGGGGTGACAGGGGTGGCAGGGGTGGCAGGAGCCCTAGCTCCACCCTCTGAGGGGTGACAGGGGTGACAGGAGTGACAGAGCTCCAGCTCCACCCTCTGAGGGGTGACAGGGGTGACAGGGGTGGCAGAGCCCCAGCTCCACCCTCCAAGGGGTGACAGGGGTGACAGGAGTGACAGAGCTCCAGCTCCACCCTCCGAGGGGTGACAGGGGTGACAGGGGTGGCAGAGCCCCAGCTCCACCCTCCGAGGGGTGACAGGGGTGACAGGGGTGACAGGGGTGACAGGGGTGACAGGGGTGACAGGAGCCCCAGCTCCACCCTCCGAGGGGTGACAGGGGTGACAGGACTCCGGGGACTCGGTGCCACCCGAGGCTGGCAGGGCTCCGGATGGCTCCGGGAGCGCGGGCTGTGCTCCCACAGGAAGCGCTGCATTTCCAAAAAAAGCGGCCGAGAGAGAACAGGAGGTTTGGAGAGCCGGGGGCTGAGGGAAAGCAGGAGGTTGTGCGAGCCGAGAGCGGAATACATTTGCATCGTTAAGAGCTCGTTGTGTAACGGGCAGGATCGGAGCGGGCTCCGAGCGCTCCCGGGGACGCAGGAAGGGTCGGGGAGAGAGCCCCGTCCCTGGGGGAATGTCGCACGGCAGGGAGCCCCATCCCTGCGGGAATGTGGCACGGCAGGGACCCTCATCCCTGCGGGAATGTCACACCGCAGCCAGCCTCATCCATGCGGGAATGTCACACCGCAGCCAGCCCCATCCATGCGGGAATGCCGCACCGCAGCCAGCCCCATCCATGCGGGAATGTGGCACGGCAGGGAGCCCCATCCCTGCGGGAATGTCACACCGCATCCAGGCCCATCCCCGCGGGAATGTCGCACGGCATCCAGCCCCATCCCCGCGGAATGTCGCACGGCATCCAGCCCCATCCCTGCGGGAATGTCACACCGCATCCAGCCCCATCCCTGCGGGAATGTCGCACGGCATCCAGCCCCCATCCCCGGGGAATGTGGCACCGCATCCAGCCC